>NC_143047.1:29760000-30117500 GCF_057628025.1 Oncorhynchus mykiss
CTGTCCACCGTCACTGATTCTGTCCACCGTCACTGATTCTGCCCTCTGCCACTGATTCTGCCCACCGTCACTGATTCTGTCCACCGTCACTGATTCTGTCCACCGTCACTGATTCTGCCCTCTGCCACAGATTCTGTCCACCGTCACTGACTCTGTCCACCGTCACTGATTCTGCCCTCTGCCACTGATTCTGCCCACTGCCACTGATTCTGCCCTCTGCCACTGATTCTGTCCAGCGTCACTGATTCTGCCCTCTGCCACTGATTCTTTCCACCGTCACTGATTCTGCCCTCTGCCACTGATTCTGCCCTCTGCCACTGATTCTGTCCACCGTCACTGATTCTGCCCTCTGCCACTGATTCTGCCCACTGCCACTGATTCTGTCCACCGTCACTGATTCTGCCCTCTGCCACTGATTCTGCCCACTGCCACTGATTCTGCCCACTGCCACTGATTCTGCCCTCTGCCACTGATTCTGCCCACTGCCACTGATTCTGTCCACCGTCACTGATTCTGCCCACTGCCACTGATTCTGCCCACCGCCACTGATTCTGTCCACTGCCACTGATTCTGTCCTCTGCCACTGATTCTGCCCACTGCCACTGATTCTGCCCACTGCCACTGATTCTGTCCACTGCTACTGATTCTGTCCTCTGCCACTGATTCTGCCCACTGCCACTGATCCTGCCCACTGCCACTGATTCTGCCCACTGCCACTGATTCTGTCCACCGTCACTGATTCTGCCCTCTGCCACTGATTCTGCCCACTGCCACTGAATCTGTCCACCGTCACTGATTCTGCCCTCTGCCACTGATTCTGCCCACTGCCACTGATTCTGCCCACTGCCACTGATTCTGCCCTCTGCCACTGATTCTGCCCACTGCCACTGATTCTGTCCACCGTCACTGATTCTGCCCACTGCCACTGATTCTGTCCTCTGCCACTGATTCTGTCCACTGCCACTGATTCTGCCCTCTGCCACTGATTCTGTCCACCATCACTGATTCTGCCCACTGCCACTGATTCTGCCCTCTGCCACTGATTCTGTCCACTGCCACTGATTCTGTCCTCTGCCACTGATTCTGCCCACTGCCACTGATTCTGCCCACTGCCACTGATTCTGTCCACCGTCACTGATTCTGCCCACTGCCACTGATTCTGCCCTCTGCCACTGATTCTGCCCACTGCCAGTGATTCTGCCCACTGCCACTGATTCTGCCCACCGCCACTGATTCTGTCCTCTGCCACTGATTCTGTCCACTGCCACTGATTCTGCCCTCTGCCACTGATTCTGTCCACCATCACTGATTCTGCCCACTGCCACTGATTCTGCCCTCTGCCACTGATTCTGTCCACTGCCACTGATTCTGTCCTCTGCCACTGATTTTGCCCACTGCCACTTATTCTGCCCACTGCCACTGATTCTGTCCACTGCCACTGATTCTGTCCTCTGCCACTTATTCTGCCCACTGCCACTGATTCTGCCCACTGCCACTGATTCTGCCCACTGCCACTGATTGTTTTAGCTCTAATTAGCACCATGCTAGGGAATGAAGACATGATCACAGAAGTGGTGTGATTAGCCAAGCTCACTGTATGCCAGGCCCAGTGCATGGGGAGCAGTGAAAGGTGTAGAAGAGGACGAGCCAAGTTTCCATTCTGGCTGGAGCTCTGGCATCGTTTCTCCTGTCTGTCTCCCACTGCTAATAGAGGGAGAGAACAGTGGGTCTGGGAAAGAGCTCTGTATAAGATTTTATCCATGTGTTTTCTTTCATTAACTTGAAATGTGTTACTGTTGTATGGAGTCTTCTAATATATAGTCAACCCCTTCATTGCCCTCTGAATAGAGTTGCTTTACTAATCCTCTCACTGATATGCCTGAGAGACAAGTCACCAACTCAAAGAGCCTCAGTGTCTTTCTGTCTTAATGCAGCCTCTGTTCTGTTCACACTCTTCCGCCTCCACTGCCCCGGCCCAACAAACCCAGGTTGGGTTTAGAAACTGGTTCACTACATTGCATTGATGCGGTTATATGTGTTAAATAGCACCCCCTGCTGGCAAACAGAAGGAACATCAGTCAGCATACAGTCGGTTGGTACAGTAAGATCTTTGAAAGAATTAAATGGTGAATACAAACCTGTGTCTGTAAACAAGTACTTTCTCCCTGTCTTTGGTGTACTAACACTGACTCTCTAGTCCCTCTCTCCTCTATCCCTCTCTTCTCTATCCCTCTCTCCTCCTCCTCTCCTCCTCCTCTCTCCTCTATCCCTCTCTCCTCCTCCTCTTTCCTCTACCCCTCTCTCCTCCTCCTCTCCTCCTCCTCTCTCCTCTATCCCTCTCTCCTCCTCCTCTCCTCCTCCTCTATCCCTCTCTCCTCCTCCTCTCTCCTCTATCCCTCTCTCCTCCTCCTCTCCTCCTCTATCCCTCTCTCCTCCTCCTCTATCCCTCTCTCCTCCTCCTCTATCCCTCTCTCCTCCTCCTCTCCTCCTCTATCCCTCTCTCCTCCTCCTCTCTCCTCTATCCCTCTCTCCTCCTCCTCTCTCTATCCCTCTCTCCTCCTCTATCCCTCTCTCCTCCTCCTCTCCTCTCCTCCTCCTCTATCCTTCTCTCCTCCTCCTCTCTCCTCTATCCCTCTCTCCTCCTCCTCTCTCCTATCCCTCTCTCCTCCTCCTCTCTCTATCCCTCTCTCCTCCGCCTCTCTCCTCTATCCCTCTCTCCTCCTCCTCCTCTCTCCTCTATTCCTCTCTCCTCATCCTCTCTCTATCCCTCTCTCCTCCTCCTCTATCCCTCTCTCCTCCTCCTCTCTCCTCTATCCCTCTCTCCTCCTCCTCCTCCTCTCTCCTCTATCCCTCTCTCTCCTCCTCCTCCTCTCTCCTCTATCCCTCTCTACTCCTCCTCTCTCTATCCCTCTCTCCTCCTCCTCTATCCCTCTCTCCTCCTCCTCTCTCCTCTATCCCTCTCTCCTCCTCCTCTCTCCTCTCTCCCTCTCTCCTCCTCCTCTCTCTATCCCTCTCTCCTCCTCCTCTCTCTATCCCGCTCTCCTCCTCCTCTCTCCTCTATCCCTCTCTCCGCATCCTCTCTCTATCCCTCTCTCCTCCTCCTCTATCCCTCTCTCCTCCTCCTCTCTCCTCTATCCCTCTCTCCTCCTCCTCATCTCTCCTCTATCCCTCTCTCCTCCTCCTCTATCCCTCTCTCCTCCTCCTCTCTCCTCTCTCCTCTATCCCTCTCTCCTCCTCCTCTATCCCTCTCTCCTCCTCCTCTCTCCTCTATCCCTCTCTCTCCTCCTCCTCTCTCTATCCCTCTCTCCTCCTCCTCTATCCCTCTCTCCTCCTCCTCTCTCCTCTATCCCTCTCTCCTCCTCCTCCTCTCTCCTCTATCCCTCTCTCCGTCTCCTCTCTCCTCTATCCCTCTCTCCTCCTCCTCTCTCTATCCCTCTCTCCTCCTCCTCCTCTATCCCTCTCTCCTCCTCCTCTCTCCTTTCCCTCTCTCCTCCTCCTCTCTCTATCCCTCTCTCCTCCTCCTCTCTCCTCTATCCCTCTCTCCTCCTCCTCCTCTCTCCTCTATCCCTCTCTCCTCATCCTCTCTCTATCCCTCTCTCCTCCTCCTCTATCCCTCTCTCCTCCTCCTCTCTCCTCTATCCCTCTCTCCTCCTCCTCCTCCTCTCTCCTCTATCCCTCTCTCTCCTCCTCCTCCTCTCTCCTCTATCCCTCTCTACTCCTCCTCTCTCTATCCCTCTCTCCTCCTCCTCTATGCCTCTCTCCTCCTCCTCTATCCCTCTCTCCTCCTCCTCTCTCCTCTATCCCTCTCTCCTCCTCCTCTCTCATCTATCCCTCTCTCCTCCTCCTCTCTCTATCCCTCTCTCCTCCTCCTCTCTCTATCCCTCTCTCCTCCTCCTCTCTCCTCTATCCCTCTCTCCTCCTCCTCCTCTCTCCTCTATCCCTCTCTCCTCATCCTCTCTCTATCCCTCTCTCCTCCTCCTCTCTCCTCTATCCCTCTCTCCTCCTCCTCATCTCTCCTCTATCCCTCTCTCCTCCTCCTCTCTCTATCCGTCTCTCTTCCTCCTCTATCCCTCTCTCCTCCTCCTCTCTCCTCTATCCCTCTCTCCTCCCCCTCTATCCCTCTCTCCTCCTCCTCTCTCCTCTATCCCTCTCTCTCCCCCTCCTCTCTCTATCCCTCTCTCCTCCTCCTCTCTCCTCTAACCCTCTCTCCTCCTCCTCCTCTATCCCTCTCTCCTCCTCCTCTCTCCTCTATTCCTCTCCTCCTCCTCTCTACTCTATCCCTCTCTCCTCCTCCTCTCTCCTCTATCCCTCTCTCCTCCTCCTCTCTCCTCTATCCCTCTCTCCTCCTCCTCTCTCCTCTATCCCTCTCTCCTCCTTTCTCCTCTCTCCTCTCCTCCTCTATCCTCTCTCCCTCTCTCCTCCTCCTCTATCCCTCTCTCCTCCTCCCCTCTCCTCTATCCCTTTCTCCTCCTCTTCTCTCCTCTATCCCTCTCTCCTCCTCCTCTCCTCTATCCCTCTATCCTCCTCCTCTCTCCTCTACCCCTCTCTCCTCCTCCCCTCTCCTCTACCCCTCTCCTCCTCCCCTCTCCTCCTCCTCTCTCCTCTATCCCTCTCTCCTCCTCTCTCCTCTATCCCTCTCTCCTCCTTTCTCCTCTCTCCTTCTCTCCAGGTCTAACTGGTTGAAGCCGTGCTGTGGGCGGAGGGTAGCCCTGTGGCAGGTGTGTCTGCTCAGTGCAGGCTTCAACTGTTTCCTGGTGGCCCTGGTCATCCTGGTGGTGGTCTTCTTGACCCTGGAACTCCTCATAGACACCAAGCATCTACAATGTAACTATCTTTCCCATTGACAGTAAAGGAGGATCCTTATACACTGTGTTCTAGTGACTGTAGAAAGTTAGACTTGGGTAGTCCTGTGCTTCCTTGATTCTGTGACGCATGTTTTGGGATTACAGCCCATAGAGACAATTATCATGATGCTGCATTAACATGCGTTCCAACCTGTTTTATAAACATGATTACATTTCTTACCAATGAGAGGAAACTACGGCGACTAAAAGGCCCATATGAGAGAGAAACAGCATTGCCAACCGGGATAGTAAATGAGTCTATGAACTGGTCTCTACTCAACAGCACTGACTGTCTGGGCATCATCGCATTACATTACGGACTGTAAGCCAAGGTTACGTACCGAATGGTATCCCATCCCCTATATACTGCACTACTTTTGACCAGAACCCTTTGTACCCTGATCAAAAGAAGTGCACTATACAGGGAATAGGACACAGTTTGAGACGCACCTCAAGAGACAGGTCTGTATTGACAGATGATCCTCTCTCTGCTCTGGACACGACAGGACACCAGTCACAGATGCATTACCATAGACTCCGACTGTCCTGGCTGTCCTGTTGCCAGCTCTGGAAGACACATGGAGGGAGTAGGAAGAAGGGGAGGAGGATGGGGGAGATGGGGGGATACAGGGAGATAAAGGGAGGGATAAATGGGCTGATGGACTGATGGATGGGGAAGGAGAAGTAGAGCGGGAGCATTCACAACACTGTTAGATGGAAATGAGGAATAGTGGTAAAAGGCATGATGTAATGTCAATGCACCATTCTTCTGCCAGATTTTGAGAAAAAAGAAATATGGCTGGACAGATGTAGACATTCACAGGACATGGTAGTGTTGCTCTTGATTCCATTAAGACAAGCAGTAAAAGTGGAATCGTCCTTTAATATCCATATTTTTCTCTTTTGTTATTTATTCCAGTTGCCAATGCTATTCAATTTGCCAGCGTCATCCATTGGATCAGCCTTGCCATCCTTTCACTCTTCTTCACTGAGGTAATGACACACACACACACACATACACACACACACACACACATACACACACACACACACACACACACAAACACACACACACACACATACACACACACACACACACACACACACACACACACACACACACACACACACACACACACACACACACACACACACACACACACACACACAGACACACACACATACACACACACACACACACACACACACACACACACACACACACACACACACACACACACACACACACACACACACCACACACACACACACCCACATACACACACACATACATACACACACACACACACACACACACACACACACACACACACACACACACACACACACACACACACACATACACACACACACACACACATACACACACACACACACACACACACACACACACACACACACACACACACACACACACACACACACACAGGGTTAAGTAATAATTCAAGAGGAGGTTAACAAGTTTAGGGCTTGGGTTACAGTCATATGATCCACCCAACACCTTATAACACTCCCTGACACTATAGATGAAAGGTGTCAGATGGGAATGGCCCATTGTCACCCATCATGATTAGATTGTAACTCTAACATCCTCCTTTTCAAAATAAAGGACCCTCCCAACCCTGATTAGAATGTAACTCTATCAACCTCCTTTTCAAAAAAAAGGACCCTCCCAACCCTGATTAGAATGTATCTCTATCATCCTCCTTTTCAAAAAAAAGGACCCTCCCAACCCTGATTAGAATGTATCTCTATCATCCTCCTTTTCAAAATAAAGGACCCTCCCAACCCTGATTAGAATGTAACTCTATCATCCTCCTTTTCAAAATAAAGCACCCTCCCAACCCAGATTAGAATGTAACTCTATCATCCTCCTTTTCAAAATAAAGGAACCCCCCAACCCAACACTAGTGTGTGTTACTGTACATACAGTAGATGTATGTAATGGATCAGGTAAGATCAGACAATTAGGAGGGCCATTGTACAGTGTTCAGGATCAATATCCTTTCCCACATTCTAATTGATCGAAAGACTTGTAAAAAGTACCCTTCAAAGATACAGTTGAAGTGGGAAGTTTACATACACTTAGGTTGGAGTCATTAAAACACGTTTTCAACCACTCCACACATTTTGCACCCATCCCTTTAGCGGGATCATTTTCATCAACACCCGCTGAATTGCAGTGCGCCAAATTCAAATTAAATTACTACAAATTTTTAATTTTCATGAAATCACAAGTGCAATATAGCAAAACACAGTTTAGCTCGTTGTTAATCCACCTGGCGTGTCAGATTTCAATACAGCTTTTCGGCGAAAGCATAACAAGCATTTATGTAAGAACATCTCTCTCAGTAGACAAAATATTACAAACACTAGCAGCCAAGTAGATTGGTCATGAAGGTCAGAAAAGCAATAGATTAAATCTGTCACGTTCTGACCTTTATTTCCTTTGTTTTGTATTTATTTAGTATGATCAGGGCGTGAGTTGGGTGGGCAGTCTATGTTTGTTTTTCTATGTTTTGGGGTATTTCTATGTTTCGGCCTAGTTTGGTTCTCAATCAGAGGCAGGTGTCATTAGTTGTCTCTGATTGGGAACCATATTTAGGTAGCCTGGGTTTCACTGTGTGTTGGTGGGTGATTGTTCCTGTCTCTGTGTTTTGCACCAGACAGGGCTGTTTTTGGTTTTCCACGTTTATTGTTTTGTAGTGTTTATCTTTGTTTATTAAACATGAATCAATATAATCACGCTGCGTTTTGGTCCGCCTCTACTTCACCCCAAGAGAACCGTTACAAAATCGCTTACCTTTGAAGATCTTCGGATGTTTGCACTCACGAGACTTCCAGTTACACAATAAATGTTCCTTTTGTTCCATAAAGATTATTTTTATATCCAAAATACCTCCATTTGTTTGGCACGTTATGTTCAGAAATCCACAGGCTCGAGCGGTCATGACATCGCAGACGACAATTCCAAATAGTATCCGTAATGTCCACAGAAACATGTCAAAGTTTTTTATAATCAATCCTCTGCTTCTTTTTAAAATATATAATCGATAATATATCAACCGTAACTGTCGCTTTTTCAATAGGAGAGGGAAAGACAATGGCTGCCCCACTCTGTTGCGCAAGCAAAACTCTGCTAACACCCAGCTATCACTGATGCGATGTCATCTTTCTCGCTCATTTTTCAAAATAAAAGCCTGAAACTATGTCTAAAGACTGTTTACACCTTGAGGAAGCCATAGGAAAATGAATCTGGTTGATATCCCTTTAAATGAAGGCAAGGCATCCAATGGATGCTTTCAGGAAAAACAGCACTTCCTGGTTTGATTTTCCTCAGGTTTTCGCCTGCAATATCAGTTATGTTATAATCACAGACAATATTTTGACAGTTTTGGAAACTTTAGAGTGTTTTCTATCCTAATCTGACAATTATATGCATATTCTAGTTTCTGGGCCTGAGAAATAGGCAGTTTCAATTTTTTTTGCCAAAAACAAAAATCCTGCACCCTACACTCAAGAAGTTAACAAACTATAGTTTTGGCAAGTCGGTTAGGACATCTACTTTGTGCATTACACACGTCATTTTTTCCAAAATAGTTTACAGACAGATTATTTCACTTATAATTCACTGTATCACAATTCCGGTGGGTCAGAGGTTTACATACGCTGAGTTGACTGTGCCTTTAAACAGCTTGGAAATTATGTCATGGCTTTAGAAGCTTCTGATAGGCTAATTGACATCATTTAATTCAATTGGAGGTGTACCTGTGGATGTATTTCAAGGCCTACCTTCAAGCTCAGTGCCTCTTTGTTTGACATCATTGGAAAATCAAAAGAAATCAGCCAAATTGTAGACATCCACAAGTCTGGTTCATCCTTGGGAGCAATTTCCAAACACCTGAAGGTACCACGTTCATCTGTACAAACAATAGTACGCAAGTATAAACACCATGGGACCACGCAGCCATGATACCGCTCAAGAAGGAGGCATTCTGTCTCCTAGAGATGAATGTACTTTGGTGCGAAAGGACCTTGTGAAGATGCCGGGGGAAAACAGGTTCAAAAGTATCTTTATCGACAGGAAAACGAGTCCTATATTGACATAACCTGAATGGCCGCTCAGCAAGGAAGAAGCCATTGCTCCAAAACTGCCATTTCAACTGCACATGGGGACAAAGATCGTACCTTTTGGAGAAATGTCCTCTGGTCTGAACAAAATTATAACCGTTTGGCATAATGACCATCGTTATGTTTGGAGGAAGAAGGGGGAAGCTTGCAAGCCAAAGAACACCCAACCGTGAAGCACAGGGGTGGCAGCATCATGTTGTGGGGGTGCTTTGCTGAAGGAGTGACTGGTGCACTTCACAAAATAGATGGCGTCATGAGGAAGGAAAATGATGTGGATATATTGAAGCAACATCTCAAGACATCAGTCAGGAAGTTTAAGCTTGTTTGCAAATGGATCTTCCAAATGGACAATGACCCCGAGCATACTTCCAAAGTTGTGGCAAAATGGCTTAAGGACAACAAAGTCAAGGTATTGGAGTGGCCATCACAAATCCCTGACCTCAATCCCATAGAACATTTGTGGGCCGAACTGAAAAAGCGTGTGCGAGCAGGGAGACCTACAAACCTGACTCAGTTACACTAGCTCTGTCAGGAGGAATGTGTCACGCCCTGGTCTTAGTATTTTGTGTTTTCTTTATTATTTTGGTCAGGCCAGGGTGTGACATGGGTTTATTTATGTGGTGTGTTTTGTCTTGGGGTTTTTGTAGGTATTGGGATTGTGGCTTAGTGGGGTTCTCTAGCAAAGTCTATGGCTGCCTGGAGTGGTTCTCAATCAGAGGCAGGTGTTTATCGTTGTCTCTGATTGGGAACCATATTTAGGCAGCCATATTCTTTGAGTGTTTCATGGGTGATTGTTCCTGTCTTTGTGTTTGTTGTCACCAGATAGGCTGTTTAGGTTTTCACACATTTATTGTTTTGTTAGTTTATTCATGTATAGTTTTTCTTCATTAAAATACCATGAATAACAACCACGCTGCATTTTGGTCCGATCCTTGCTACACCTCCTCGTCAGAGGAGGAGATAGAAGAAAACCGTTACAGAATTGGTCAAAATTCACCCAACTTATTGTGGGAAGCTTGTGGAAAGCTACCTGAAACGTTTGACCTAAGTTAAACAATTTAAAGGAAATTCTACCAAATACTAATTGAGTGTATGTAAACTTCTGACCCACTGGGAATGTGATGAAAGAAATAAAAGCTGAAAAAAATAATTCGCTCTACTATTCTGATATTTCACATTCTTAAAATAAAGTGGTGATCCTAACTGACCTAAGACAGGGAATTTTTACTAGGATTAAATGTCAGGAATTGTGAAAAACTGAGTTTAAATATATTTGGCTAAGGTGTATGTAAACTTCCGACTTCAACTGTATATGTTACTTTCTGTGACCATGTAGATAGGAAGGCTTGAGTCAAAGAAAGCCTACGTTCACAGCAGCAGTATAAAAATGGAGACTGTAACTTGTCCTCTTTTTTTGTCCATATTCAAATGACGTTTCAGAATGTGTTGTAGATGTGTTGAAACCTGAGGAGAGTGAGAATATTTTGCATATCATGGGAGAGGTTGTATTTGGCTTTTCTCCTCCCCTTCCATCCTTTCTCTCCCTCTTTTCACAGACAGTCTTCAGGATTGTAGTCCTTGGGATTTGGGACTACATTGAGAACAAAGTAGAGGTAAGATTAATTACGCAAGCTTCATAGCAAGTACTGAAAATATAATAACTTTCTCTCGAGAAATCATGAGTTTTATCATTGAACAATTTTTTTCCCTCAAATCAATTCACATTACAATTGTTAACTGTTAAATGCTGCCAAAAAGTCTACGTGCATTGTAATCTTCCTCATATAATAAACCTCAATGTAATATCTCCTAATGACAGTGTGTAATATCTCCTAATGACAGCATGGTATATCTCCTAATAACAGTGTGTAATATCTCCTAATGACAGTGTGTTATATCTCCTAATGACAGTGTGTAATATCTCCTAATGACAGTGTGTAATATCTCCTAATAACAGTGTGTAATATATCCTAATGATAGTGTGTTATATCTCCTAATAACAGTGCGTAATATCTCCTAATAACAGTGTGTTATATCTCCTAATAACAGTGTGTAATATCTCCTAATAACAGTGTGTAATATCTCCTAATGACAGCATGGTATATCTCCTAATAACAGTGTGTAATATCTCCTAATAACAGTGTGTTATATCTCCTAATGACAGTGTGTAATATCTCCTAATAACAGTGTGTTATATCTCCTAATGACAGTGTGTAATATCTCCTAATGACAGCATGGTATATCTCCTAATAACAGTGTGTAATATCTCCTAATGACAGTGTGTTATATCTCCTAATGACAGTGTGTAATATCTCCTAATGACAGTGTGTAATATCTCCTAATAACCGTGTGTAATATATCCTAATGATAGTGTGTTATATCTCCTAATAACAGTGTGTAATATCTCCTAATAACAGTGTGTTATATATCCTAATAACAGTGTGTAATATCTCCTAATAACAGTGTGTAATATCTCCTAATGACAGCATGGTATATCTCCTAATAACAGTGTGTAATATCTCCTAATAACAGTGTGTTATATCTCCTAATGACAGTGTATAATATCTCCTAATAACAGTGTGTAATATCTCCTAATGACAGTGTGTAATATATCCTAATGATAGTGTGTAATATCTCCTAATGACAGTGTGTAATATCTCCTAATGACAGTGTGTAATATCTCCTAATGACAGTGTGTAATATCTCCTAATGACAGTGTGTAATATCTCCTAATGACAGTGTGTAATATATCCTAATGATAGTGTGTAATATCTCCTAATGACAGTGTGTAATATATCCTAATAACAGTGTGTAATATCTCCTAATGACAGTGTGTAATATCTCCTAATGACAGCATGGTATATATCCTAATGACAGTGTGTAATATCTCCTAATGACAGTGTGTAATATCTCCTAATGACAGTGTGTAATATCTCCTAATGACAGCATGGTATATCTCCTAATGACAGTGTGTAATATCTCCTAATGACAGTGTGTAATATATCCTAATGACAGCATGGTATATCTCCTAATGACAGTGTGTAATATCTCCTAATGACAGTGTGTAATATCTCCTAATTACAGTGTGTAATATCTCCTAATAACAGTGTGTAATATCTCCTAATGACAGTGTGGAATATCTCCTAATGACAGAGTGTAATATCTCCTAATGACGGTGTGTAATATCTCCTAATGACAGTGTGTACTATATCCTAATGACAGTGTGTAATATATCCTAATGACAGTGTGTAATATCTCCTAATAACAGTGTGTAATATCTCCTAATGACAGTGTGTAATATCTCCTAATGACAGTGTGTAATATCTCCTAATGACAGTGTGTAATATCTCCTAATGACAGTGTGTAATATCTCCTAATGACAGTGTGTAATATCTCCTAATGACAGTGTGTAATATCTCCTAATGACAGTGTGTAATATCTCCTAATGACAGTGTGTAATATCTCCTAATGACAGTGTGTAATATCTCCTAATGACAGTGTGTAATATCTCCTAATAACAGTGTGTAATATCTCCTAATGACAGTGTGTAATATATCCTAATGACAGTGTGTAATATCTCCTAATGACAGCATGGTATATCTCCTAATGACAGTGTGTAATATATCCTAATGACAGCATGGTATATCTCCTAATGACAGTGTGTAATATCTCCTAATGACAGTGTGTAATATCTCCTAATGACAGTGTGTAATATCTCCTAATGATAGTGTGTAATATCTCCTAATGACAGTGTGTAATATCTCCTAATGACAGCATGGTATATCTCCTAATGACAGCGTGTAATATATCCTAATGACAGTGTGTAATATCTCCTAATAACAGTGTGTAATATCTCCTAATAACAGTGTGTAATATCTCCTAATGACAGTGTGTAATATCTCCTAATGACAGTGTGTAATATCTCCTAATGACAGTGTGTAATATATCCTAATGACAGTGTGTAATATCTCCTAATGATAGTGTGGAATATCTCCTAATGACAGAGTGTAATATCTCCTAATGACAGTGTGTAATATATCCTAATGACAGTGTGTAATATATCCTAATGACAGTGTGTAATATCTCCTAATAACAGTGTGTAATATCTCCTAATGACAGTGTGTAATATCTCCTTTAATGACCGTGTGTAATATCTCCTAATAACAGTGTGTAATATCTCCTAATGACAGTGTGTAATATCTCCTAATGACCGTGTGTAATATTTCCTAATGACAGAGTGTAATATCTCCTAATGACAGTGTGTAATATCTCCTAATGACAGTGTGTAATATATCCTAATGACAGTGTGTAATATATCCTAATGACAGTGTGTAATATCTCCTAATAACAGTGTGTAATATCTCCTAATGACAGAGTGTAATATCTCCTAATGACAGTGTGTAATATCTCCTAATGACAGCATGGTATATCTCCTAATGACAGTGTGTAATATCTCCTAATGACAGTGTGTAATATATCCTAATGACAGCATGGTATATCTCCTAATGACAGTGTGTAATATATCCTAATGACAGTGTGTAATATATCCTAATGACAGTGTGTAATATCTCCTAATGATAGTGTGGAATATCTCCTAATGACAGAGTGTAATATCTCCTAATGACAGTGTGTAATATATCCTAATGACAGTGTGTAATATATCCTAATGACAGTGTGTAATATCTCCTAATAACAGTGTGTAATATCTCCTAATGACAGTGTGTAATATCTCCTTTAATGACCGTGTGTAATATCTCCTAATAACAGTGTGTAATATCTCCTAATGACAGAGTGTAATATCTCCTAATGACAGTGTGTAATATCTCCTAATGACAGTGTGTAATATCTCCTAATGACAGTGTGTAATATCTCCTAATGACAGCATGGTATATCTCCTAATGACAGTGTGTAATATCTCCTAATGACAGTGTGTAATATATCCTAATGACAGCATGGTATATCTCCTAATGACAGTGTGTAATATCTCCTAATGACAGTGTGTAATATATCCTAATGACAGCATGGTATATCTCCTAATGACAGTGTGTAATATATCCTAATGACAGTGTGTAATATATCCTAATGACAGTGTGTAATATCTCCTAATGATAGTGTGGAATATCTCCTAATGACAGAGTGTAATATCTCCTAATGACAGTGTGTAATATATCCTAATGACAGTGTGTAATATATCCTAATGACAGTGTGTAATATCTCCTAATAACAGTGTGTAATATCTCCTAATGACAGTGTGTAATATCTCCTTTAATGACCGTGTGTAATATCTCCTAATAACAGTGTGTAATATCTCCTAATGACAGAGTGTAATATCTCCTAATGACAGTGTGTAATATCTCCTAATGACAGTGTGTAATATCTCCTAATGACAGTGTGTAATATCTCCTAATGACAGCATGGTATATCTCCTAATGACAGTGTGTAATATCTCCTAATGACAGTGTGTAATATATCCTAATGACAGCATGGTATATCTCCTAATGACAGTGTGTAATATCTCCTAATGACAGTGTGTAATATATCCTAATGACAGTGTGTAATATCTCCTAATGATAGTGTGGAATATCTCCTAATGACAGAGTGTAATATCTCCTAATGACAGTGTGTAATATATCCTAATGACAGTGTGTAATATATCCTAATGACAGTGTGTAATATCTCCTAATAACAGTGTGTAATATCTCCTAATGACAGTGTGTAATATCTCCTTTAATGACCGTGTGTAATATCTCCTAATAACAGTGTGTAATATCTCCTAATGACAGTGTGTAATATCTCCTAATGACCGTGTGTAATATCTCCTAATGACAGAGTGTAATATCTCCTAATGACAGTGTGTAATATATCCTAATGACAGTGTGTAATATATCCTAATGACAGTGTGTAATATCTCCTATTAACAGTGTGTAATATCTCCTAATGACAGAGTGTAATATCTCCTAATGACAGTGTGTAATATCTCCTAATGACAGTGTGTAATATCTCCTAATGACAGTGTGTAATATATCCTAATGACAGTGTGTAATATATCCTAATGACTGTGTGTAATATCTCCTAATAACAGTGTGTAATATCTCCTAATGACAGTGTGTAATATCTCCTTTAATGACCGTGTGTAATATCTCCTTTAATGACCGTGTGTAATATCTCCTAATGACAGTGTGTTTTATCTCCTAATGATGGTGTGTAATATCTCCTAATGACAGTGTGTAATATCTTCTAATGACAGTGTGTATTATCTCCTAATGACAGTGTGTAATATCTCCTAATGACAGTGTGTAATATCTCCTAATGACAGTGTGGAATATCTCCTAATGACAGTGTGGAATATCTCCTAATGACAGTGTGGAATATCTCCTAATGACAGTGTGTAATATCTCCTAATAACAGTGTGTAATATATCCTAATGATAGTGTGTTATATCTCCTAATAACAGTGTGTAATATCTCCTAATAACAGTGTGTTATATATCCTAATAACAGTGTGTAATATCTCCTAATAACAGTGTGTAATATCTCCTAATGACAGCATGGTATATCTCCTAATAACAGTGTGTAATATCTCCTAATAACAGTGTGTTATATCTCCTAATGACAGTGTGTAATATCTCCTAATAACAGTGTGTAATATCTCCTAATGACAGTGTGTAATATATCCTAATGATAGTGTGTAATATCTCCTAATGACAGTGTGTAATATCTCCTAATGACAGTGTGTAATATCTCCTAATGACAGTGTGTAATATCTCCTAATGACAGTGTGTAATATCTCCTAATGACAGTGTGTAATATATCCTAATGATAGTGAGTAATATCTCCTAATGACAGTGTGTAATATATCCTAATAACAGTTTGTAATATCTCCTAATGACAGTGTGTAATATCTCCTAATGACAGCATGGTATATATCCTAATGACAGTGTGTAATATCTCCTAATGACAGTGTGTAATATCTCCTAATGACAGTGTGTAATATCTCCTAATGACAGCATGGTATATCTCCTAATGACAGTGTGTAATATATCCTAATGACAGTGTGTAATATCTCCTAATGACAGCATGGTATATCTCCTAATGACAGTGTGTAATATCTCCTAATGACAGTGTGTAATATCTCCTAATGACAGTGTGTAATATCTCCTAATAACAGTGTGTAATATCTCCTAATGACAGTGTGGAATATCTCCTAATGACAGAGTGTAATATCTCCTAATGACAGTGTGTAATATCTCCTAATGACAGTGTGTACTATATCCTAATGACAGTGTGTAATATATCCTAATGACAGTGTGTAATATCTCCTAATGACAGTGTGTAATATCTCCTAATGACAGTGTGTAATATCTCCTAATGACAGTGTGTAATATCTCCTAATGACAGTGTGTAATATCTCCTAATGACAGTGTGTAATATATCCTAATGACAGTGTGTAATATCTCCTAATGACAGCATGGTATATCTCCTAATGACAGTGTGTAATATATCCTAATGACAGCATGGTATATCTCCTAATGACAGTGTGTAATATCTCCTAATGACAGTGTGTAATATCTCCTAATGACAGTGTGTAATATCTCCTAATGATAGTGTGTAATATCTCCTAATGACAGTGTGTAATATCTCCTAATGACAGCATGGTATATCTCCTAATGACAGCGTGTAATATATCCTAATGACAGTGTGTAATATCTCCTAATGACAGTGTGTAATATCTCCTAATAACAGTGTGTAATATCTCCTAATGACAGTGTGTAATATCTCCTAATGACAGTGTGTAATATCTCCTAATGACAGTGTGTAATATATCCTAATGACAGTGTGTAATATCTCCTAATGATAGTGTGGAATATCTCCTAATGACAGAGTGTAATATCTCCTAATGACAGTGTGTAATATATCCTAATGACAGTGTGTAATATATCCTAATGACAGTGTGTAATATCTCCTAATAACAGTGTGTAATATCTCCTAATGACAGTGTGTAATATCTCCTTTAATGACCGTGTGTAATATCTCCTAATAACAGTGTGTAATATCTCCTAATGACAGTGTGTAATATCTCCTAATGACCGTGTGTAATATCTCCTAATGACAGAGTGTAATATCTCCTAATGACAGTGTGTAATATCTCCTAATGACAGTGTGTAATATATCCTAATGACAGTGTGTAATATATCCTAATGACAGTGTGTAATATCTCCTAATAACAGTGTGTAATATCTCCTAATGACAGAGTGTAATATCTCCTAATGACAGTGTGTAATATCTCCTAATGACAGTGTGTAATATCTCCTAATGACAGTGTGTAATATATCCTAATGACAGTGTGTAATATATCCTAATGACTGTGTGTAATATCTCCTAATAACAGTGTGTAATATCTCCTAATGACAGTGTGTAATATCTCCTAATGACAGTGTGTAATATATCCTAATGACAGTGTGTAATATATCCTAATGACAGTGTGTACTATATCCTAATGACAGTGTGTAATATATCCTAATGACAGTGTGTAATATCTCCTAATGACAGTGTGTAATATCTCCTAATGACAGTGTGTAATATCTCCTAATGACAGTGTGTAATATCTCCTAATGACAGTGTGTAATATCTCCTAATAACAGTGTGTAATATCTCCTAATGACAGTGTGTAATATATCCTAATGACAGTGTGTAATATCTCCTAATGACAGCATGGTATATCTCCTAATGACAGTGTGTAATATATCCTAATGACAGCATGGTATATCTCCTAATGACAGTGTGTAATATCTCCTAATGACAGTGTGTAATATCTCCTAATGACAGTGTGTAATATCTCCTAATGATAGTGTGTAATATCTCCTAATGACAGTGTGTAATATCTCCTAATGACAGCATGGTATATCTCCTAATGACAGCGTGTAATATATCCTAATGACAGTGTGTAATATCTCCTAATGACAGTGTGTAATATCTCCTAATAACAGTGTGTAATATCTCCTAATGACAGTGTGTAATATCTCCTAATGACAGTGTGTAATATCTCCTAATGACAGTGTGTAATATATCCTAATGACAGTGTGTAATATCTCCTAATGATAGTGTGGAATATCTCCTAATGACAGAGTGTAATATCTCCTAATGACAGTGTGTAATATATCCTAATGACAGTGTGTAATATATCCTAATGACAGTGTGTAATATCTCCTAATAACAGTGTGTAATATCTCCTAATGACAGTGTGTAATATCTCCTTTAATGACCGTGTGTAATATCTCCTAATAACAGTGTGTAATATCTCCTAATGACAGTGTGTAATATCTCCTAATGACCGTGTGTAATATCTCCTAATGACAGAGTGTAATATCTCCTAATGACAGTGTGTAATATCTCCTAATGACAGTGTGTAATATATCCTAATGACAGTGTGTAATATATCCTAATGACAGTGTGTAATATCTCCTAATAACAGTGTGTAATATCTCCTAATGACAGAGTGTAATATCTCCTAATGACAGTGTGTAATATCTCCTAATGACAGTGTGTAATATCTCCTAATGACAGTGTGTAATATATCCTAATGACAGTGTGTAATATATCCTAATGACTGTGTGTAATATCTCCTAATAACAGTGTGTAATATCTCCTAATGACAGTGTGTAATATCTCCTTTAATGACCGTGTGTAATATCTCCTTTAATGACCGTGTGTAATATCTCCTAATGACAGTGTGTTTTATCTCCTAATGATGGTGTGTAATATCTCCTAATGACAGTGTGTAATATATCCTAATGACAGTGTGTAATATATCCTAATGACAGTGTGTAATATCTCCTAATGACAGTGTGTAATATCTCCTTTAATGACCGTGTGTAATATCTCCTTTAATGACCGTGTGTAATATCTCCTAATGACAGCATGGTATATCTCCTAATGACAGTGTGTAATATCTCCTAATGACAGTGTGTAATATATCCTAATGACAGCATGGTATATCTCCTAATGACAGTGTGTAATATATCCTAATGACAGTGTGTAATATATCCTAATGACAGTGTGTAATATCTCCTAATGATAGTGTGGAATATCTCCTAATGACAGAGTGTAATATCTCCTAATGACAGTGTGTAATATATCCTAATGACAGTGTGTAATATATCCTAATGACAGTGTGTAATATCTCCTAATAACAGTGTGTAATATCTCCTAATGACAGTGTGTAATATCTCCTTTAATGACCGTGTGTAATATCTCCTAATAACAGTGTGTAATATCTCCTAATGACAGAGTGTAATATCTCCTAATGACAGTGTGTAATATCTCCTAATGACAGTGTGTAATATCTCCTAATGACAGTGTGTAATATCTCCTAATGACAGCATGGTATATCTCCTAATGACAGTGTGTAATATCTCCTAATGACAGTGTGTAATATATCCTAATGACAGCATGGTATATCTCCTAATGACAGTGTGTAATATCTCCTAATGACAGTGTGTAATATATCCTAATGACAGCATGGTATATCTCCTAATGACAGTGTGTAATATATCCTAATGACAGTGTGTAATATATCCTAATGACAGTGTGTAATATCTCCTAATGATAGTGTGGAATATCTCCTAATGACAGAGTGTAATATCTCCTAATGACAGTGTGTAATATATCCTAATGACAGTGTGTAATATATCCTAATGACAGTGTGTAATATCTCCTAATAACAGTGTGTAATATCTCCTAATGACAGTGTGTAATATCTCCTTTAATGACCGTGTGTAATATCTCCTAATAACAGTGTGTAATATCTCCTAATGACAGAGTGTAATATCTCCTAATGACAGTGTGTAATATCTCCTAATGACAGTGTGTAATATCTCCTAATGACAGTGTGTAATATCTCCTAATGACAGCATGGTATATCTCCTAATGACAGTGTGTAATATCTCCTAATGACAGTGTGTAATATATCCTAATGACAGCATGGTATATCTCCTAATGACAGTGTGTAATATCTCCTAATGACAGTGTGTAATATATCCTAATGACAGTGTGTAATATCTCCTAATGATAGTGTGGAATATCTCCTAATGACAGAGTGTAATATCTCCTAATGACAGTGTGTAATATATCCTAATGACAGTGTGTAATATATCCTAATGACAGTGTGTAATATCTCCTAATAACAGTGTGTAATATCTCCTAATGACAGTGTGTAATATCTCCTTTAATGACCGTGTGTAATATCTCCTAATAACAGTGTGTAATATCTCCTAATGACAGTGTGTAATATCTCCTAATGACCGTGTGTAATATCTCCTAATGACAGAGTGTAATATCTCCTAATGACAGTGTGTAATATATCCTAATGACAGTGTGTAATATATCCTAATGACAGTGTGTAATATCTCCTATTAACAGTGTGTAATATCTCCTAATGACAGAGTGTAATATCTCCTAATGACAGTGTGTAATATCTCCTAATGACAGTGTGTAATATCTCCTAATGACAGTGTGTAATATATCCTAATGACAGTGTGTAATATATCCTAATGACTGTGTGTAATATCTCCTAATAACAGTGTGTAATATCTGCTAATGACAGTGTGTAATATCTCCTTTAATGACCGTGTGTAATATCTCCTTTAATGACCGTGTGTAATATCTCCTAATGACAGTGTGTTTTATCTCCTAATGATGGTGTGTAATATCTCCTAATGACAGTGTGTAATATCTTCTAATGACAGTGTGTATTATCTCCTAATGACAGTGTGTAATATCTCCTAATGACAGTGTGTAATATCTCCTAATGACAGTGTGGAATATCTCCTAATGACAGTGTGGAATATCTCCTAATGACAGTGTGGAATATCTCCTAATGACAGTGTGTAATATCTCCTAATAACAGTGTGTAATATATCCTAATGATAGTGTGTTATATCTCCTAATAACAGTGTGTAATATCTCCTAATAACAGTGTGTTATATATCCTAATAACAGTGTGTAATATCTCCTAATAACAGTGTGTAATATCTCCTAATGACAGCATGGTATATCTCCTAATAACAGTGTGTAATATCTCCTAATAACAGTGTGTTATATCTCCTAATGACAGTGTGTAATATCTCCTAATAACAGTGTGTAATATCTCCTAATGACAGTGTGTAATATATCCTAATGATAGTGTGTAATATCTCCTAATGACAGTGTGTAATATCTCCTAATGACAGTGTGTAATATCTCCTAATGACAGTGTGTAATATCTCCTAATGACAGTGTGTAATATCTCCTAATGACAGTGTGTAATATATCCTAATGATAGTGAGTAATATCTCCTAATGACAGTGTGTAATATATCCTAATAACAGTTTGTAATATCTCCTAATGACAGTGTGTAATATCTCCTAATGACAGCATGGTATATATCCTAATGACAGTGTGTAATATCTCCTAATGACAGTGTGTAATATCTCCTAATGACAGTGTGTAATATCTCCTAATGACAGCATGGTATATCTCCTAATGACAGTGTGTAATATATCCTAATGACAGTGTGTAATATCTCCTAATGACAGCATGGTATATCTCCTAATGACAGTGTGTAATATCTCCTAATGACAGTGTGTAATATCTCCTAATGACAGTGTGTAATATCTCCTAATAACAGTGTGTAATATCTCCTAATGACAGTGTGGAATATCTCCTAATGACAGAGTGTAATATCTCCTAATGACAGTGTGTAATATCTCCTAATGACAGTGTGTACTATATCCTAATGACAGTGTGTAATATATCCTAATGACAGTGTGTAATATCTCCTAATGACAGTGTGTAATATCTCCTAATGACAGTGTGTAATATCTCCTAATGACAGTGTGTAATATCTCCTAATGACAGTGTGTAATATCTCCTAATGACAGTGTGTAATATATCCTAATGACAGTGTGTAATATCTCCTAATGACAGCATGGTATATCTCCTAATGACAGTGTGTAATATATCCTAATGACAGCATGGTATATCTCCTAATGACAGTGTGTAATATCTCCTAATGACAGTGTGTAATATCTCCTAATGACAGTGTGTAATATCTCCTAATGATAGTGTGTAATATCTCCTAATGACAGTGTGTAATATCTCCTAATGACAGCATGGTATATCTCCTAATGACAGCGTGTAATATATCCTAATGACAGTGTGTAATATCTCCTAATGACAGTGTGTAATATCTCCTAATAACAGTGTGTAATATCTCCTAATG
The DNA here is from genome assembly GCF_057628025.1 of Oncorhynchus mykiss. Classification (NCBI taxonomy): domain Eukaryota; kingdom Metazoa; phylum Chordata; class Actinopteri; order Salmoniformes; family Salmonidae; genus Oncorhynchus; species Oncorhynchus mykiss. The sequence continues at coordinate 29,782,254 of NC_143047.1, forward strand.
ACAGTGTGTAATATCTCCTAATGACAGTGTGTAATATCTCCTAATGACAGTGTGTAATATATCCTAATGACAGTGTGTAATATCTCCTAATGATAGTGTGGAATATCTCCTAATGACAGAGTGTAATATCTCCTAATGACAGTGTGTAATATATCCTAATGACAGTGTGTAATATATCCTAATGACAGTGTGTAATATCTCCTAATAACAGTGTGTAATATCTCCTAATGACAGTGTGTAATATCTCCTTTAATGACCGTGTGTAATATCTCCTAATAACAGTGTGTAATATCTCCTAATGACAGTGTGTAATATCTCCTAATGACCGTGTGTAATATCTCCTAATGACAGAGTGTAATATCTCCTAATGACAGTGTGTAATATCTCCTAATGACAGTGTGTAATATATCCTAATGACAGTGTGTAATATATCCTAATGACAGTGTGTAATATCTCCTAATAACAGTGTGTAATATCTCCTAATGACAGAGTGTAATATCTCCTAATGACAGTGTGTAATATCTCCTAATGACAGTGTGTAATATCTCCTAATGACAGTGTGTAATATATCCTAATGACAGTGTGTAATATATCCTAATGACTGTGTGTAATATCTCCTAATAACAGTGTGTAATATCTCCTAATGACAGTGTGTAATATCTCCTAATGACAGTGTGTAATATATCCTAATGACAGTGTGTAATATATCCTAATGACAGTGTGTACTATATCCTAATGACAGTGTGTAATATATCCTAATGACAGTGTGTAATATCTCCTAATGACAGTGTGTAATATCTCCTAATGACAGTGTGTAATATCTCCTAATGACAGTGTGTAATATCTCCTAATGACAGTGTGTAATATCTCCTAATAACAGTGTGTAATATCTCCTAATGACAGTGTGTAATATATCCTAATGACAGTGTGTAATATCTCCTAATGACAGCATGGTATATCTCCTAATGACAGTGTGTAATATATCCTAATGACAGCATGGTATATCTCCTAATGACAGTGTGTAATATCTCCTAATGACAGTGTGTAATATCTCCTAATGACAGTGTGTAATATCTCCTAATGATAGTGTGTAATATCTCCTAATGACAGTGTGTAATATCTCCTAATGACAGCATGGTATATCTCCTAATGACAGCGTGTAATATATCCTAATGACAGTGTGTAATATCTCCTAATGACAGTGTGTAATATCTCCTAATAACAGTGTGTAATATCTCCTAATGACAGTGTGTAATATCTCCTAATGACAGTGTGTAATATCTCCTAATGACAGTGTGTAATATATCCTAATGACAGTGTGTAATATCTCCTAATGATAGTGTGGAATATCTCCTAATGACAGAGTGTAATATCTCCTAATGACAGTGTGTAATATATCCTAATGACAGTGTGTAATATATCCTAATGACAGTGTGTAATATCTCCTAATAACAGTGTGTAATATCTCCTAATGACAGTGTGTAATATCTCCTTTAATGACCGTGTGTAATATCTCCTAATAACAGTGTGTAATATCTCCTAATGACAGTGTGTAATATCTCCTAATGACCGTGTGTAATATCTCCTAATGACAGAGTGTAATATCTCCTAATGACAGTGTGTAATATCTCCTAATGACAGTGTGTAATATATCCTAATGACAGTGTGTAATATATCCTAATGACAGTGTGTAATATCTCCTAATAACAGTGTGTAATATCTCCTAATGACAGAGTGTAATATCTCCTAATGACAGTGTGTAATATCTCCTAATGACAGTGTGTAATATCTCCTAATGACAGTGTGTAATATATCCTAATGACAGTGTGTAATATATCCTAATGACTGTGTGTAATATCTCCTAATAACAGTGTGTAATATCTCCTAATGACAGTGTGTAATATCTCCTTTAATGACCGTGTGTAATATCTCCTTTAATGACCGTGTGTAATATCTCCTAATGACAGTGTGTTTTATCTCCTAATGATGGTGTGTAATATCTCCTAATGACAGTGTGTAATATATCCTAATGACAGTGTGTAATATATCCTAATGACAGTGTGTAATATCTCCTAATAACAGTGTGTAATATCTCCTAATGACAGAGTGTAATATCTCCTAATGACAGTGTGTAATATCTCCTAATGACAGTGTGTAATATCTCCTAATGACAGTGTGTAATATATCCTAATGACAGTGTGTAATATATCCTAATGACTGTGTGTAATATCTCCTAATAACAGTGTGTAATATCTCCTAATGACAGTGTGTAATATCTCCTTTAATGACCGTGTGTAATATCTCCTTTAATGACCGTGTGTAATATCTCCTAATGACAGTGTGTTTTATCTCCTAATGATGGTGTGTAATATCTCCTAATGACAGTGTGTAATATCTTCTAATGACAGTGTGTATTATCTCCTAATGACAGTGTGTAATATCTCCTAATGACAGTGTGTAATATCTCCTAATGACAGTGTGGAATATCTCCTAATGACAGTGTGTAATATCTCCTAATGACAGTGTGGAATATCTCCTAATGACAGTGTGGAATATCTCCTAATGACAGTGTGGAATATCTCCTAATGACAGTGTGGAATATCTCCTAATGACAGTGTGGAATATCTCCTAATGACAGCGTGGATTGTCTCCTAATGACAGCGTGTAATATATCCTAATGACAGCGTGGAATATCTCCTAATGACAGCGTGTAATATCTCCTAATGACAGCGTGGAATATCTCCTAATGACAGCGTGTAATATCTCCTAATAACAGTGTGTAATATCTCCTAATGACAGTGTGGAATATCTCCTAATGACAGAGTGTAATATCTCCTAATGACAGTGTGTAATATCTCCTAATGACAGTGTGTACTATATCCTAATGACAGTGTGTAATATATCCTAATGACAGTGTGTAATATCTCCTAATGACAGTGTGTAATATCTCCTAATGACAGTGTGTAATATCTCCTAATGACAGTGTGTAATATCTCCTAATAACAGTGTGTAATATCTCCTAATGACAGTGTGTAATATATCCTAATGACAGTGTGTAATATCTCCTAATGACAGCATGGTATATCTCCTAATGACAGTGTGTAATATATCCTAATGACAGCATGGTATATCTCCTAATGACAGTGTGTAATATCTCCTAATGACAGTGTGTAATATCTCCTAATGACAGTGTGTAATATCTCCTAATGATAGTGTGTAATATCTCCTAATGACAGTGTGTAATATCTCCTAATGACAGCATGGTATATCTCCTAATGACAGCGTGTAATATATCCTAATGACAGTGTGTAATATCTCCTAATGACAGTGTGTAATATCTCCTAATAACAGTGTGTAATATCTCCTAATGACAGTGTGTAATATCTCCTAATGACAGTGTGTAATATCTCCTAATGACAGTGTGTAATATATCCTAATGACAGTGTGTAATATCTCCTAATGATAGTGTGGAATATCTCCTAATGACAGAGTGTAATATCTCCTAATGACAGTGTGTAATATATCCTAATGACAGTGTGTAATATATCCTAATGACAGTGTGTAATATCTCCTAATAACAGTGTGTAATATCTCCTAATGACAGTGTGTAATATCTCCTTTAATGACCGTGTGTAATATCTCCTAATAACAGTGTGTAATATCTCCTAATGACAGTGTGTAATATCTCCTAATGACCGTGTGTAATATCTCCTAATGACAGAGTGTAATATCTCCTAATGACAGTGTGTAATATCTCCTAATGACAGTGTGTAATATATCCTAATGACAGTGTGTAATATATCCTAATGACAGTGTGTAATATCTCCTAATAACAGTGTGTAATATCTCCTAATGACAGAGTGTAATATCTCCTAATGACAGTGTGTAATATCTCCTAATGACAGTGTGTAATATCTCCTAATGACAGTGTGTAATATATCCTAATGACAGTGTGTAATATATCCTAATGACTGTGTGTAATATCTCCTAATAACAGTGTGTAATATCTCCTAATGACAGTGTGTAATATCTCCTTTAATGACCGTGTGTAATATCTCCTTTAATGACCGTGTGTAATATCTCCTAATGACAGTGTGTTTTATCTCCTAATGATGGTGTGTAATATCTCCTAATGACAGTGTGTAATATATCCTAATGACAGTGTGTAATATATCCTAATGACAGTGTGTAATATCTCCTAATAACAGTGTGTAATATCTCCTAATGACAGAGTGTAATATCTCCTAATGACAGTGTGTAATATATCCTAATGACAGTGTGTAATATATCCTAATGACAGTGTGTACTATATCCTAATGACAGTGTGTAATATATCCTAATGACAGTGTGTAATATCTCCTAATGACAGTGTGTAATATCTCCTAATGACAGTGTGTAATATCTCCTAATGACAGTGTGTAATATCTCCTAATGACAGTGTGTAATATCTCCTAATGACAGTGTGTAATATCTCCTAATAACAGTGTGTAATATCTCCTAATGACAGTGTGTAATATATCCTAATGACAGTGTGTAATATCTCCTAATGACAGCATGGTATATCTCCTAATGACAGTGTGTAATATATCCTAATGACAGCATGGTATATCTCCTAATGACAGTGTGTAATATCTCCTAATGACAGTGTGTAATATCTCCTAATGACAGTGTGTAATATCTCCTAATGATAGTGTGTAATATCTCCTAATGACAGTGTGTAATATCTCCTAATGACAGCATGGTATATCTCCTAATGACAGCGTGTAATATATCCTAATGACAGTGTGTAATATCTCCTAATGACAGTGTGTAATATCTCCTAATAACAGTGTGTAATATCTCCTAATGACAGTGTGTAATATCTCCTAATGACAGTGTGTAATATCTCCTAATGACAGTGTGTAATATATCCTAATGACAGTGTGTAATATCTCCTAATGATAGTGTGGAATATCTCCTAATGACAGAGTGTAATATCTCCTAATGACAGTGTGTAATATATCCTAATGACAGTGTGTAATATATCCTAATGACAGTGTGTAATATCTCCTAATAACAGTGTGTAATATCTCCTAATGACAGTGTGTAATATCTCCTTTAATGACCGTGTGTAATATCTCCTAATAACAGTGTGTAATATCTCCTAATGACAGTGTGTAATATCTCCTAATGACCGTGTGTAATATCTCCTAATGACAGAGTGTAATATCTCCTAATGACAGTGTGTAATATCTCCTAATGACAGTGTGTAATATATCCTAATGACAGTGTGTAATATATCCTAATGACAGTGTGTAATATCTCCTAATAACAGTGTGTAATATCTCCTAATGACAGAGTGTAATATCTCCTAATGACAGTGTGTAATATCTCCTAATGACAGTGTGTAATATCTCCTAATGACAGTGTGTAATATATCCTAATGACAGTGTGTAATATATCCTAATGACTGTGTGTAATATCTCCTAATAACAGTGTGTAATATCTCCTAATGACAGTGTGTAATATCTCCTTTAATGACCGTGTGTAATATCTCCTTTAATGACCGTGTGTAATATCTCCTAATGACAGTGTGTTTTATCTCCTAATGATGGTGTGTAATATCTCCTAATGACAGTGTGTAATATATCCTAATGACAGTGTGTAATATATCCTAATGACAGTGTGTAATATCTCCTAATAACAGTGTGTAATATCTCCTAATGACAGAGTGTAATATCTCCTAATGACAGTGTGTAATATCTCCTAATGACAGTGTGTAATATCTCCTAATGACAGTGTGTAATATATCCTAATGACAGTGTGTAATATATCCTAATGACTGTGTGTAATATCTCCTAATAACAGTGTGTAATATCTCCTAATGACAGTGTGTAATATCTCCTAATGACAGTGTGTAATATATCCTAATGACAGTGTGTAATATATCCTAATGACAGTGTGTACTATATCCTAATGACAGTGTGTAATATATCCTAATGACAGTGTGTAATATCTCCTAATGACAGTGTGTAATATCTCCTAATGACAGTGTGTAATATCTCCTAATGACAGTGTGTAATATCTCCTAATGACAGTGTGTAATATCTCCTAATAACAGTGTGTAATATCTCCTAATGACAGTGTGTAATATATCCTAATGACAGTGTGTAATATCTCCTAATGACAGCATGGTATATCTCCTAATGACAGTGTGTAATATATCCTAATGACAGCATGGTATATCTCCTAATGACAGTGTGTAATATCTCCTAATGACAGTGTGTAATATCTCCTAATGACAGTGTGTAATATCTCCTAATGATAGTGTGTAATATCTCCTAATGACAGTGTGTAATATCTCCTAATGACAGCATGGTATATCTCCTAATGACAGCGTGTAATATATCCTAATGACAGTGTGTAATATCTCCTAATGACAGTGTGTAATATCTCCTAATAACAGTGTGTAATATCTCCTAATGACAGTGTGTAATATCTCCTAATGACAGTGTGTAATATCTCCTAATGACAGTGTGTAATATATCCTAATGACAGTGTGTAATATCTCCTAATGATAGTGTGGAATATCTCCTAATGACAGAGTGTAATATCTCCTAATGACAGTGTGTAATATATCCTAATGACAGTGTGTAATATATCCTAATGACAGTGTGTAATATCTCCTAATAACAGTGTGTAATATCTCCTAATGACAGTGTGTAATATCTCCTTTAATGACCGTGTGTAATATCTCCTAATAACAGTGTGTAATATCTCCTAATGACAGTGTGTAATATCTCCTAATGACCGTGTGTAATATCTCCTAATGACAGAGTGTAATATCTCCTAATGACAGTGTGTAATATCTCCTAATGACAGTGTGTAATATATCCTAATGACAGTGTGTAATATATCCTAATGACAGTGTGTAATATCTCCTAATAACAGTGTGTAATATCTCCTAATGACAGAGTGTAATATCTCCTAATGACAGTGTGTAATATCTCCTAATGACAGTGTGTAATATCTCCTAATGACAGTGTGTAATATATCCTAATGACAGTGTGTAATATATCCTAATGACTGTGTGTAATATCTCCTAATAACAGTGTGTAATATCTCCTAATGACAGTGTGTAATATCTCCTTTAATGACCGTGTGTAATATCTCCTTTAATGACCGTGTGTAATATCTCCTAATGACAGTGTGTTTTATCTCCTAATGATGGTGTGTAATATCTCCTAATGACAGTGTGTAATATATCCTAATGACAGTGTGTAATATATCCTAATGACAGTGTGTAATATCTCCTAATAACAGTGTGTAATATCTCCTAATGACAGAGTGTAATATCTCCTAATGACAGTGTGTAATATCTCCTAATGACAGTGTGTAATATCTCCTAATGACAGTGTGTAATATATCCTAATGACAGTGTGTAATATATCCTAATGACTGTGTGTAATATCTCCTAATAACAGTGTGTAATATCTCCTAATGACAGTGTGTAATATCTCCTTTAATGACCGTGTGTAATATCTCCTTTAATGACCGTGTGTAATATCTCCTAATGACAGTGTGTTTTATCTCCTAATGATGGTGTGTAATATCTCCTAATGACAGTGTGTAATATCTTCTAATGACAGTGTGTATTATCTCCTAATGACAGTGTGTAATATCTCCTAATGACAGTGTGTAATATCTCCTAATGACAGTGTGGAATATCTCCTAATGACAGTGTGTAATATCTCCTAATGACAGTGTGGAATATCTCCTAATGACAGTGTGGAATATCTCCTAATGACAGTGTGGAATATCTCCTAATGACAGTGTGGAATATCTCCTAATGACAGTGTGGAATATCTCCTAATGACAGCGTGGATTGTCTCCTAATGACAGCGTGTAATATATCCTAATGACAGCGTGGAATATCTCCTAATGACAGCGTGTAATATCTCCTAATGACAGCGTGGAATATCTCCTAATGACAGCGTGTAATATCTCCTAATAACAGTGTGTAATATCTCCTAATGACAGTGTGGAATATCTCCTAATGACAGAGTGTAATATCTCCTAATGACAGTGTGTAATATCTCCTAATGACAGTGTGTACTATATCCTAATGACAGTGTGTAATATATCCTAATGACAGTGTGTAATATCTCCTAATGACAGTGTGTAATATCTCCTAATGACAGTGTGTAATATCTCCTAATGACAGTGTGTAATATCTCCTAATAACAGTGTGTAATATCTCCTAATGACAGTGTGTAATATATCCTAATGACAGTGTGTAATATCTCCTAATGACAGCATGGTATATCTCCTAATGACAGTGTGTAATATATCCTAATGACAGCATGGTATATCTCCTAATGACAGTGTGTAATATCTCCTAATGACAGTGTGTAATATCTCCTAATGACAGTGTGTAATATCTCCTAATGATAGTGTGTAATATCTCCTAATGACAGTGTGTAATATCTCCTAATGACAGCATGGTATATCTCCTAATGACAGCGTGTAATATATCCTAATGACAGTGTGTAATATCTCCTAATGACAGTGTGTAATATCTCCTAATAACAGTGTGTAATATCTCCTAATGACAGTGTGTAATATCTCCTAATGACAGTGTGTAATATCTCCTAATGACAGTGTGTAATATATCCTAATGACAGTGTGTAATATCTCCTAATGATAGTGTGGAATATCTCCTAATGACAGAGTGTAATATCTCCTAATGACAGTGTGTAATATATCCTAATGACAGTGTGTAATATATCCTAATGACAGTGTGTAATATCTCCTAATAACAGTGTGTAATATCTCCTAATGACAGTGTGTAATATCTCCTTTAATGACCGTGTGTAATATCTCCTAATAACAGTGTGTAATATCTCCTAATGACAGTGTGTAATATCTCCTAATGACCGTGTGTAATATCTCCTAATGACAGAGTGTAATATCTCCTAATGACAGTGTGTAATATCTCCTAATGACAGTGTGTAATATATCCTAATGACAGTGTGTAATATATCCTAATGACAGTGTGTAATATCTCCTAATAACAGTGTGTAATATCTCCTAATGACAGAGTGTAATATCTCCTAATGACAGTGTGTAATATCTCCTAATGACAGTGTGTAATATCTCCTAATGACAGTGTGTAATATATCCTAATGACAGTGTGTAATATATCCTAATGACTGTGTGTAATATCTCCTAATAACAGTGTGTAATATCTCCTAATGACAGTGTGTAATATCTCCTTTAATGACCGTGTGTAATATCTCCTTTAATGACCGTGTGTAATATCTCCTAATGACAGTGTGTTTTATCTCCTAATGATGGTGTGTAATATCTCCTAATGACAGTGTGTAATATATCCTAATGACAGTGTGTAATATATCCTAATGACAGTGTGTAATATCTCCTAATAACAGTGTGTAATATCTCCTAATGACAGAGTGTAATATCTCCTAATGACAGTGTGTAATATATCCTAATGACAGTGTGTAATATATCCTAATGACAGTGTGTACTATATCCTAATGACAGTGTGTAATATATCCTAATGACAGTGTGTAATATCTCCTAATGACAGTGTGTAATATCTCCTAATGACAGTGTGTAATATCTCCTAATGACAGTGTGTAATATCTCCTAATGACAGTGTGTAATATCTCCTAATGACAGTGTGTAATATCTCCTAATAACAGTGTGTAATATCTCCTAATGACAGTGTGTAATATATCCTAATGACAGTGTGTAATATCTCCTAATGACAGCATGGTATATCTCCTAATGACAGTGTGTAATATATCCTAATGACAGCATGGTATATCTCCTAATGACAGTGTGTAATATCTCCTAATGACAGTGTGTAATATCTCCTAATGACAGTGTGTAATATCTCCTAATGATAGTGTGTAATATCTCCTAATGACAGTGTGTAATATCTCCTAATGACAGCATGGTATATCTCCTAATGACAGCGTGTAATATATCCTAATGACAGTGTGTAATATCTCCTAATGACAGTGTGTAATATCTCCTAATAACAGTGTGTAATATCTCCTAATGACAGTGTGTAATATCTCCTAATGACAGTGTGTAATATCTCCTAATGACAGTGTGTAATATATCCTAATGACAGTGTGTAATATCTCCTAATGATAGTGTGGAATATCTCCTAATGACAGAGTGTAATATCTCCTAATGACAGTGTGTAATATATCCTAATGACAGTGTGTAATATATCCTAATGACAGTGTGTAATATCTCCTAATAACAGTGTGTAATATCTCCTAATGACAGTGTGTAATATCTCCTTTAATGACCGTGTGTAATATCTCCTAATAACAGTGTGTAATATCTCCTAATGACAGTGTGTAATATCTCCTAATGACCGTGTGTAATATCTCCTAATGACAGAGTGTAATATCTCCTAATGACAGTGTGTAATATCTCCTAATGACAGTGTGTAATATATCCTAATGACAGTGTGTAATATATCCTAATGACAGTGTGTAATATCTCCTAATAACAGTGTGTAATATCTCCTAATGACAGAGTGTAATATCTCCTAATGACAGTGTGTAATATCTCCTAATGACAGTGTGTAATATCTCCTAATGACAGTGTGTAATATATCCTAATGACAGTGTGTAATATATCCTAATGACTGTGTGTAATATCTCCTAATAACAGTGTGTAATATCTCCTAATGACAGTGTGTAATATCTCCTTTAATGACCGTGTGTAATATCTCCTTTAATGACCGTGTGTAATATCTCCTAATGACAGTGTGTTTTATCTCCTAATGATGGTGTGTAATATCTCCTAATGACAGTGTGTAATATATCCTAATGACAGTGTGTAATATATCCTAATGACAGTGTGTAATATCTCCTAATAACAGTGTGTAATATCTCCTAATGACAGAGTGTAATATCTCCTAATGACAGTGTGTAATATCTCCTAATGACAGTGTGTAATATCTCCTAATGACAGTGTGTAATATATCCTAATGACAGTGTGTAATATATCCTAATGACTGTGTGTAATATCTCCTAATAACAGTGTGTAATATCTCCTAATGACAGTGTGTAATATCTCCTTTAATGACCGTGTGTAATATCTCCTTTAATGACCGTGTGTAATATCTCCTAATGACAGTGTGTTTTATCTCCTAATGATGGTGTGTAATATCTCCTAATGACAGTGTGTAATATCTTCTAATGACAGTGTGTATTATCTCCTAATGACAGTGTGTAATATCTCCTAATGACAGTGTGTAATATCTCCTAATGACAGTGTGGAATATCTCCTAATGACAGTGTGTAATATCTCCTAATGACAGTGTGGAATATCTCCTAATGACAGTGTGGAATATCTCCTAATGACAGTGTGGAATATCTCCTAATGACAGTGTGGAATATCTCCTAATGACAGTGTGGAATATCTCCTAATGACAGCGTGGAATATCTCCTAATGACAGCGTGTAATATCTCCTAATGACAGCGTGTAATATCTCCTAATGACAGCGTGGAATATCTCCTAATGACAGCGTGTAATATCTCCTAATGACAGCGTGGAATATCTCCTAATGACAGCGTGTAATATCTCCTAATGACAGCGTGTAATAGCTCCTAATGACAGCGTGTAATATCTTCTAATGACAGTGTGTAATATCTCCTAAGTCTGTGACAGTGTGGCATGTGATGTGTGTTTGTGTGTACACATGCCTGCATGTGTGGGCATGTCTGTATGTGCTTGCGTGTGTGTGTGTGTGTGTCTGGGTGTCTGCTCCCTGCAGGTGTTTGACGGGGCAGTCATCGTATTGTCCCTGGCCCCTATGGTAGCCTCCACGGTAGCCAACGGCCCCAGCAGTCCCTGGGACGCCATCAGCCTCATCATCACCCTGCGCATCTGGAGGGTCAAGAGAATCATCGACGGTGAGACTGCGGGTGGCGCAGACCAGACGCTCCCTTGTGTCCCTGCTTCCCCTGTCTGTCGCCCTGTCTGTCTGTCTGTCTGTCGCACCTGTCGCTCTGTCTGTCTGTCGCCCTGTCTGTCGCCCTGTCGCCCTGTCTGTCTTTCTGTCTGTCGCCCTGTCTGTCTGTCGCCCTGTCTGTCGCCCTGTCTGTCGCCCTGTCTGTCTGTCTGTCGCCCTGTCTGTCGCCCTGTCTGTCGTCCTGTCTGTCTGTCTGTCGCCCTGTCTGTCGCCCTGTCTGTCGCCCTGTCTGTCGCCCTGCCCTGCCATGCCCTGCCCTGCCCTGCCCTGCCCTGCCGGTGGATGTCTTACTAGAGTCATCCTGACCTAGGTGAAGTCATCATCCCTCTCAGTCAACAGCTTCCCTTAGTGTTCTTGGTATTACTCTTAGATGGATGGATGGTTAGTTAGTTTGGTATGATTGGTTCTAGTGAGATATTATTGAAAAATTCAACAACCTTACATTGTACCAACAGAGGACTTTGAACTTGAACTATCAGTCCTTAATTATTACACCTGACTGATCTTCTACGAGAGGGACTACGACTAGGATACGTGGTTGTCTCACCTAGCTATCTGCAGATGAATGCACTTTGTAAGTTGCTCTGGATAAAAGTGTCTGCTAAATGACAAAAATGACAAAAATGTATTATATTTTTGATTTTAGCGCTAAATTCAAAAATATCATACTTCACCTAAGGATGATAAAGTCTATGGCTTATTCAATACATGATTGGCAGCACGACCCCATTCTCCCCATGATTATACACATTATTTACTATTCACAACAATATAATTATTGATCGTCCCTCAAAGTAAATTGCCACCCGTTCTCCTACATAAACTGGTATTGATCCTAAGCCCTGTTTAAACAGATTTAGAAAAGCCATGATAATGACTATATTGGCTGTTCTATGTTATGCTAATGTAATGCAGATTGATTTCTAACAGGAGGTCACCCTCAGTCTCAGTGAGAGCTGTGCATGATCAACCTACAGACCTCAGTCTCAGTGAGAGCTGTGCGTGATCAACCAACAGGCCTCAGTCTCAGTGAGAGCTGTGCGTGATCAACCTACAGACCTCAGTCGCAGTGAGAGCTGTGCATGATCAACCTACAGACCTCAGTCTCAGTGAGAGCTGTGCATGATCAACCAACAGGCCTCAGTCTCAGTGAGAGCTGTGCGTGATCAACCTACAGACCTCAGTCTCAGTGAGAGCTGTGCATGATCAACCTACAGACCTCAGTCTCAATGAGAGCTGTGCATGATCAACCTACAGACCTCAGTCTCAGTGAGAGCTGTGCATGATCAACCTACAGACCTCAGTCTCAGTGAGAGCTGTGCGTGATCAACCTACAGACCTCAGTCTCAGTGAGAGCTGTGCATGATCAACCTACAGATCTCAGTCTCAGTGAGAGCTGTGCGTGATCAACCTACAGACCTTAGAGAGAGAGAGAGAGAGAGAGAGAGAGAGAGAGAGAGAGAGAGAGAGAGAGAGAGAGAGAGAGAGAGAGAGAGAGAGAGAGAGAGAGAGAGAGAGAGAGAGAGAGAGAGAGAGAGAGAGAGAGAGAGAGAGAGAGATGGAGGCCAGGGGCTTTGCACTTGGCCTGAGCTGAGAGGAGAGGTGAAAGTGGAAAAGGCTCTTGTGACAGAGGTGCTGTGGAATCAACCATGGTGCGAATTACACTGCTGCTTGGCATGTCCTGCCATGCCAGCAGCAGTCGTACGTCTTTGACATGCTTTTTATAGCCATGCACAAATTGGGCAGCTTATAATCCCCCACTTCAACTTCCCCTTGGTAATGTGAATTTGGCTGTGCCTGCCTGCCCCCTCTGCTCTGCTCCCTTCCCCTTGGTGAATGTGAAATTGGCTGTGCCTGCCTGCCCCCTCTGCTCTGCTCCCCTTGTTAATTGTGAGTTCAACTGTGCCTGTCTCCCCCCTTTGCTCTCCCCGGCCACGAGTTCCGCTGTTTCATCCTCTCCCCTCTGCTCTCCCTCCCCATGCATTCTGCTGTGCTCTTCCTACCTGCCCCCTCTGCTGTCTCCCTCCCTCTTCCTGCATGTTCACATCAACAGCTCTATTAATAGGCTATGGGAGAGCAGAACAGAGCAGTGCTGCTGGAGAGAGATGGCTGCAGGCACTGCCTGCTGTTAGTAGTTCACTAGTAGGTCTCCTCTGGTGTAGAGGGCTTGGTTATTCACTCTGCTGCTTCCCAGTCTGTATGGCCTAGTAATATGGCCCTACTCAGGAGAGTCAGCAGTAGCAGGAGAGCAGCTGTGCACTAAGGTCACTGTGTAGAACAGAAGAGGGGATATGACTTAGCTGAAGTCAATACCAGAGCAGATCTATGTCTTGTGTGTCTCTGTCTCTTCCTTCTCTTCTCTCTGTCTCTGTCTCTTCCTTCTCTTCTCTCTGTCTCTTTTATCTGTCTCTTTCCCCCCTCTCTCTCTCTCTCTCTCTCTCTCTCTCTCTCTGTCTCTTCCCTCTCTCTCCCTCTCTCTCTCTCCCTCTCTCTCTCTCTCTCTCTCTCCTATCTGTCTCTTCCCTCTCTCTCTCTCTCTCTCTCTCTCTCTCTTCTATCTGTCTCTTCCCTCTCTCTCTCTGTCTCTTTTCTCTTTTCTCTGTCTCTTTTCCCTGTCTCTTTTATCTGTCTCTTCTCTCTCTCTGTCTCTTTTATCTGTCTCTTTCCCCTCTCTCTCTCTCTCTCTCTCTCTCTCTCTCTCTCTCTCTCTCTCTCTCTGTCTCTTCCCTCTCTCTCCCTCTCTCTCTCTCCCTCTCTCTCTCTCTCTCTCTCTCTCCTATCTGTCTCTTCCCTCTCTCTCTCTCTCTCTCTCTCTCTTCTATCTGTCTCTTCCCTCTCTCTCTCTGTCTCTTTTCTCTTTTCTCTGTCTCTTTTCCCTGTCTCTTTTATCTGTCTCTTCTCTCTCTCTGTCTCTTTTATCTGTCTCTTTTCTCTGTCTCTCTCTCTCTCTCTCTCTCTCTCTCTCTCTCTCTGTCTCTTTTATCTGTCTCTTTTCTCTGTCTCTTCCCTCTCTCTCTCTGTCTCTTTTCTCTTTTCTCTGTCTCTTTTCCCTGTCTCTTTTATCTGTCTCTTCTCTCTCTCTGTCTCTTTTATCTGTCTCTTTTCTCTGTCTCTTTTATCTGTCTCTTCTCTCTGTCTCTTCTCTCTGTCTCTTTTCTCTGTCTCTTTTCTCTGTCTCTTCTCTCTCTCTGTCTCTTTTATCTGTCTCTTTTCTCTGTCTCTTTTATCTGTCTCTTCTCTCTGTCTCTTCTCTCTGTCTCTTCTCTCTGTCTCTTTTCTCTGTCTCTTTTATCTGTCTCTTTTCTCTGTCTCTTTTATCTGTCTCTTTTCTCTGTCTCTTTTATCTGTCTCTTCTCTCTGTCTCTTTTATCTGTCTCTTCTCTCTGGCTCTTCTCTCTGTCTCTTTTCTCTGTCTCTTTTCTCTGTCTCTTTTCTCTGTCTCTTTTCTCTGTCTCTTTTCTCTGTCTCTTTTATCTGTCTCTTTTATCTGTCTCTTTTATCTGTCTCTTCTCTCTCTGTCTCTTTTCTCTGTCTCTTTTATCTGTCTCTTCTCTCTCTGTCTCTTTTCTCTGTCTCTTTTCTCTGTCTCTTTTCTCTGTCTCTTTTCTCTGTCTCTTTTCTCTGTCTCTTTTCTCTGTCTCTTTTATCTGTCTCTTTTATCTGTCTCTTCTCTCTCTGTCTCTTTTCTCTGTCTCTTTTATCTGTCTCTTTTATCTGTCTCTTTTCTCTGTCTCTTTTCTCTGTCTCTTTTATCTGTCTCTTTTCTCTCTCTGTCTCTTTTCTCTCTTCTCTGTCTCTTTTATCTGTCTCTTTTCTCTCTCTGTCTCTTTTCTCTTTTCTCTGTCTCTTTTCTCTGTCTCTTTTCTCTGTCTCTTTTCTCTCTCTGTCTCTTTTATCTGTCTCTTCTCTCTCAATTCAATTCAATTCAAGGGCTTTATTGGCATGGGAAACATGTGTTAACATTGCCAAAGCAAGTGAGGTAGATAATATATAAAGTGAATATATAAAGTGAAATAAACAATACAAATTAACAGTCAACATTACACATACAGAAGTTTCAAAACAATAAAGACATTACAAATGTCATATTATATATATATACAGTGTTGTAACAATGTACAAATGGTTAAAGGACACAAGATAAAATAAATAAGCATAAATATGGGTTGTATTTACAATGGTGTGTGTTCTTCACTGGTTGCCCTTTTCTCGTGGCAACAGGTCACAAATCTTGCTGCTGTGATGGCACAATGTGGAATTTCACCCAATAGATATGGGAGTTTATCAAAATTGGATTTGTTTTCGAATTCTTTGTTGATCTGTGTAATCTGAGGGAAATATGTCTCTCTAATATGGTCATACATTGGGCAGGAGGTTAGGGAGTGCAGCTCAGTTTCCACCTCATTTTGTGGGCAGTGAGCACATAGCCTGTCTTCTCTTGAGAGCCATGTCTGCCTACGGCGGCCTTTCTCAATAGCAAGGCTATGCTCACTGAGTCTGTACATAGTCAAAGCTTTGCTTAATTTTGGGTCAGTCACAGTGGTCAGGTATTCTGCCTCTGTGTAGGGCCAAATAGCATTCTAGTTTGCTCTGTTTTTTTGTTAATTCTTTCCAATGTGTCAAGTAATTATCTTTTTGTTTTCTCATGATTTGGTTGGGTCTAATTGTGCTGCTGTCCTTGGGCTCTGTAGGAGAGAGATGGCTGTAGATAATATACAAAAGTGAAATAAACAATAAAAATTAACAGTAAACATTACACATACAGAAGTTTCAATACAATAAAGACATTACAAATGTCATATTATATATACACTGCTCAAAAAAATAAAGGGAACACTTAAACAACACAATGTAACTCCAAGTCAATCACACTTCTGTGAAATCAAACTGTCCACTTAGGAAGCAACACTTATTGACAATACATTTCACATGCTGTTGTGCAAATGGAATACTCAACAGGTGGAAATTATAGGCAATTAGCAAGACACCCCCAATAAAGGAGTGGTTCTGCAGGTGGTGACCACAGACCACTTCTCAGTTCCTATGCCTCCTGGCTGAGGTTTGGTCACTTTTGAATGC
This sequence comes from Oncorhynchus mykiss, assembly GCF_057628025.1. Lineage (NCBI taxonomy): Eukaryota > Metazoa > Chordata > Actinopteri > Salmoniformes > Salmonidae > Oncorhynchus > Oncorhynchus mykiss. The sequence goes on from NC_143047.1 coordinate 29,799,334, forward strand.
TGGCGGTGCTTTCACTCTAGTGGTAGCATGAGACGGAGTCTAAAACCCACACAAGTGGCTCAGGTGGTGCAGCTCATCCAGGATGGCACATCAATGCGCGCTGTGGCAAGAAGGTTTGCTGTGTCTGTCAGCGTAGTGTCCAGAGCATGGAGGTGCTACCAGGAGACGTGGAGGAGGCCGTAGGAGGGCAACAACCCAGCAGCAGGACCGCTACCTCCGCCTTTGTGCAAGGAGGAGCACTGCCAGAGCCCTGCAAAATGACCTCCAGCCGGCCACAAATGTGCATGTGTCTGCTCAAACGGTCAGAAACAGACTCCATGAGGGTGGTATGAGGGCCCGACGTCCACAGGTGGGGGTTGTGCTTACAGCACAATACCGTGAAGGACATTTGGCATTTGCCAGAGAACACCAAGATTGGCAAATTCGCCATTTGCGCCCTGTGCTCTTCACAGATGAAAGCAGGTTCACACTGAGCACATGTGACAGATGTGACAGAGTCTGGAGACGCCGTGGAGAACGTTCTGCTGCCTGCAACATCCTCCAGCATGACCGGTTTGGCGGTGGGTCAGTCATGGTGGGGGGTGGCATTTCTTTGGTGGGGGGCGCACAGCCCTCCATGTGCTCGTCAGAGGTAGCCTGACTGCCATTAGGTACCGAGATGAGATCCTCAGACCCCTTGTGAGACCATATGCTGGTGCGGTTGGCCCTGTGTTCCTCCTAATGCAAGACAATGCTAGACCTCATGTGGCTGGAGTGTGTCAGCAGTTCCTGCAAGAGGAAGGCATTGATGCTATGGACTGGCCCGCCCGTTCCCCAGACCTGAATCCAATTGAGCACATCTGGGACATCATGTCTCGCTCCATCCACCAACAGACTGTCCAGGAGTTGGAAGATGCTTTAGTCCAGGTCTGGGAGGAGATCCCTCAGGAGACCATCCGCCACCTCATCAGGAGCATGCCCAGGCATTGTAGGGAGGTCATACAGGCACGTGGAGGCCACACACACTACTGAGCCTCATTTTGACTTGTTTTAAGGACATTACATCAAAGTTGGATCAGCCTGTAGTGTGGTTTTCCACTTTAATTTGGAGTGTAACTCCAAATCCAGACCTCCATGGGTTGATAAATTTGATTTCCATTGATAATTTTTGTGTGATTTTGTTGTCAGCACATTCAACTATGTAAAGAAAAAAGTATTTAAATATATATTTAATTCATTCAGATCTAGGATGTGTTATTTTAGGGTTCCCTTATTTTTTTGAGCAGTGTATATACAGTGTTGTAACAATGTACAAATGGTTAAAGTACACAAGGGAATATAAATAAGAATAAATATGGGTTGTATTTACAATGGTGTTTGTTCTTCAATGGTTGCCCTTTTCTTGTGGCAACAGGTCACAAATGTTGCTGCTGTGATGGCACAATGTGGAATTTCACCCAGTAGATATGGGAGTTGATCAAAATTGGGTTTGTTTTCGAATTCTTTGTTGATCTGTGTAATCTGAGGGAAATATGTGTCTCTAATATGGTCATACATTTGGCAGGAGGTTAGGAAGTGCAGCTCAGTTTCCACCTCATTTTGTGGGCAGTGTGCACATAGCCTGTCTTCTCTTGAGAGCTATGCCTGCCTACGGCGGCCTTTCTCAATAGCAAGGCTATGCTCACCTCTCTCTGTCTCTTCCCTCTCTCTCTCTTTATCTCTTCCCTCTGTCTCCTCTATCTCTTCTCTCTCTGTCGCTTCCCACTATCTCTCTCTATCTCTCTTCTATCTGTCTCTTCTCTCACTCCCTCTCTCTCTTCATCTCCTCTCTATCTTCTCTCTATCTCTGTCTCTTCTCTCTCTCTTTTTCTATCTCCTCTCTGTCTCCTCACTCTCTCTCTCTTTGTCTCTTCCCTCTCTCTCTTCTCTCTCTGTCTCTTCCCTCTCTCTATCTGCACTGATTATTGTACTTTTACATTTAATTTGAAAACATGGCCCAAATCTATCCAAACCTGTACACATGAGTTATCTGTGGTTCCTCTTATGTAAGATGACAGTTGATGATAGTGTTTTTATTACAAATAAGTTATTGTTGTTGGAATGATGATATCTCTACTTTTATCCAATGTAAAAAAACATAATATCAAATGTTGCTACATAAGACCGATTTGAGCCGGTCGGTCACATATATTATTGGATGTAATGTATTGGTATGTTATATTGTTTTAGTGAGTATGTGTATTGTGACTGTGTAAAGGTCCTTACCTATCCTGGGACTAAAGGTAAAAATAATATTTTGGCTAACCCCGGCACATTTACATGGATGTTGCATTATTGTAATATTGATGTTGATTAATGTGCATTGTCCCCTATAAATAAATACATATCAAATATGTCTCTTCCCTCTCTCTATCTGTCTCTTCCCTCTCTCTATCTGTCTCTTCTCTCTCTATTTCTTCTCTATCTGTCTCTTCTCTCACTATTTCTTCTCTATCTGTCTCTTCACTCTATCTATCTTTCTCTTCCCTCTCTCTATCTGTCTCTTCTCTCTCTCTATCTGTCTCTTCTCTCTCTCTATTTCTTCTCTATCTGTCTCTTCTCTCTCTATTTCTTCTCTATCTGTCTCTTCCCTCTCTCTATCTGTCTCTTCTCTCTCTCTCTATGTCTCTTCCCTCTCTCTATCTGTCTCTTCCCTCTCTCTATCTGTCTCTTCTCTCTCTCTCTATGTCTCTTCCCTCTCTCTATCTGTCTCTTCCCTCTCTCTATCTGTCTCTTCCCTCTCTCTATCTGTCTCTTCCCTCTCTCTCTATGTCTCTTCCCTCTCTCTATCTGTCTCTTCCCTCTCTCTATCTGTCTCTTCCCTCTCTCTATCTGTCTCTTCCCTCTCTCTATCTCTCTTCTCTCTCTATTTCTTCTCTATCTGTCTCTTCTCTCACTATTTCTTCTCTATCTGTCTCTTCACTCTATCTATCTTTCTCTTCCCTCTCTATATGTCTCTTCTCTCTCTATTTCTTCTCTATCTGTCTCTTCTCTCACTATTTCTTCTCTATCTGTCTCTTCCCTCTATCTATCTGTCTCTTCCCTCTCTATATGTCTCTTCCCTCTCTCTATCTGTCTCTTCTCTCTCTATTTCTTCTCTATCTGTCTCTTCTCTCACTATTTCTTCTCTATCTGTCTCTTCACTCTATCTATCTTTCTCTTCCCTCTCTATATGTCTCTTCTCTCTCTATTTCTTCTCTATCTGTCTCTTCTCTCACTATTTCTTCTCTATCTGTCTCTTCCCTCTATCTATCTGTCTCTTCCCTCTCTATCTGTCTCTTCTCTCACTATTTCTTCTCTATCTGTCTCTTCCCTCTATCTATCTGTCTCTTCCCTCTCTATCTGTCTCTTCTCTCACTATTTCTTCTCTATCTGTCTCTTCCCTCTATCTATCTGTCTCTTCCCTCTCTATCTGTCTCTTCCCTCTATCTATCTGTCTCTTCCCTCTCTATATGTCTCTTCCCTCTCTCTATCTGTCTCTTCTGACAATTCAATTCAATTCAAGGGGCTTTATTGGCATGGGAAACATGTGTTAACATTGCCAAAGCAAGTGAGGTAGATAATATACAAAAATGAAATAAACAATAAAAAGTAACAGTAAACATTACACATACAGAAGTTTCAAAACAATAAAGACATTACAAATGTCATATTATAAATGTATATATATATATATATATGTATTTTTAGCCAGATCCTAATTGGTATGTTGAAATTTATGTTCCTTTTGATAGCATAGAATGCCCTTCTTGCTTTGTCTCTCAGATCGTTCACAGCTTTGTGGAAGTTACCTGTGGCACTGATGTTTAGGCCTCTCACTCTCTCTCTGTCTCTTCCCTCTCTATCTGTCGCTTCCCTCTCTCTATCTGTCTCTTCCCTCTCTATCTGTCTCTTCTCTCTCTATCTGTCTCTTCTCTCACTTTCTCTTTTCTCTCTGTCTCTTCCCTCTCTCTATCTGTGTCATGTTGTCTTGTCTCTGTCCTTTCCCTTCACCCTGTCTCCCTCTGCTGGTCGTGTCAGGTTACCTTTTCTCCCCTTCTTTCCCCCAGCTGTTCCCTGTCTCCTCCTAACTACCCATTCACCCCGTTCCCCACCTGTTCCCTTTTTCCCTCTGATTAGGTCCCTATATCTCCCTCTGTTTCTGCTCCTGTCCTTGTCGGATTCTTGTTTGTTTGTGTTTCATGCCTGAGCCAGACTATCGTCATGTTTGCTGTAACCTTGTCCTGTCCTGTCGGAATCTGCCGGTCTATCTGAGCCTACCTATGTTTTGTTATTAAAGAAGCTCTGTTTAAGTTAGTTCGCTTTTGGGTCCTCATTCACTCACCTTAACAGAAGAATCCGACCAAGAATGGACCCAGCGACTTCGGATCCTCTCTACTCAGCCGTCGAGATCCAGGGAGCGATGCTAGGCAGACACGAGCAGGAATTGTCTGCTGCTCGACATGCCGTTGAGACCCTGGCCACCCAAGTCTCCAACCTCACAGAACAGGTTCACCATCTCCGCCTCGATCCACCGGCCACTTCCAGGGCTTTCGAATCCCCGGAGCCCAGAATCAATAACCCGCCGTGTTACTCTGGGGAGCCCACTGAATGCCGCTCGTTCCTCACCCAGTGTGATATTGTGTTTTCTCTCCAGCCCAACACTTACTCCAGGAGCACTGCTCGTGTCGCCTACGTCATATCTCTCCTTATTGGACGGGCTCGTGAGTGGGGCACGGCAATCTGGGAGGCAAGGGCTGAGTGTACTAACCAGTATCAGGACTTTAAGGAGGAGATGATACGGGTTTTTGATCGATCTGTTTTTGGGGAGGAGGCTTCCAGGGCCCTGTCTTCCCTATGTCAAGGCAATCGATCCATAACAGACTACTCTATTGAGTTTCGCACTCTTGCTGCCTCCAGTGGCTGGAACGAGCCGGCTTTGCTCGCTCGTCTTCTGGAGGGTCTCCGCGCAGAGGTAAAGGATGAGATTCTCTCCCGGGAGGTTCCTTCCAGCGTGGATTCCTTGATTGAACTCGCTATTCGCATTGAGCGACGGGTTGATCTTCGTCACCGAGCTCGTGGAAAGGAGCTCGCGTTCTCCGTTGCCCCCCTCTCCGCATCACTACCATCTTCCTCTGCCGGCTCGGGAGCTGAGCCTATGCAGCTGGGAGGTATCCGCATCTCGACTAAGGAGAGGGAACGGAGAATCACCAACCGCCTCTGTCTCTATTGCGGTTCTGCTGGTCATTTTGTCACTTCATGTCCAGTAAAAGCCAGAGCTCATCAGTAAGCGGAGGGCTACTGGTGAGCGCTACTACTCCTGTCTCTCCTTCAAGATCCTGCACTACCTTGTCGGTCCATCTACGCTGGACCGGTTCGTCAGCTTCCTGCAGTGCCTTAATAGACTCTGGGGCGGAGGGCTGTTTTATGGACGAGACCTGGGCTCGGGAACATGACATTCCTCTCAGACAGTTAAGGGAGTCCACGGCCTTGTTCGCCCTGGATGGTAGTCCTCTCCCCAGGATTCAGCGTGAGACGCTACCTTTAACCCTCACTGTTTCTGGTAATCATAGCGAAACCATTTCTTTTTTGATTTTTCGTTCACCTTTTACACCTGTTGTTTTGGGCCATCCCTGGCTAGTTTGTCATAATCCTTCCATTAATTGGTCTAGTAATTCTATCCTCTCCTGGAACGTCTCTTGTCATGTGAAATGTTTAATGTCTGCTATCCCTCCTGTTTCCTCTGTCTCTTCTTCACAGGAGGAGCCTGGTGATTTGACAGGGGTGCCGGAGGAATATCACGATCTGCGCACGGTGTTCAGTCGGTCCAGGGCCACCTCTCTTCCTCCACACCGGTCGTATGATTGTAGTATTGATCTCCTTCCGGGAACCACTCCCCCCCGGGGTAGACTATACTCTCTGTCGGCTCCCGAACGTAAGGCTCTCGAGGATTATTTGTCTGTAGCTCTTGACGCCGGTACCATAGTCCCCTCCTCCTCTCCCGCCGGAGCGGGGTTTTTTTTTGTCAAGAAGAAGGACGGGTCTCTGCGCCCCTGCATAGATTATCGAGGGCTGAATGACATAACAGTTAAGAATCGTTATCCGCTTCCTCTTATGTCTTCAGCCTTCGAGATCCTGCAGGGAGCCAGGTTTTTCACTAAGTTGGACCTTCGTAACGCTTACCATCTCGTGCGCATCAGGGAGGGGGACGAGTGGAAGACGGCGTTTAACACTCCGTTAGGGCACTTTGAATACCGGGTTCTTCCTTTCGGCCTCGCTAACGCTCCAGCTGTCTTTCAGGCATTAGTCAATGATGTCCTGAGAGACATGCTGAACATCTTTGTTTTCGTTTACCTTGACGATATCCTGATTTTTTCACCGTCACTCCAGATTCATGTTCAGCACGTTCGACGTGTCCTCCAGCGCCTTTTAGAGAATTGTCTTTTTGTGAAGGCTGAGAAGTGCACTTTTCATGCCTCCTCCGTCACATTTCTCGGTTCTGTTATTTCCGCTGAAGGCATTAAGATGGATCCCGCTAAAGTCCAAGCTGTCATTGATTGGCCCGTCCCTAAGTCACGCGTCGAGCTGCAGCGCTTTCTCGGCTTCGCGAACTTCTATCGTCGTTTCATCCGTAATTTCGGTCAGGTGGCCGCTCCTCTCACAGCCCTTACTTCTGTCAAGACGTGCTTTAAGTGGTCCGTTTCCGCCCAGGGAGCTTTTGATCTCCTCAAGAATCGTTTTACATCCGCTCCTATCCTTGTTACACCTGACGTCTCTAGACAGTTCGTTGTCGAGGTTGACGCGTCAGAGGTGGGCGTGGGAGCCATTCTTTCTCAGCGCTCCCTCTCTGACGACAAGGTCCACCCATGCGCGTATTTTTCTCATCGCCTGTCCCCGTCGGAACGTAACTATGATGTGGGAAACCGCGAACTGCTCGCCATCCGGTTAGCCCTAGGCGAATGGCGACAGTGGTTGGAGGGGGCGACCGTTCCTTTTGTCGTTTGGACTGACCATAGGAACCTTGAGTACATCCGTTCTGCCAAACGACTTAATGCGCGTCAGGCGCGTTGGGCGCTGTTTTTCGCTCGTTTCGAGTTCGTGATTTCTTATCGTCCGGGCTCTAAGAACACCAAGCCTGATGCTTTATCTCGTCTCTTCAGTTCTTCAGTAGCCTCCACTGACCCCGAGGGGATTCTCCCTGAGGGGCGTGTTGTCGGATTGACTGTCTGGGGAATTGAGAGGCAGGTAAAGCAAGCGCTCACTCACACTCCGTCGCCGCGCGCTTGTCCTAGGAACCTTCTTTTCGTTCCCGTTCCTACTCGTCTGGCCGTTCTTCAGTGGGCTCACTCTGCCAAGTTAGCCGGCCACCCTGGCGTTCGGGGTACGCTTGCTTCCATTCGCCAGCGTTTTTGGTGGCCCACCCGGGAGCATGACACGCGTCGTTTCGTGGCTGCTTGTTCGGTCTGCGCGCAGACTAAGTCCGGTAACTCCCCTCCTGCCGGCCGTCTCAGGCCGCTTCCCATTCCCTCTCGACCGTGGTCTCACATCGCCTTAGATTTTGTCACCGGACTGCCTTCGTCAGCGGGGAAGACTGTTATTCTTACGGTTGTCGATAGGTTCTCTAAGGCGGCTCATTTCATTCCCCTTGCTAAGCTTCCTTCTGCTAAAGAGACGGCACAAATCATCATCGAGAATGTTTTCAGAATTCATGGCCTTCCGTCAGACGTCGTTTCGGACAGAGGTCCGCAATTCACGTCTCAATTTTGGAGGGAGTTTTGCCGTTTGATTGGGGCTTCCGTCAGTCTCTCTTCCGGCTTTCACCCCCAGTCTAACGGTCAAGCAGAACGGGCCAATCAGACTATTGGTCGCATCTTACGCAGTCTTTCTTTTCGCAACCCTGCGTCTTGGTCAGAACAGCTCCCCTGGGCAGAATACGCCCACAACTCGCTTCCTTCGTCTGCAACCGGGCTATCTCCTTTTCAGAGTAGCCTCGGGTACCAGCCTCCGTTGTTCTCATCTCAGTTCGCCGAGTCCAGCGTCCCCTCCGCTCAGGCTTTTGTCCAACGTTGCGAGCGCACCTGGAAGAGGGTCAGGTCTGCACTTTGCCGTTATAGGGCGCAGACTGTGAGAGCTGCTAATAAGCGTAGAACGAAGAGCCCTAGATATTGTCGCGGTCAGAGAGTTTGGCTCTCCACTCAGAACCTTCCCCTTAAGACGGCTTCTCGCAAGTTGACCCCGCGGTTCATTGGTCCGTTCCGTATTTCTCGGGTCATTAATCCTGTCGCAGTTCGACTTCTTCTTCCGCGATACCTTCGTCGCGTCCACCCGGTCTTCCATGTCTCCTGTGTTAAGCCCGTTCTTCGCGCCCCCGCTCGTCTTCCCCCCCCCCCCCCCCCATCCTTGTCGAGGGCGCACCCATCTACAGGGTCCGCAGGATTTTGGACATGCGTCCTCGGGGCCGTGGTCACCAGTACCTTGTTGATTGGGAGGGGTACGGTCCTGAGGAGAGGAGTTGGGTTCCCTCTCGGGACGTGCTGGACCGTGCGCTGATCGAGGATTTCCTCCGTTGCCGCCAGGTTTCCTCCTCGAGTGCGCCAGGAGGCGCTCGGTGAGTGGGGGGGTACTGTCATGTTGTCTTGTCTCTGTCCTTTCCCTTCACCCTGTCTCCCTCTGCTGGTCGTGTCAGGTTACCTTTTCTCCCCTTCTTTCCCCCAGCTGTTCCCTGTCTCCTCCTAACTACCCATTCACCCCGTTCCCCACCTGTTCCCTTTTTCCCTCTGATTAGGTCCCTATATCTCCCTCTGTTTCTGCTCCTGTCCTTGTCGGATTCTTGTTTGTTTGTGTTTCATGCCTGAGCCAGACTATCGTCATGTTTGCTGTAACCTTGTCCTGTCCTGTCGGAATCTGCCGGTCTATCTGAGCCTACCTATGTTTTGTTATTAAAGAAGCTCTGTTTAAGTTAGTTCGCTTTTGGGTCCTCATTCACTCACCTTAACAATCTGTCTCTTCTCTCACTTTCTCTTTTCTCTCTGTCTCTTCCCTCTCTCTATCTGTCTCTTCTCTCACTATCTCTTTTCTCTCTGTCTCTTCCCTCTCTCTAACTATCTATTCCCTCTCTCAGCCTATGTGTTGCAGGTGAAGGTGGAGATGGAGCTGGAGATCCTGCAGTGTGAGAAGATCAAGGCTGTCAGGGAGGAGCAGCTGGAACGACTCACACAGATCTGCCAGGAGCAGGCAGTAAGTCCCCGCACCATCACCTCACAGATAGCGGTGAGACTATGGTTAGGGTTTTGGTTGAAGCTAGGTTATGGTTGAGGCTAGGGCTAAGGTTGAACCAGGACTTTTTTTAAATTAATAATAATTACATTATTTCACATTTTTTTAACCAGTTAGGCCAGTTGAGAACAAGTTCTCATTTACAACTGCGACCTGGCCAAGATAAAGCAAAGCAGTGTGACACAAACAACAACACAGAGTTACACATGGGATAAACAAACGTACAGTCAATAACACAATAGAAAAATCTGTAAACAGTGTGTGCAAATGAAGTAAGGAGGTAAGGCAATAAATAGGCTATAGTGGCGAAGTAATTACAATTTAGCAATTAACACTGGAGTGATATACAGTTGAAGTCGGAAGTTTACATACATCTCAGCCAAATACATTTAAACTGAGTTTTTCACAATTCCTGACATTTAATTCTAGTAAAAATTCCCTGTCTTAGGTCAGTTAGGATCACCACTTTATTTTAAGAATGTGAAATGTCAGAATAATAGTAGAGAGAATGATTTATTAATTGTTTTATTTCTTTCATCACATTCCCAGTGGGTCAGAAGTTTACATACACTCAATTAGTATTTGGTAGAATTGCCTTTAAATTGTTTAAGTTGGGTCAAATGTTTTGGGTAGCCTTCCACAAGTTTCCCACAATAAATTGGGTGAATTTTGGCCTATTCCTCCTGACAGAGCTGGTGTAACTGAATCAGGTTTGTAGGCTTCCTTGCTCGCACACGCCTTTTCAGTTCTGCCCACAAATGTTCTATAGGATTGAGGTCAGGGCTTTGTGATGGCCTCTCTAATACCTTGACTTTGTTGTCCTTAAGCCATTTTGCCACAACTTTGGAAGTATGCTTGGGGTCATTGTTCATTTGGAAGACCCATTTGCGACCAAGCTTTAACTTCCTGACTGATGTCTTGAGATGTTGCTATATCCACCTAATTTTCCTCCCTCATGACGCCATCTATTTTGTGATGTGCACCAGTCCCTCCTGCAGCAAAGCACCCCCACAACATGATGCTGCCACCCCCACAACATGATGCTGCCACCCCCATGCTTCACGGTTGGGATGGTGTTCTTCGGCTTGCAAGCTTTTTCCTTTTTCTTTCATTATTGTTGTTCTGGTTGATTTGCACTTTTCGCACCAAAGTATGTTCATCTCTAGGAGACAGAATGCGTCTCCTTCCTGAGCGGTATGATGGCTGCATGGTCCCATGGTGTTTATACTTGCGTACTATTGTTTGTAAAGATGAACGTGGTACCTTCAGGCATTTTTTCTGAGGTCTTGGCTGATTTCTTTTGATTTTCCAATGATGTCAAACAAGTGAGCTGAGATAATGTGGAGCTTTACCTAGCAAAGACTTATAGATGACCTGGAGCCAGTGGGTTTGGCGACGAATATGTAGCGATGACCAGCCAACGAGAGCATACAGGTTGCAGTCGTGGGTAGTATATGGGGCTTTGGTGACAAAATGGATGGCACTGTGATAGACTGCATCCAATTTTCTGAGTATTGGAGGATATTTTGTAAATGATATCGCCAAAGTCAAGGATCGGTAGGATAGTCAGTTTTACGAGGGTATGTTTGGCAGCATGAGAGAAGGAGGCTTTTTTTGTGAAATAGGAAGCCAATTCTAGATTTAACTTTGGATTGGAGATGCTTAATGTGAGTCTGGAAGGAGCGTTTACAGTCTAGCCAGACACCTGGGAATTTATAGTTGTCCACATATCAGAACTGTCGAAAGTAGTGATTCTTCCTTCCAAAGAAAGGCCAGACGTATACAGTATGGTGTCGTCTGCGTAGAGGTGGATCAAAGAATCACCCGCAGCAAGAGCGACATCATTGATATATACAGAGAAAAGAGTCAGCCCGAGAATTGAACCCTGTGGCACCCCCATAGAGACTGCCAGAGGTCCGGACAACATACCCTCCGATTTGACACACAGAACTCTATCTGAGAAGTAGTTAGTGAACCAGGCGAGGCAGTCATTAGAGAAACCAAGGCTGTTGAGTCTGCCGATAAGAATATGGTGATTGACAGAGTCGAAAGCCTTGGCCACGGCTGCACAGTACTGTCTTTTATCGATGCCGGTTATGATATAGTTTAGGACCTTGAGCAGAGCTGAGGTGCACCTGTGACCAGCTCGGAAACTGGATTGCATAGCGGAGAAGGTACGGTGGAATTCAAAATGGTCTGTGATCTTTTTTTTCACTTGGCTTTCGAATACTTTTTTTTTTTTTTTACTCTGTTTATTAAGTTTTGAACATACACACACACAGACAAGACAAAGCAATATAAATAATATACTCAACTAGAAGAAAAAAAATTGCTTTAAAGATACCATACTTTAGACAAGTTAAACACACCAGGCAGAAGGCTACAGAGGTTAAAGGGCAATCTATAGTACAGGGACAGAGCAAACACCTCACCATTGTTCCTGTAAACAGTCAAGGGATAAGGGTGGAGAAATGCAACCACTCACAGAGGGTCATGGCCACAGACCGACCATCCAGTGGACAAAAAAAACGTTTACAATGCTTTAAAATAAAAAATAAAAAATAATTATTCATGTAGGCATGAACAAAATGTAAAAATAACTGGGAAAAACAAGCTCACACTTCAGTCTCTGCCTGGGCAAGATGAACAAGGCATCTGCGGACCACAATCAATAAGCACATCGACCTTAATGCCCCCCCCCCCCAGCAAAAACACAGAGAGAAGCTCCTCCAACCCTTCAGTCACAAACTTATTTTGTTATTAATTGGAATGCCATCAGAGGATGGACCGTTTAAAGTAAGACCGGAATGGAGCCCAAGCCTCATCAAACAGTTTGGGGTTCCCACGTGAATTGAATTAATTTTTTTCTAGTTTCAGAGAGCACAACACATCCCTCACCCAATATTTATAAGATGGGGGAGCTGCCATCTTCCAGCTCTGTAGTATTAGCCGTCTAGCTGAAAGAGTTGTTTAAGCAACAGTGTCCGACTGGATTCTTGATAGGAGGGTACCCATGGGCAGTACTCCAAAAAGGGCTGTAAGGGGAGACGGATCTATAACAGTGTCATATATATCAGAGAAACATTTAAATATTAATTCCCAGAAACCTGACAGTTTATGACAGCCCCAAAACATATGCAACAGTGTGGCTGGTTCCACCTTACATCTGACACAGGTAGGATCAAAATCAGAGAATATTCTTCCAAGTTTGGCCCCCGACCAGTGGATATGGTGAACCACCTTGAATTGAATGAGGCTGTGTCTAGTGCTAAAAGAGGACGAGTGCACCCTGTGCAGCACAGATTCCCAGGCGTCTTCCCCAAGTTCCTCCCCCAAATCCTTTTCCCATCGAGTCTTTAAAGGCACCAAAGAAGGGTTCTGTAAGTCATGAATGATTGCATATACTGTACATCTGAAATTGCGCCCCTAGGAAGTTTGTTCAGCTCCAAGATGCTCTCTATAGCTGTATTCGCAGGCCTATTGGGAAATCCAGGTGTGTTAGCCCTGACAAAGTTTCTAGTCTGGAGATAGCGGAAAAAGTGGGATTGGGGAGATTGAACTTTTCCTGCAGCTGAGAAAAAGAGGCAAATGTATAATCAAAGAATAATTGGGCTAGCGAGGAAAGGCCTAGTGAGTGTCAAATGCCAAAAGCCCCATCATTCAAAGATGGAGGAAATAAAATGTTCTGATTGATTGGGCCTGATAGAGAAAAGCCTCGGAGGCTAAAGGCTAAACGGAACTGATTCCAAATTTTAAGAGACTGCTTTACAATTGGGTTGGCACACCTTTTGCCTAGGGACACTGGGAGAGACGAGCACAGCACAGAGGAAAGTGCTGCAGGTTTACACGATTCAGACTCCATCTGGACCCAGAGTGGTCTAGGGCCCGTAGGATCAGTCTGCAGCCAGTACAGAACGGCTCTGAAATTTGCAGCCCAGTAGTATGTCTGAAAATTTGGTAGAGCTAAACCCCCCAATGACCTAGGCTTCTGTACATTTTTTCTACCAATCCGTGGTACCTTGCCATCCCAAATAAAATGCATGAATGTTTGATCCAGTGAAATAAAAAAAGATTTTGGAATAAAAATGGTTAAACATTGAAACAAATATAAAAATTTGGGCAACACATTCATTTTAATGACATTAATCCTTCCGATAAGAGAAAGGGGTAGCGAATTCCAAAAAGTAAAAGATTGTTTCAATCTGTCTGCTAGAGCAACAAAGTTTTCCTGAAACAAATTTGAATATTTCCTTGTCACTTTTACTCCCAAGTAAGTGAATTGATCCCGGACAATCCTAAACTGAGAACTTGTGAAAGAGCACTTTAAAGCAGCCTTGTTTACTGGAAAAAGCTCACTCTTGCCTAGATTCAGCTTGTACCCTGAGATTGATCCAAACTTTTTAAGAACATATAGGGCACGTGGCAATGAGGTATCGGGGTTGGAGATAAACAAAAGGAGGTCGTCAGCATATAGCGAGACTTTCTGCTCCCAGCCCGCCCTGATTATGCCTTGAATGGCATCATTAGAGCGTAGTGCAATGGCGAGAGGCTCGATTGCCAAAGCAAACAACAAGGGGGAGAGTGGGCAACCCTGTCTGGATCCGCGGTGCAAGGGAAAATAGTCAGAGGACAAGTTATTAGTCCGTACCGAAGCCATGGGGGAAAAATAAAGAATCTTTATCCACGCAATGAATTTGGGGCCAAAGCCAAATCTATAAAGGGCAGCTGTTAGGTAATCCCACTCAACGCGGTCAAACACTTTTTCGGCATCAAGTGAGACCACCACCTCCGGGTCCTCCGACGCTGGGGAGTACAGTATATAGGCACCATAATATTGAAAAATAAATGCCTATTTCTCACAAAGCCAGTCTGGTCAGAGTGTATTACTTGGTGCAGCAAGCCTTCCATACGGATGGCTAAAAGCTTAGCTAGGATTTTGTAATCACAGTTTAAAAGCGAGATTGGGCGATAGGATCCACATTCCAGGGGGTCTTTGTTTTTCTTTAGTAGTAATGAAATTGAAGCCTGATAAAGACTAGGCGGTAGCTTTGAAGTATTGAGGCACTCTGCAAATAGTCGAGACAAGAATGGGCAAAGCAGACCAGAAAACGTCCTGTAAAATTTGGTTGGAAAACCGTCCGGACCCGGTGATTTACCACTTTTCATTGCGGACACTGCTGTTGCAATCTCCTCAAGCGTAAATTCTTCTTCTAGACAGTCATGGGAGTCTGTATCAATTGAAGGCATATTCAAGCCATTAAAGAAGGAGTCAATCAACAAGGGGTCTTGAGGGGATTCAGAGGTGTATAGCGCAGAGTAAAATTGTTTGAATTGATCATTGATCTCTTTATGTATAACTGTGGTGGCACCATACGGGGTCCTTATTTGTGGGATTAAACGTGAGGCCTCAGATTTACGGATCTGATGCGCAAGGAGTTTACTGGCCTTGTCGCCTTGTTCATAGACTTTGTATCGAGCTCGCAAGAGTAACTGTTCAGCTTGCCTGGTAGAAAGCTCATCAAATTCAGATTGGAGTAGTTGGCGCTCTTTATGCAGATCAGAGGAAGGATCCGTAGCATACTTCTCATCCAATGTGGCTATGGATTCGCTCAGGTCCTGAAGTCGCTGGGAGCGAACTCTGTTTTGGTTGGCTGTATAAGAAATAATTTGGCCACGTAGGTATGCTTTGAGAGACTCCCATATGGTAGAGCAGGACATACCTGGTGTTGAATTAGTTTCTAAGAATAAGGTCATTTCAGAAGAAATGAAATTGACAAACTCCTTATCTGAGAGTAAAATGGGGTTGAGACGCCATTGATAACACCTAGGAGGTCGCTGGGGAAACTCTAGTTCAAGCACTAATGGTGAATGGTCAGAGATAACAATACTCTCGTAAGTACACTGCCGAAGGTTAGGCAGAAGTTTTTTTGTCCAAAAAGAAGTAATCAATCCGGGAGTATGTTTGATGAACATGAGAATAAAAGGAATACTGTCTATCTGTAGGATGTAGGAAACGCCAGGCCTCAAACATAGCATATTTCTGAAGAAAGGATTGAATAAGTAGGGCACATTTAGATGGGCCTGTATTTGTTTGTGAGGACTTGTCAAGAACTGGGGACATTTTACAGTTGAAATCCCTCCCTAAAATCAACAAATGAGAATCTAAATTGGGAATAGCAGACAGAAAGGAAGAAATGAAACTTGTGTCATCCCAATTGGGAGCATAAACACTAGCCAAAACAAGAGGGGTAGAAAACAGTTCACCGGTTACTATGACGTATCGTCCCTTAGGATCAGCAATAACCTCAGAAGCTACAAAGGGAGTAGCTTTATCAACCAGAATAGCAGCACCTCTTGATTTACTATGAAAGTTCGAGTGGAACACTTGACCAACCCAGTCCTTACGCATCCTAAAATGCTCACCAGTCCTCAAGTGAGTCTCTTGTAGAAATGCAATATTTGCATTCAAACCCTTTAAGTGTGTCAACACCCTCTTACGCTTCACCGGGTTGTTAACCCCTTTGGTATTCCAAGAAATGTACTTGATCGTATTATTTCGGCCCCTCTGGGCATTCCCGTTATTCAACCCTGTCATTAGAGCATAGAATGGAAAAGCAATGAGCACCCAAAACCCCCAGAATAACTTGTCTCAGAATAATAATGTACGGTGGTAAATGTTTGGAAAAAGTACAGAAAAAAACCAGAAAAAAAAACTAAAAAGACAGAATGACAACATTAGAACTGAACAATTCAACTTGCCCCCCCATCCCCCCATCCCATCCCAGACAATACCTCCCCAAACGAGGTACAAGCCTAAATAGAACATGTTCTCTTCGCACAGTATGTCTGTGAGAGTGCGGCCTTAAACCTAAACCCACAGTCCCGCTCTTTAAAGTCGCGTTTTGTTAGTGGATCAAGCAGCAAAAAGAAAGATTTGTATGTATTTTTTCAAATAAAAAAAAGGCGAATCCCTTGTGCAAACGGAATGACAAAAGCACCACTTGTAGATGTATATAATTGTATTCCCAGTCTTATAACAGGCATTGAGAGAGAAAATAAATAAAATGTATAAATGGCTCTCAGCCAAAAATCTAATTTGAAGTAAGGAAATCGTAGTAAGACAATCAAAAATAATAGTAATTATAATAGTAGTCTAGTTGAAGCTGAGACAGCTTACAACCAATACCAAAAAACTATGTGTGCGCAACGTTGAACGTTTGCTGGGCATAAATGACGCTCAAAACTTTTAAAATTAAAGTGAGGCCCCAGAAACCGTGTAGCCTCGGGAGACATTTACTGTTTACTGGGTCAATGCAAACGGATGCAGTCCATACTTCACACTTGGATGGTCCCGAAGTACTCGTTTGGCCTGTCCGAAAGCTGCGCGCTGCCTGGAAACAGTGGGGGAGTGGTAGATGGAAAAGCTCTGTCCTTGAAAGTATTGCAGGCTCGTCGGTGGATCTCCATCTTTTCATGAAAAAAGTGCACTTGAAGAATTATGTCACGGGGCCTCTCCCCATCCCGGGGCTTTGGGCGCAGCGACCGGTGGGCTCGATCAATCAGGGGCTTTTCATCTAAGGCAAGAACATCCTTCAGCAGCCCTGAAACTAAATCCGTGGCGCAATGGATTTCCGCGGACTCTGGGACTGATACAAGTCTCAGATTATTGCGGCGAGAGAATCCCTCTAAACTCACACAGCTCTCCCTCACCTTTTTCAAATCCGCAGCTAGGCGTTTAACTTCAGCCTCCAGGGATGTAGTTAAATCGGAGACATTAGTAGCGGAGGTCTCCAGTGCTGCAATCGTTGTAGTGTGTGACGCAGTTGTTGTTTTGAGTGATGTGATTGCTGGCACAGTCTCGTTCCGCAGGATGGTTAAATCTGCTTTTAAAGTATCAGAAACCTCCTGTATTCTGGCCTCAATCGTAGCAACCACCTGTGTTTTCATTTCAACTATCTCAGAGCGTAGTAGTTTGATCGCCTCGAGAATGTTCATTTCAGTGCCTCCAGGCCAAGCCGCGCCCCCGGGTAAAGTGTGCGTCCCCGGGCCCTCAGACTCAGGAGAGGGCGGTGATGAGAGCGGGTCTTGTAGGCCGGGTTTTCTCAAAGTCATGCTCTTGGCCTTATGTTTGGTCGACATGCTGACATTCGGAAGCAAAGTAGTCTTGGTTTTTAAGGAAAGGGATCACCAAATTAATATTTGAAAATAAATACGGTTCTGCTGCAGAATTCACATAAACTTTAAGAATACCACGGGAGCAAACGGAAAACACGTCAGTCGCACATGGCGTCCCCTACCACCCCCCCGGCTTTCGAAGACTTTATAGAGGCAGGGCAGGATGGATATAGGTCTGTAACAGTTTGGGTCTAGAGTGTCTCCCCCTTTGAAGAGGGGGATGACCGCGACCGCTTAACCATCCTTAAGAATCTCAGACGATACGAAAGAGAGGTTGCACAGACTAGTAATAGGGGTTGCAACAATGGTGGCGGATAATTTTAGGAAGAGAGGTTCCAGATTGTCAAGCCCAGCTGATTTGTAGGGATCCAGATTTTGCAGCTCTTTCAGAACATCAGCTGTCTGGATTTGTGTGAAGGAGAAGCGGGGGGCTTGGACCAGTTGCTGCAGGGGGTGCAGAGCTGTTGGCCCGGGGTTGGGGTAGCCAGGTGTAAAGCATGGCCAGCCGTAGAGGCTAGCCGTATTGAATTTCTTGATTATCGTGGATTTATCAGTGGTGACAGTGTTTCCTAGTCTCAGTGCAATGGGCAGCTGGGAGGAGGTACTCTTATTCTCCAAGGACTTTACAGTGTCCCAAAACTTTTTGGAATTAGAGCTGCAGGATGCCTTTGCTTTCCTAACTGACTGTGTGTATTGGTTCCTGACTTCCTTGAAAAGTTGCATATCGCGGGGACTATTCGAGGCTTGTGCAGTACGCCACAGGGTGTTTTTGTGCTGGTCAAGGGCAGTCAAGTCTGGAGTGAACCAAGGGCTATATCTGTTCTTAGTACATTTTTTTTTGAAAGAGGCATGCTTATTTAAGATGGTGAGGAAAGCACTTTTAAGGAACAACCAGGCATCCTCGACTGTCGGGATGAGGTCAATATCCTTCCAGGATTCCCGGGCAGGTTGATTAGAAAGGCCTGCTCGCTGAAGTGTTTTAGGGAGCGTTTGACAGTGATGAGGGGTGGTCGTTTGACCGCGGACCCATAACGGACGCAGGCAATGAGGCAGTGATCGCTGAGATCCTGGTTGAAAACAGCAGAGGTGTATTTAGAGGGCAAGTTGGTCAGGATGATATCTATGAGGGTGCCCATGTTTACGGATTTGGGGTTGTACCTGGTAGGTTCCTTGATCATTTGTGTGAGATTGAGGGCATCTAATTTAGATTGTAGGAAGGCCGGTGTGTTATGCATATCCCAATTTAGGTCACCTAACAGTACAAACTCTGACTATAGATGGGGGGAAATCAATTCACATATGGTGTCCAGGGCACAGCTGGGGGCTGAAGGGGGTCTATAACAAGCAGCAACAGTGAAAGACTTATTTCTGGAGAGATGGATCTTTAAATGTAGAAGCTTGAACTGTTTGGGCATAGACCATGATAGTATAACAAAACTCTGCAGGCTATCTCTAATTTCAGAATTTATGATGGCCTTCCTAAGCGAGGATTCAGACACGGCTCGGACATCAGGGTTGGCAGAGTGTGCTAAAGCAGTGAATAAAACAAACTTAGGGAGGAGGCTTCTATTGTTAACATGCATGAACGCAAGGCTTTTACGGTTGCAGAAGTCAACAAATGAGAGTGCCTGGGGAATGGGAGTGGAGCTGGGCACTGCAGGGCCTGGGTTAACCTCTACATCACCAGAGGAACAGAGGAGGAGTAGGATGAGGGTACAGCTAAAGGCTATCAGAACTGGTCATCTAGTGCTTTTGGAACAGAGAATAAAAGGAGCAGATTTCTGGGCGTTGTAGGATAGATTCGGGGCATAGTGTACAGACAAGGGTATGGTAGGGTGCGAGTACAGTGGGGGTAAACCTAGGCATTGAGTGACGATGAGAGAGGTTGCATCTCTGGAGGCTCTAGTTAAGTTAGGTGCGGTCTCCGCATGTGTGGGGAGTGGGACAAAGGAGCTATCTGAGGCATGTTGAGCAGGACTAGAACAATGAAAACAGTAAACTAAAACAATGAGAACTGCCCTAAACAACAGTATACAAGACATATAGACATTGGAGAGAGGCATAAAGCAATCACATGTGTTGATTGGGAGAGCTAAGACAACAACAGGTGAGACAACAACGAGTAAACAGCTAAGACAACAACAGCGGGTAAATGGCGATGGATGGGCAGAGAGGGTCAGTTAGCTACACACAGGGCCTGAGTTCGAGGCTGGGGCCGACAGATAAACAAAATGAAGTACCGTGTTAATGAACAGTCCAGCAGGCATCAGCTGTGTAGCCGAGTGATCATAGGGTCCAATGAGCAGCAATAGATATTTAGACATGAAGGTAGGATTAGGGTTAGGGCTGTGGTTAACAGTTGAGCCGGCATGTGGATATGATGCTATGGTAATGGTTAAGGTTGAGGTTAGGGTTAGGTTTGAACTGGGATGTGGACCTGAAGGTAGGGTTAGGGTTGTGGTTGAGGGTAGGGTTAGGGTTGTGGTTGAGGGTAGGGTTAGGGTTGTGGTTGAGGGTAGGTTTAGGGTTGAGGTTAGGGTTGTGGTTGAGGGTAGGGTTGTGGTTGAGGGTAGGGTTAGGGTTGTGGTTGAGGGTAGGGTTAGGGTTGTGGTTGAGGGTTGGGTTAGGGTTGTGGTTGAGGGTTGTGGTTGAGGCTAGGGTTAGGGTTGTGGTTGAGGGTAGGGTTAGGGTTGTGGTTGAGGGTAGGTTTAGGGTTGTGGTTGAGGGTAGGGTTAGGGTTGTGGTTGAGGGTAGGGTTAGGGTTGAGGCTAGGGTTGTGGTTGAGGGTAGGTTTAGGGTTGTGGTTGAGGGTAGGGTTAGGGTTGTGGTTGAGGGTAGGATTAGGGTTAGGGTTGTGGTTGAGGCTAGGGTTAGGGTTGTGGTTGAGGCTAGGGTTAGGGTTGTGGTTGAGGGTAGGGTTAGGGTTGTGCTTGAGGCTAGGGTTAGGGTTGTGGTTGAGGGTAGGGTTAGGGTTGTGGTCGAGGATAGGGTTAGGGTTGTGGTTGAGGGTATGGTTAGGGTTGTGGTTAGGGTTAGGGTTGAGGCTAGGGTTAGGGTTGTGGTTGAGGGTAGGGTTAGGGTTAGGGTTGTGGTTGAGGGTAGGGTTAGGGTTGTGGTTGAGGCTAGAGTTAGGGTTGTGGTTGAGGGTAGGGTTAGGGTTGTGGTTGAGGGTAGGGTTAGGGTTGTGGTTGAGGGTAGGGTTAGGGTTGTGGTTGAGGCTAGGGTTAGGGTTGTGGTTGAGGGTAGGGTTAGGGTTGTGGTTGAGGTTAGGGTTGTGGTTGAGGGTAGGGTTGGTGGTTGAGGGTAGGGTTAGGGTTGTGGTTGAGCGTAGGGTTAGGGTTGTGGTTGAGGCTAGGGTTAGGGTTGTGGTTGAGGGTAGGGTTAGGGTTGTGTTTGAGGCTAGGGTTAGGGTTGTGGTTGAGGGTAGAGTTAGGGTTGTGGTTGAGGGTAGGGTTGTGGTTGAGGGTTAGGGTTGTGGTTGAGGGTAGAGTTAGGGTTAGGGTTGAGGCTAGAGTTAGGGTTGTGGTTGAGGGTAGGGTTAGGGTTGTGGTTGAGGGTAGGGTTAGTGTTGTGGTTGAGGGTAGGGTTATGGTTGTGGTTGAGGGTAGGGTTAGGGTTGTGGTTGAGGCTAGGGTTAGGGTTGTGGTTGAGGGTAGGGTTAGGGTTGTGGTTGAGGCTAGGGTTAGGGTTGTTGTTGAGGGTAGGGTTAGGGTTGTGGTTGAGGGTAGGGTTAGGGTTGTGGTTGAGGGTAGGGTTAGGGTTGTGGTTGAGGGTAGGGTTAGGGTTGAGGGTTAGGGTTGTGGTTGAGGGTAGGGTTAGGGTTGAGGGTTAGGGTTAGGTTGTGGTTGAGGGTAGGATTAGGGTTGAGGGTTAGGGTTGAGGGTTAGGGTTAGGGTTGAAGCAGGATGTGGACATGAAGCTAGAGTTAGGGTTGTGGTTGAGGCTAGGGTTCAAGGTTAAAGTTGAAGCAGGATGTGGACATGATGCCTGGGTTAGGGTTATGTTTGAGGTTGTTTCAGATTTCCAGAGGCTGCTATTTCAATTGCTACCACAGGGGGGCAGTAACACTTCACAGAAGAGTTCAATGTGTAGCCAACGCATTTTCAACAGACATCAGAGACGATGTTTCTTCAAATTGGCAAATCCGTAATAAACAGGCACAAGAAAAGTTGATCTTGTGATATTATGAACCCACAATACTCATAAGCACGCAACATAATATAGTAAAATATATTTGGAAAGATGTTTCCCATATAGTTGTAGACAACACATATTTTCCATGTTGTTATTTTTATCACTGTCACTGGTCACCTATGAACGTTTGAACATCTTGAAGAACAATCTGGCCCTAATGGCCATGTAACTCTTATAATCTCAACGCGGCACAGCCAGAAGAGGACTGGCCCCCCCTCAGAGCTTGGCTCCTCTCTAGGTTTCTTCCTAGGTTCCTGCCTTTCTAGGGAGTTTTCCCTCGCCCCTCTGCTTCTACATCGGCATTGCTTGCTGTTTGGTTTTAGCCTGGGTTTCTGTATGAGCACTTTGTGACATCTGCTGATTTAAAAAGGGCTTTATAAATACATTTGATTGATTGATTAATGACTGCACTCCTCTAGTCAGTTGAACTAAAGGACTACATTTCTTTCCAAGACTCAAGGTCCCAAGATCAATACAGGGAGAAGCCATAACTGTACATCAATGGAAACACGTTGTTGTACAAAACAGTCCAGTAATGATGGGCTCCTCAGTGTAACGCTACAAACAAACAGTTCATGTGTAATCTGACTGTCTGTTTGTCAATATGAGCCATCAGGCCAGAGGAAACCCCAGTGAAAGCATTGATCCTATAGCTAGTAATAGAACCACTTAGCCTACAGAATGCCTGGGATCATGCTGAAAGGGCCTGTCTGGGAGTAAAAGGTTAGGTTAGTCAACACTGACATATTGTTACATCAATACACCAAGATTTCAGCTAGAAGAATACATGTGTGTATGCCTTTTCCAGACCAACTCTCTCTCTCTCTCTGTCACTCTCTCTCTCTCTGTCTCCCCCCTCCCTCAGTTTGAGATCAGACAGCTCCGGGCCCACCTGGCCCAGCAGGACTTGGACCTGGCTGCAGAGCAGGAGGCTGCTATGCAGATCCACCATGTGTGGGGCAAACAGAGGAGCAGCTACCAGGTGGTGGAGAGCCAGGGCCCTGGGGAGTCTGACGATGAGGGACATGGAGTCCTCAGGGAGACCCCAGCAGGTACACTCGCCAAAACTGTACCTATAAGCTACACTATATATACAAAAGGATATGGACACCCCTTTTGTCATGTAGTGTATGTCACATCCAGGGAAACTAGGGCCCAGAGTTTTTCTGTCCCTAACTATAACAGTATATGTAATACTCCATACCATGATCCTCAGACCATGAGATAAAATAGATACTAGCTCTTTCATATTCTTCATGGTTATTGCTATATTCTGGACCATGTAAGAATATTGAGTCTGATGAATACTGCTGTTCCAAGAGGCAGCTGTAAATCCTAATTATGAATTACTTCACCACAGACCAAAAACAATGAACTTGACTCATTTTATTATTTTATTTTTACCCCTTTTTCTCCCCAATTTCGTGGTATCCAATTGGTTGTTACCATCTTGTCTCATCGCTGCAACTCCTCTACGAACTTGGGAGAGGCGAAGGTCGAGAGCCGTGCGTCCTCCGATACACGACCCAGCCAAGCCACACTGCTTCTTGACACACATGCCCGCTTAACCTGGAAGCAAGCTGCACCAATGTGTCAGAGGAAACACCGTATATCTGGCTCGCTAGTGCGCGATGGGACAAGCACATCCCTGCCAGCCAAACCCTCCCCTAACCCGGACGACGCTGAGCCAATTGTGCGCCGCACCATGGGTCTCTCGGTTGCGGCCGGCTGCGACAGAGCCTGGACTCGAACCAGGAGCTAGCACTGCCTTAGACCACTGCACCACTCGGGAGGCCTGTGACTCATTTTAATAAAGTTCTACATTCGTCTGTATGGTTGAAAAGGCATCCTGACAGAACCAGCAGAGAGGTTTGTACATAAAGTATGTACATAATTATGTAGGACAAAAAGTCCCATCCAATGTAACATCAGGTGAATGGGGTGTCAGAGCAGTGTCAAACTGATCTAGCAGCAGTAGCCCTGAGCTAGTCTCCAGGCCCTAGCCTCTTAAAACACTGACGGTAACTCACAACACCCCTCTGACCGCAGGCAAGGCACACACACACAACACACACACCACACCTCTGACCGCAAGCAGTGCAATATCAATAAGAGGGCAGAAAAGCTTTTAGGATGTGATGAAACCTGGGGACAACAAGCATGTTCTCCTAACGGCACGTCACACACACACACAGGCACACATGCAGTCATGCACACACACACACACAAACATACAGACACGCACACACACACACTCACCCACCCACACACACACCCCACCTCAGCCAGGCTGTTTCAGGTACAGAGTGCTCTGTGCATTGGGCCTTGTTCTGAGGTCTGAGGAGAGAGAGGGCCACTGTGAACATCTGCTCCTCTTCACCTGGAAACCACAATAGGGCACCAGGAGACGCCACACCACCACCCCCAGGGGATTGTGGGAAATCTGGCTCTTAGGAACAAGCATGTTTTTTTTTCCAGAACATGGAAGGAGTATTGGGACAGGAGGAGCACTTAGGCTTCAGGCAGTCCTGCAAGGACAGACCGTGGACTGGGTTAGGACTCCTCACGTCTCTCTCTCCCCCCTCTCTCTCTCCGCCCTCTGGCCCAAGGGATGCCATCAAAGTGTCATTCATTCTAATTGAGGCACTCTACTGCGAAGTCTATTTCCTTGTTGAAAACTAAGCTTGTTTCAAAAGGAGGTAGAAAAGGTGAGACACATTTTGTCTACTGGTCACGAGGGACTTGTGGTTTTGTCACTTCTCAAGAGAGCAGCTGTTGATTTTGAGGAACATACCAAATTGACCACACAGAGTTGTAGGTGAAAAGCACAGTAATTGCTTTCAGATCAACTTCTTGGAAGTTCACACAACTTCTCTATGTGTTGTACTGCTGGGGGAAGAGGACAAAGTACCAAAATTAAATGTGAATACCTCACTTAAAGGAGAAGTTTTATTTTTACAACCAAATCTCTCTTTTTTTATGTTATAGAAGGGTCCAGACACCTTTTTTGGCATTTCACGTGTTTTTGATAAACTTACCCCAAACAGCAAATCACTTCTTCATCCTTTTTGTCTAGTATGGTGACCCCAAAAATACCCAAATACATCAATTTAGAAATGGCAAAGCTCTCAGTATAGTGATGCAGGGCTTTAGATGTTGTACATGTGAAATTGTGTCATTATGAACTTTATCCACAACGTGTTTTTTCGGGGCCCCCATACTACACAACGAGGATGAGGAAGTGATTTTCTGTTTGGGGTAAGTTTATCAAAAAGGTGTTTGGACCCTTCTATAACATGCCATTTACATCAAACATAGAGATTTGGTTGTAAAAAAGAAAACGTCTCCTTTAAGGTAGCAGAGAGAGACAGAGAGAGAGAGAGAGACAGATAGAGAGAGAGAGGGGTAGAGAGAGAGAGAGAGAGAGAGAGAGGTAGAGAGAGAGAGAGAGAGAGAGAGGTAGAGAGAGAGAGAGAGAGAGGTAGAGAGAGAGAGAGAGAGGTAGAGAGAGAGAGAGAGACAGAGAGAGAGAGAGAGAGAGGTAGATAGAGAGAGAGAAGAGAGGGAGAGAGAGGTAGAGAGAGGTAGAGAGAAGAGAGACAGAGAGAGAGGTAGAGAGAGAGAGACAGAGAAAGAGAGAGAGAGGTAGAGAGAGAGAGAGAGAGAGAGAGAGAGAGAGGTAGAGAGAGAGGTAGAGAGAGAGAAGAGAGACAGAGAGAGAGAGGTAGAGAGAGAGAGAGAGAGAGACAGAGAGAGAGAGAGAGAGAGAGGTAGAGAGAGAGAGAGAGAAGAGAGGGAGAGAGAGGTAGAGAGAGAGAGAGAGGTAGAGAGAGAGAAGAGAGACAGAGGGAGAGATAGGGAGGGAGAGAGAAGGAGAGAGAGAGGTAGAGAGAGAGAGAAAGAGAGAGAGGGAGAGAGAGGGAGAGAGAGAGAGAGAGAGAGGGAGAGCGAGAGAGAGAGAGGGAGAGAGAGGGAGGGAGAGAGAGGGAGAGAGAGAGAGAGAGGAGAGAGAGAGAGGGAGGGAGAGAGAGAGAGAGAGAGAGGGAGAGCGAGAGAGAGAGAGGGAGAGAGAGGGCGGGAGAGAGAGGGAGAGAGAGAGAGAGAGAGAGAGAGAGGGAGAGAGAGAGAGAGAGAGAGAGAGAGAGAGAGAGAGAGAGAGAGGGCCTTTCATGTTGTCCATCCTTTCTTTTTCTCTTTCTTTCTATTTCTTTCTCGCTTTTTCTTTCTGTTTTGCTCTCTTTCTTTCTTTCATTCTTTCTTTCTCTCTGAGACCTCATCCTCATGTGTTATTAATCACTGAGTGATTGTCTTGGTCGTGTTTTAGTGAGTGCAATGCTTCCTCTCCAGGGGTGCCCCCCCCCACCCTCCATCCATCCCTCCCTCCCTTCCCTGGATTAATATTTTACGCTGAAAAATAAATGAAATTACCCGTCAGAGTCTGCTGTGGTCCTGGGGGATCGGCCCAGGCACTCAGGGTACTTTGGGCACCACTCAGTGGACAAACACTGAGCTCAGGCCCAATCAAGTGAACACTGAAGAGCGTATCAGGGCAGAACCATTCACCACTGAGGCCCTGGCTGTCTGGCTGAGGACACAAAGAGAACTCTATACCAAAGCATGGTTGCTCTCACATTCACTACTGTACTTGAGCCTCACAACACCATCTTGGTGTGATTTGGAAACCAGGGTTAAGTCGGTAAAGCACCTGTACACTTGGATGGATAGATAAGATGTCAGATGTCTCACCACCTAAAAGTGAAATGTACTGTTCCCACATCTAGGGATTGCTTTGCACTGTGTTTACATCATCATGCTTCTTTTATCTGTTATCCAGATCCTGTTGTCCATCATGACGACATGAACAACTATATCAGCCAGTACTACAGTGAACAAAGTAGTGGTGAGTGACTTAGTGGATCTTGGGTAAAGTGTATAGCTGGTAATGTATATGGGGCAACTCTGCTGTATACCTACTGTATCTTCCCCAGTCTGATGTACTGGATGATGTGTCATTTCAGACATGGGGGGTCCTCGTGTCATCACCACGGCAGCCATCGATGTCCACCTCCCTACGACCCATTACCCCGCCCACAACAATCCTCTGCTGGGCGTGGAGCAAATGAGTAGCGCTGTGAGTGACACTTCCACCAGCGTATCACTGTCCAGTGGCAGTCTGACGGCCCGCCCCCATAGCCTGAGCAGCCACACCCTGCGCTCGTCTACTACGGACTGCAGCAGCAGCACCACGGCCAGGGACTACCACACCCAGGCTAGGAACTACAATGCCCATACTAAGGCCCGGGGGCCTTATCTGGACTACAAGTCCCAGAAGCAGACCCAGGACAGGGACTTTAACACCGAGCACTCCAACACCCAGGGCCAGCGCTGCTTCCTCCTGCCCTACTGCAGCCCTCTGGGCCTGGGTCTGACCTCAGCCCAGCCTCCCCTTCCACAGGACCCCAGCGTGGTAGTCCAGGAGCTGCTCACGTCCCTGCCCTACTGCAGCCCTCTGGGCCTGGGTCTGACCTCAGCCCAGCCTCCCCTTCCACAGGACCCCAGCGTGGTAGTCCAGGAGCTGCTCTCGTCCCTGCCTGAGGACTCCTGTCTGGCCCAGAAAGGCCTGGTGGACCCAGTTAACCTGAAGCTTCCCAGTCCTGCCAGCTCAGCCAAGGCCAGCCCAGAGCTGGAGCACAGAATCAACATCTACAACTGGAAGAATCAGGAGGAAAACCAGTACCAGAGCCGGGGCCAGAGACAGGGCCGAGCCGCAGCCACTGTGCTCCTACAGACTAAGCCTCTCATCCACCTGCAGGGCGGCACTCCTGAGTCCTCTTTGGAGGAGAAGTATAGGCTACTGGGCCCTGCTGATGGTCCACTGGGCCGTCTGCCTGATACATAGGGTTGATTCACACTACTGAGCTAAGCCAATCCGAACTGAGCTGCATTGTGCTGGCCTGGTTATGCATCCACCATAGTTGTTTGAACCGTGCTGGAAAGGACATGTGGAAAGAATATGTCAGAGCTAGCACTGGTTGGCTCGGGTCGGAACAACAGCGTGAAAAGGGCAATAGTTCATCCCAGAGGACAGAGCATACAGCTCAAGACAGAACTGACTGACCTGGTTTCTCCAAATCCTCATGCTTCAAACAAAGTCAGAGCCTGTTCCAAGATCAAACCTGGCGTTACAAAGACCATCTGTTAGCAAGACAGCACAAACAGATCTGGGGCTAGGCTACCGCTCTCATGTTAGTCTTCCCTTCTCTGTGGGGCTCCGGACAGAGACAGACAGACAGACACAGCCCTCCTCGAACTCAATCTTGGGGTGACTTTGAATAATGCCCCATTTGCACAACAATGACCCAGTGAGGACAGAGGAGACGTGTGGGCCTAGAAAGAACCATCATCAGGAAATCCCACTTTAAATGGGGCCCCAAATGTGAAACAAAACAGTTTGAAATAAAACCAGCAATGGGCCATATTCAAGCCTTTACAGAACAAGCCTATTCAAGTGTTCCTATGTTAACTGCAAGACAGATTTGATATTCTAATATCTAAGTTGGGTGGGAGTGGGAGTGGGAGTGGGTGGTGTTTTTGCTTTCTTTTTATTTGTATTAGCTACTGTAAGTGTGCAGTTCTCTCTGCTCTAACAACCAAGCCACAGGGTGCTTTCTCTGGACAAACTGTCTGTGCCAAATAAACAGACACTTTCTTACTATACTTTTGTCTTTCTATAACAGAGATAAAGAGGTTTGTAGAGGTAGAGGAACATCAACCATATCAAGCCTGGTATTTTCTAGCCAGATCCAAGAACAGGCAATTGAAGAAATGATGGAGGAATTAAAAGTATGAGGATAGGTGGTGAATGGCCCTAAAGGATCCCAAGAGGTCCAGCATAAGAAAAGCATGTGAATCTGATTATGAGCTGTGATGGAGGATTGGTGTTTTAGATTGGAGTGCTGGTAGCATGAACCTTTCTTTAAAAGATCTGCAGCCTGAACATGGCTAGCCAATCCTGTGCACTTTAATCTTTACAGATGTTTTGTAAACTTAATATGTGGGGAACTCATTGCCAAATATCAGGTGGTGCCATTCAAATAATAAATAAACCTTTGTAACATTAACTATATTTTGGTCCCATTTTGTTGCTTTACATTGTACATGAGCCATGCCATTTTCAATTATAATATGTTGTACATTGGTAGCAGAGATTTTCGTATTCACTCTAATATTCATTACTTGCATTTACCAAGGGACATTATGTATATATGGATGTCCTTTACAAAGCAATACATGAAATGACACAGTAGAATACATTCCAGACCAAAAAGTACTACGATGTATTCTAATTTGCATAATTCGAGATAGAATCCTCTACATGAATATGAATGAGTTTGTTTTACATGTGGGCTCTTTATCAGATATGACTGAGCCTTCCCATTGGCTCCAGACTCTACAACATCACCCTACAACACTTTTGCATTAGCAACTGTCAACTTATTTGCATATCGCTCTGAAATGAAATAAATGATTCATATCTATTACCATTGGAGAGACCTGTCACAACAAAAATGTAATTGGTTAACAAGGTTTGTCATTATAAATGTCTGGTAATGAGGATTAAACCCCCTAATTAACTTTCGATCAAATAATTAATTTAGGACATAAACTACCCATTTTGTTGCTTGTCAAGTGTTTACAAGTAAATTGTATGTTTAATTGTTAATTAATAACAAGGCCTAAGTGTTTCAGAAGTATTCATTAAGACATGGGGACAGTAAAGTGGGGGTTGGGTCTAATGTTATTTGAGGACCATGATCATGTGAAGTAAAGTCATTATGGGTTTCAATAAGAGCTGATGTAGCGTTTTATTTCCAGCTGAACGATCACACCACCCTCCTTTGGCGACAATGCTTTTCCTCTACTTAGGGTTAGCGGAAGAAACGTTTGGCGTGTATGTCTTAACAAATTTATTTGCATTCTTAATTAGACATCCTTTTTTATAGTGTAATTGAGCACTTCAGTGTTCATTCAGAAACTACACATTTTGAACATTTTGAAGCACACTGATTTTCTTTGTCCTTCATAAATGTGCCATTATCCACCGTGATATATAACACTATTATCCATTGTGATATATAACACCATTATCCACCGTGATATAAAACACCATTATCCACCGTGATATATAACACCATTATCCACCGTGATATATAACACTATTATTCTGATACTGTAGCTTTCCATTATCCACCATGATATATAACACCATTATCCAACGTGATATATTACTGTATTATTCTGATACTGTAGCTTTCCATTATCCACCGTGATATATAACACTGTATTATTCTGATACTGTAGCTTTCCATTAACCACCATCACATATAACACTGTATTATCCTGATACTGTAGCTTTCCACTATCCACCGTGATATATAACACTGTATTATTCTGATACTGTAGCTTTCCATTATCCACCGTGATATATAACACTGTATTATTCTGATACTGTAGCTTTCCATTATCCACCGTGATATATAACACTATTATTCTGATACTGTAGCTTTCCATTATCCACCGTGATATATAACACTGTATTATTCTGTAGCTTTCCATTATCCACCGTGATATATAACACCGTATTATTCTGATACTGTAGCTTTCCATTATCCACCATGACATATAACACTGTATTATCCTGATACTGTAGCTTTCCATTATCCACTGTGATATATAACACTGTCTTATCCTGATACTATAGCTTTCCATTATCCACCATGATATATAACACTATTATCCTGATACTGTAGCTTTCCATTATCCACCGTGATATATAACACCGTATTATTCTGATACTGTATCTTTCCGTTATCCACCGTGATATATAACACTGTATTATTCTGTAGCTTTCCATTATCCACCGTGATATATAACACTGTATTATTCTGATACTGTAGCTTTCCATTATCCACCGTGATTATATAACACTGTATTATTCTGATACTGTATCTTTCCGTTATCCACCGTGATATAACACTATTATCCACCGTGATATATAACACTGTATTATTCTGATACTGTAGCTTTCCATTATCCACCGTGATTCTATAACACTATTATCCACCGTGATATATAACACTATAGTGTTCTGATACTGTAGCTTTCCATTATCCACCATGATATATAACACCGTATTATTCTGATACTGTAGCTTTCTATTATCCACCATGATATATAACACTATTATTCTGATACTGTCGCTTTCCATTATCCACTGTGATATATAAACACCGTATTATTCTGATACTGTCGCTTTCCATTATCCACCGTGATATATAACACTGTATTATTCTGTAGCTTTCAATTATCCACTGTTTTATATAACACTATTATTCTGTAGCTTTCCATTATCCACCGTGATATACAACACTGTATTATTCTGTAGCTTTTCATTATCCACCGTGATATATAACACTGTATTATTCTGATACTGTAGCTTTCCATTATCCACCATCACATATAACACTGTATTATCCTGATACTGTAGCTTTCCATTATCCACCGTGATATATAACACTATTATCCTGATACTGTAGCTTTCCATTATCCACCGTAATATATAACACTATTATCCTGATACTGTAGCTTTCCATTATCCACCGTGATATATAACACTATTATCCTGATACTGTCGCTTTCCATTATCCACCGTGACATACAACACTGTATTATTCTGTAGCTTTCCATTATCCACCGTGATATATAACACTATCATTCTGATACTGTAGCTTTCCATTATCCACCGTGATGTATAACACTATTATTCTGATACTGTAGCTTTCCATTATCCACTGTGATATATAACACTGTATTATCCTGATACTGTAGCTTTCCATTATCCACTGTGATATATAACACTGTATTATCCTGATACTGTAGCTTTCCATTATCCACCGTGATATCTAACACTATTATCCTGATACTGTAGCTTTCCATTATCCATCGTGATATATAACACCGTATTATTCTGATACTGTAGCTTTCCATTATCCACCGTGATATATAACACTATTATCCTGATACTGTCGCTTTCCATTATCCACCGTGACATACAACACTGTATTATTCTGTAGCTTTCCATTATCCACCGTGATATATAACACTATTATTCTGATACTGTAGCTTTCCATTATCCACCGTGATGTATAACACTATTATTCTGATACTGTAGCTTTGCATTATCCACTGTGATATATAACACTGTATTATCCTGATACTGTAGCTTTCCATTATCCACTGTGATATATAACACTGTATTATCCTGATACTGTAGCTTTCCATTATCCACCGTGATATCTAACACTATTATCCTGATACTGTAGCTTTCCATTATCCATCGTGATATATAACACCGTATTATTCTGATACTGTAGCTTTCCATTATCCACTGTGATATATAACACTGTATTATCCTGATACTATAGCTTTCCATTATCCACCGTGATATATAACACTATTATCCTGATAATGTAGCTTTCCATTATCCACCGTAATATATAACACTATTATCCTGATACTGTAGCTTTCCATTATCCACCGTGATATATAACACTATTATCCTGATACTGTCGCTTTCCATTATCCACCGTGACATACAACACTGTATTATTCTGTAGCTTTCCATTATCCACCGTGATATATAACACTATTATTCTGATACTGTAGCTTTCCATTATCCACCGTGATATATAACACTATTATTCTGATACTGTAGCTTTCCATTATCCACTGTGATATATAACACTGTATTATCCTGATACTGTAGCTTTCCATTATCCACTGTGATATATAACACTGTATTATCCTGATACTGTAGCTTTCCATTATCCACCGTGATATCTAACACTATTATCCTGATACTGTAGCTTTCCATTATCCATCGTGATATATAACACCGTATTATTCTGATACTGTAGCTTTCCATTATCCACTGTGATATATAACACTGTATTATCCTGATACTATAGCTTTCCATTATCCACCGTGATATATAACACTATTATCCTGATAATGTAGCTTTCCATTATCCACCGTAATATATAACACTATTATCCTGATACTGTAGCTTTCCATTATCCACCGTGATATATAACACTATTATCCTGATACTGTCGCTTTCCATTATCCACCGTGACATACAACACTGTATTATTCTGTAGCTTTCCATTATCCACCGTGATATATAACACTATTATTCTGATACTGTAGCTTTCCATTATCCACCATGATATATAACACTATTATTCTGATACTGTAGCTTTCCATTATCCACTGTGATATATAACACTATTATCCTGATACTGTAGCTTTCCATTATCCACTGTGATATATAACACTGTATTATCCTGATACTGTAGCTTTCCATTATCCACCGTGATATCTAACACTATTATCCTGATACTGTAGCTTTCCATTATCCATCGTGATATATAACACCGTATTATTCTGATACTGTAGCTTTCCATTATCCACTGTGATATATAACACTGTATTATCCTGAT
Source organism: Oncorhynchus mykiss (assembly GCF_057628025.1). Lineage (NCBI taxonomy): Eukaryota > Metazoa > Chordata > Actinopteri > Salmoniformes > Salmonidae > Oncorhynchus > Oncorhynchus mykiss. The sequence goes on from NC_143047.1 coordinate 29,832,537, forward strand.
ACTATAGCTTTCCATTATCCACCGTGATATATAACACTATTATCCTGATAATGTAGCTTTCCATTATCCACCGTAATATATAACACTATTATCCTGATACTGTAGCTTTCCATTATCCACCGTGATATATAACACTATTATCCTGATACTGTCGCTTTCCATTATCCACCGTGACATACAACACTGTATTATTCTGTAGCTTTCCATTATCCACCGTGATATATAACACTATTATTCTGATACTGTAGCTTTCCATTATCCACCGTGATATATAACACTATTATTCTGATACTGTAGCTTTCCATTATCCACCGTGATATATAACACTATTATCCACCGTGATATATAACACTATTATCCACCGTGATATATAACACTATTATTCTGATACTGTAGCTTTCCATTATCCACCGTGATATATAACACCGTATTATTCTGTAGCTTTCCATTATCCACCGTGATATATAACACCGTATTATTCTGATACTGTAGCTTTCCATTATCCACCATGACATATAACACTGTATTATCCTGATACTGTAGCTTTCCATTATCCACTGTGATATATAACACTGTCTTATCCTGATACTATAGCTTTCCATTATCCACCATGATATATAACACTATTATCCTGATACTGTAGCTTTCCATTATCCACCGTGATATATAACACCGTATTATTCTGATACTGTATCTTTCCGTTATCCACCGTGATATAACACTATTATCCACCGTGATATATAACACTGTATTATTCTGATACTGTAGCTTTCCATTATCCACCGTGATTATATAACACTATTATCCACCGTGATATATAACACTATATTATTCTGATACTGTAGCTTTCCATTATCCACCATGATATATAACACCGTATTATTCTGATACTGTAGCTTTCTATTATCCACCATGATATATAACACTATTATTCTGATACTGTCGCTTTCCATTATCCACTGTGATATATAAACACCGTATTATTCTGATACTGTCGCTTTCCATTATCCACCGTGATATATAACACTGTATTATTCTGTAGCTTTCAATTATCCACTGTTTTATATAACACTATTATTCTGTAGCTTTCCATTATCCACCGTGATATATAACACTGTATTATTCTGATACTGTAGCTTTTCATTATCCACCGTGATATATAACACTGTATTATTCTGATACTGTAGCTTTCCATTATCCACCATCACATATAACACTGTATTATCCTGATACTGTAGCTTTCCATTATCCACCGTGATATATAACACTATTATCCTGATACTGTAGCTTTCCATTATCCACCGTAATATATAACACTATTATCCTGATACTGTAGCTTTCCATTATCCACCGTGATATATAACACTATTATCCTGATACTGTCGCTTTCCATTATCCACCGTGACATACAACACTGTATTATTCTGTAGCTTTCCATTATCCACCGTGATATATAACACTATTATTCTGATACTGTAGCTTTCCATTATCCACCGTGATATATAACACTATTATTCTGATACTGTAGCTTTCCATTATCCACTGTGATATATAACACTGTATTATCCTGATACTGTAGCTTTCCATTATCCACTGTGATATATAACACTGTATTATCCTGATACTGTAGCTTTCCATTATCCACCGTGATATCTAACACTATTATCCTGATACTGTAGCTTTCCATTATCCATCGTGATATATAACACCGTATTATTCTGATACTGTAGCTTTCCATTATCCACTGTGATATATAACACTGTATTATCCTGATACTATAGCTTTCCATTATCCACCGTGATATATAACACTATTATCCTGATAATGTAGCTTTCCATTATCCACCGTAATATATAACACTATTATCCTGATACTGTAGCTTTCCATTATCCACCGTGATATATAACACTGTATTATTCTGTAGCTTTCCATTATCCACCGTGATTATATAACACTATTATCCACCGTGATATATAACACTGTATTATTCTGATACTGTAGCTTTCCATTATCCACCGTGATATATAACACTGTATTATTCTGTAGCTTTCCATTATCCACCGTGATATATAACACCGTATTATTCTGATACTGTAGCTTTCCATTATCCACCATGACATATAACACTGTATTATCCTGATACTGTAGCTTTCCATTATCCACTGTGATATATAACACTGTATTATCCTGATACTATAGCTTTCCATTATCCACCATGATATATAACACTATTATCCTGATACTGTAGCTTTCCATTATCCACCGTAATATATAACACTATTATCCTGATACTGTAGCTTTCCATTATCCACCGTGATATACAACACTGTATTATTCTGTAGCTTTCCATTATCCACCATGATATATAACACTGTATTATTCTGATACTGTATCTTTCCATTATCCATCGTGATATAACACTATTATCCACCGTGATATATAACACTGTATTATTCTGATACTGTAGCTTTCCTTTATCCACCGTGATTATATAACACTATTATCCACCGTGATATATAACACTATATTATTCTGATACTGTAGCTTTCCATTATCCACCATGATATATAACACCGTATTATTCTGATACTGTAGCTTTCTATTATCCACCATGATATATAACACTATTATTCTGATACTGTCGCTTTTCATTATCCACTGTGATATATAAACACCGTATTATTCTGATACTGTCGCTTTCCATTATCCACCGTGATATATAACACTGTATTATTCTGTAGCTTTCCATTATCCACTGTTTTATATAACACTATTATTCTGTAGCTTTCCATTATCCACTGTGATATATAACACTGTATTATTCTGATACTGTAGCTTTTCATTATCCACCGTGATATATAACACTGTATTATTCTGATACTGTAGCTTTCCATTATCCACCATCACATATAACACTGTATTATCCTGATACTGTAGCGTTCCATTATCCACCGTGATATATAACACTATTATCCTGATACTGTAGCTTTCCATTATCCACCGTAATATATAACACTATTATCCTGATACTGTAGCTTTCCATTATCCACGTGATATATAACACTGTATTATTCTGTAGCTTTCCATTATCCACCGTGATATATAACACCGTATTATTCTGATACTGTAGCTTTCCATTATCCACCGTGATATAACACTATTATCCACCATGATATATAACACTGTATTATTCTGATACTGTAGCTTTCCATTATCCACTGTGATTCTATAACACTATTATCCACCGTGATATATAACACTATAGTGTTCTGATACTGTAGCTTTCCATTATCCACCGTGATATATAACACTGTATTATTCTGTAGCTTTCCATTATCCACAGTGATATATAACACCATATTATTCTGATACTGTAGCTTTCCTTTATCCACCATGACATATAACACTGTATTATCCTGATACTGTAGCTTTCCATTATCCACTGTGATATAAAACACTGTATTATCCTGATACTGTAGCTTTCCATTATCCACCGTGATATATAACACCGTATTATTCTGATAATGTAGCTTTCCGTTATCCACCGTGATATATAACACTGTATTATTCTGTAGCTTTCCATTATCCACCGTGATATATAACACCGTATTATTCTGATACTGTAGCTTTCCATTATCCACCGTGATATAACACTATTATCCACCATGATATATAACACTGTATTATTCTGATACTGTAGCTTTCCATTATCCACTGTGATTCTATAACACTATTATCCACCGTGATATATAACACTATAGTGTTCTGATACTGTAGCTTTCCATTATCCACCGTGATATATAACACTGTATTATTCTGTAGCTTTCCATTATCCACAGTGATATATAACACCATATTATTCTGATACTGTAGCTTTCCTTTATCCACCATGACATATAACACTGTATTATCCTGATACTGTAGCTTTCCATTATCCACTGTGATATAAAACACTGTATTATCCTGATACTGTAGCGTTCCATTATCCACCGTGATATATAACACCGTATTATTCTGATAATGTAGCTTTCCGTTATCCACCGTGATATATAACACTATTATTCTGTAGCTTTCCATTATCCACCGTGATATATAACACTATTATTCTGTAGCTTTCCATTATCCACCGTGATATATAACACTATTATTCTGTAGCTTTCCATTATCCACCGTGATATATAACACTATTATTCTGTAGCTTTCCATTATCCACCGTGATATATAACACTGTATTATTCTGTAGCTTTCCATTATCCACCGTGATATATAACACTATTATTCTGTATCTTTCCATTATCCACCGTGATATATAACACTGTATTATTCTGTAGCTTTCCATTATCCGTGATATATAACACTATTATTCTGATACTGTAGCGTTCCATTATCCACTGTGATATATAACACTATTATTCTGTAGCTTTCCATTCTCCACCGTGATATATAACACTGTATTATTCTGTAGCTTTCCATTATCCACCGTGATATATAACACTATTATTCTGTAGCTTTCCATTATCCGTGATATATAACACTATTATTCTGATACTGTAGCGTTCCATTATCCACCGTGATATATAACACTATTATTCTGATACTGTAGCTTTCCATTATCCACCGTGATATATAACACTATTATTCTGATACTGTAGCTTTCCATTATCCACCGTGATATATAACACTATTATTCTGATACTGTAGCTTTCCATTATCCACCGTGATATATAACACTGTATTATTCTGTAGCTTTCCATTATCCACAGTGATATATAACACCATATTATTCTGATACTGTAGCTTTCCTTTATCCACCATGACATATAACACTGTATTATCCTGATACTGTAGCTTTCCATTATCCACTGTGCTATAAAACACTGTATTATCCTGATACTGTAGCTTTCCATTATCCACCGTGATATATAACACCGTATTATTCTGATAATGTAGCTTTCCGTTATCCACCGTGATATATAACACTATTATTCTGTAGCTTTCCATTATCCACCGTGATATATAACACTATTATTCTGTAGCTTTCCATTATCCACCGTGATATATAACACTATTATTCTGTAGCTTTCCATTATCCACCGTGATATATAACACTGTATTATTCTGTAGCTTTCCATTATCCACCGTGATATATAACACTATTATTCTGTAGCTTTCCATTATCCACCGTGATATATAACACTGTATTATTCTGTAGCTTTCCATTATCCGTGATATATAACACTATTATTCTGATACTGTAGCGTTCCATTATCCACCGTGATATATAACACTATTATTCTGTAGCTTTCCATTATCCACCGTGATATATAACACTGTATTATTCTGTAGCTTTCCATTATCCACCGTGATATATAACACTATTATTCTGTAGCTTTCCATTATCCGTGATATATAACACTATTATTCTGATACTGTAGCGTTCCATTATCCACCGTGATATATAACACTATTATTCTGATACTGTAGCTTTCCATTATCCACCGTGATATATAACACTATTATTCTGATACTGTAGCTTTCCATTATCCACCGTGATATATAACACTATTATTCTGATACTGTAGCTTTCCATTATCCACCGTGATATATAACACTATTATTCTGATACTGTAGCTTTCCATTATCCACCGTGATATATAACACTATTATCCACCGTGATATATAACACTATTATCCACCGTGATATATAACACTATTATTCTGATACTGTAGCTTTCCATTATCCACCGTGATATATAACACCGTATTATTCTGATACTGTAGCTTTCCATTATCCACCGTAATATATAACACTATTATCCTGATACTGTAGCTTTCCATTATCCACCGTGATATATAACACTGTATTATTCTGTAGCTTTCCATTATCCACCGTGATATATAACACCGTATTATTCTGATACTGTAGCTTTCCATTATCCACCGTGATATAACACTATTATCCACCATGATATATAACACTGTATTATTCTGATACTGTAGCTTTCCATTATCCACTGTGATTCTATAACACTATTATCCACCGTGATATATAACACTATAGTGTTCTGATACTGTAGCTTTCCATTATCCACCGTGATATATAACACTATTATTCTGTAGCTTTCCATTATCCACCGTGATATATAACACTGTATTATTCTGTAGCTTTCCATTATCCACCGTGATATATAACACTATTATTCTGTAGCTTTCCATTATCCGTGATATATAACACTATTATTCTGATACTGTAGCGTTCCATTATCCACCGTGATATATAACACTATTATTCTGATACTGTAGCTTTCCATTATCCACCGTGATATATAACACTATTATTCTGATACTGTAGCTTTCCATTATCCACCGTGATATATAACACTATTATTCTGATACTGTAGCTTTCCATTATCCACCGTGATATATAACACTATTATTCTGATACTGTAGCTTTCCATTATCCACCGTGATATATAACACTATTATCCACCGTGATATATAACACTATTATCCACCGTGATATATAACACTATTATTCTGATACTGTAGCTTTCCATTATCCACCGTGATATATAACACCGTATTATTCTGATACTGTAGCTTTCCATTATCCACCGTAATATATAACACTATTATCCTGATACTGTAGCTTTCCATTATCCACCGTGATATATAACACTGTATTATTCTGTAGCTTTCCATTATCCACCGTGATATATAACACCGTATTATTCTGATACTGTAGCTTTCCATTATCCACCGTGATATAACACTATTATCCACCATGATATATAACACTGTATTATTCTGATACTGTAGCTTTCCATTATCCACTGTGATTCTATAACACTATTATCCACCGTGATATATAACACTATAGTGTTCTGATACTGTAGCTTTCCATTATCCACCGTGATATATAACACTGTATTATTCTGTAGCTTTCCATTATCCACCGTGATATATAACACCATATTATTCTGATACTGTAGCTTTCCTTTATCCACCATCACATATAACACTGTATTATCCTGATACTGTAGCTTTCCATTATCCACTGTGATATATAACACTGTATTATCCTGATACTGTAGCTTTCCATTATCCACCGTGATATATAACACCGTATTATTCTGATACTGTAGCTTTCCGTTATCCACCGTGATATGTAACACTATTATTCTGTAGCTTTCCATTATCCACCGTGATATATAACACTATTATTCTGTAGCTTTCCATTATCCACCGTGATATATAACACTGTATTATTCTGTAGCTTTCCATTATCCACCGTGATATATAACACTATTATTCTGTAGCTTTCCATTATCCACCGTGATATATAACACTGTATTATTCTGTAGCTTTCCATTATCCACTGTGATATATAACACTATTATTCTGTAGCTTTCCATTATCCGTGATATATAACACTATTATTCTGATACTGTAGCGTTCCATTATCCACCGTGATATATAACACTATTATTCTGATACTGTAGCTTTCCATTATCCACCGTGATATATAACACTATTATTCTGATACTGTAGCTTTCCATTATCCACCGTGATATATAACACTATTATTCTGATACTGTAGCTTTCCATTATCCACCGTGATATATAACACTGTTATCCACCGTGATATATAACACTATTATCCACCGTGATATATAACACTATTATTCTGATACTGTAGCTTTCCATTATCCACCGTGATATATAACACTATTATTCACCGTGATATATAACACTATTATCCACCGTGATATATAACACTATTATTCTGATACTGTAGCTTTCCATTATCCCCCATGATATATAACACCATTATCCACCGTGATATATAACACTATTATTCACCGTGATATATAACACTATTATCCACCGTGATATATAACACTATTATTCTGATACTGTAGCTTTCCATTATCCCCCATGATATATAACACCATTATCCACCGTGATATATAACACTATTATTCACCGTGATATATAACACTATTATCCACCGTGATATATAACACTATTATCCACCGTGATATATAACACTATTATCCACCGTGATATATAACACTATTATTCTGATACTGTAGCTTTCCATTATCCACCGTGATATATAACACTATTATTCTGATACTGTAGCTTTCCATTATCCACCGTGATATATACTGTAGCTTTCCATTATCCACCGTGATATATAACACTATTATCCACCGTGATATATAACACTATTATCCACCGTGATATATAACACTATTATTCTGATACTGTAGCTTTCCATTATCCACCGAGATATATAACACCGTATTATTCTGATACTGTAGCTTTCCATTATCCACCGTAATATATAACACTATTATCCTGATACTGTAGCTTTCCATTATCCACCGTGATATATAACACTTGATTATTCTGTAGCTTTCCATTATCCACCGTGATATATAACACCATATTATTCTGATACTGTAGCTTTCCTTTATCCACCATCACATATAACACTGTATTATCCTGATACTGTAGCTTTCCATTATCCACTGTGATATATAACACTGTATTATCCTGATACTGTAGCTTTCCATTATCCTCCGTGATATATAACACCGTTTTATTCTGATACTGTAGCTTTCCGTTATCCACCGTGATATGTAACACTATTATTCTGTAGCTTTCCATTATCCACCGTGATATATAACACTATTATTCTGTAGCTTTCCATTATCCACCGTGATATATAACACTGTATTATTCTGTAGCTTTCCATTATCCACCGTGATATATAACACTATTATTCTGTAGCTTTCCATTATCCACCGTGATATATAACACTGTATTATTCTGTAGCTTTCCATTATCCACTGTGATATATAACACTATTATTCTGTAGCTTTCCATTATCCGTGATATATAACACTATTATTCTGATACTGTAGCGTTCCATTATCCACCGTGATATATAACACTATTATTCTGATACTGTAGCTTTCCATTATCCACCGTGATATATAACACTATTATTCTGATACTGTAGCGTTCCATTATCCACCGTGATATATAACACTATTATTCTGATACTGTAGCTTTCCATTATCCACCGTGATATATAACACTATTATTCTGATACTGTAGCTTTCCATTATCCACCGTGATATATAACACTATTATTCTGATACTGTAGCTTTCCATTATCCACCGTGATATATAACACTGTATTATTCTGTAGCTTTCCATTATCCACAGTGATATATAACACCATATTATTCTGATACTGTAGCTTTCCTTTATCCACCATGACATATAACACTGTATTATCCTGATACTGTAGCTTTCCATTATCCACTGTGATATAAAACACTGTATTATCCTGATACTGTAGCTTTCCATTATCCACCGTGATATATAACACCGTATTATTCTGATAATGTAGCTTTCCGTTATCCACCGTGATATATAACACTATTATTCTGTAGCTTTCCATTATCCACCGTGATATATAACACTATTATTCTGTAGCTTTCCATTATCCACCGTGATATATAACACTATTATTCTGTAGCTTTCCATTATCCACCGTGATATATAACACTGTATTATTCTGTAGCTTTCCATTATCCACCGTGATATATAACACTATTATTCTGTAGCTTTCCATTATCCACCGTGATATATAACACTGTATTATTCTGTAGCTTTCCATTATCCATGATATATAACACTATTATTCTGATACTGTAGCGTTCCATTATCCACCGTGATATATAACACTATTATTCTGTAGCTTTCCATTATCCACCGTGATATATAACACTGTATTATTCTGTAGCTTTCCATTATCCACCGTGATATATAACACTATTATTCTGTAGCTTTCCATTATCCGTGATATATAACACTATTATTCTGATACTGTAGCGTTCCATTATCCACCGTGATATATAACACTATTATTCTGATACTGTAGCTTTCCATTATCCACCGTGATATATAACACTATTATTCTGATACTGTAGCTTTCCATTATCCACCGTGATATATAACACTATTATTCTGATACTGTAGCTTTCCATTATCCACCGTGATATATAACACTATTATTCTGATACTGTAGCTTTCCATTATCCACCGTGATATATAACACTATTATCCACCGTGATATATAACACTATTATCCACCGTGATATATAACACTATTATTCTGATACTGTAGCTTTCCATTATCCACCGTGATATATAACACCGTATTATTCTGATACTGTAGCTTTCCATTATCCACCGTAATATATAACACTATTATCCTGATACTGTAGCTTTCCATTATCCACCGTGATATATAACACTGTATTATTCTGTAGCTTTCCATTATCCACCGTGATATATAACACCGTATTATTCTGATACTGTAGCTTTCCATTATCCACCGTGATATAACACTATTATCCACCACGATATATAACACTGTATTATTCTGATACTGTAGCTTTCCATTATCCACTGTGATTCTATAACACTATTATCCACCGTGATATATAACACTATAGTGTTCTGATACTGTAGCTTTCCATTATCCACCGTGATATATAACACTGTATTATTCTGTAGCTTTCCATTATCCACCGTGATATATAACACCATATTATTCTGATACTGTAGCTTTCCTTTATCCACCATCACATATAACACTGTATTATCCTGATACTGTAGCTTTCCATTATCCACTGTGATATATAACACTGTATTATCCTGATACTGTAGCTTTCCATTATCCACCGTGATATATAACACCGTATTATTCTGATACTGTAGCTTTCCGTTATCCACCGTGATATGTAACACTATTATTCTGTAGCTTTCCATTATCCACCGTGATATATAACACTATTATTCTGTAGCTTTCCATTATCCACCGTGATATATAACACTGTATTATTCTGTAGCTTTCCATTATCCACCGTGATATATAACACTATTATTCTGTAGCTTTCCATTATCCACCTTGATATATAACACTGTATTATTCTGTAGCTTTCCATTATCCACTGTGATATATAACACTATTATTCTGTAGCTTTCCATTATCCGTGATATATAACACTATTATTCTGATACTGTAGCGTTCCATTATCCACCGTGATATATAACACTATTATTCTGATACTGTAGCTTTCCATTATCCACCGTGATATATAACACTATTATTCTGATACTGTAGCTTTCCATTATCCACCGTCATATATAACACTATTATTCTGATACTGTAGCTTTCCATTATCCACCGTGATATATAACACTATTATCCACCGTGATATATAACACTATTATCCACCGTGATATATAACACTATTATTCTGATACTGTAGCTTTCCATTATCCACCGTGATATATAACACTATTATTCACCGTGATATATAACACTATTACCCACCGTGATATATAACACTATTATTCTGATACTGTAGCTTTCCATTATCCCCCATGATATATAACACCATTATCCACCGTGATATATAACACTATTATTCACCGTGATATATAACACTATTATCCACCGTGATATATAACACTATTATCCACCGTGATATATAACACTATTATCCACCGTGATATATAACACTATTATTCTGATACTGTAGCTTTCCATTATCCACCGTGATATATAACACTATTATTCTGATACTGTAGCTTTCCATTATCCACCGTGATATATAACACTATTATTCTGATACTGTAGCTTTCCATTATCCACCGTGATATATAACACTATTATCCACCGTGATATATAACACTATTATCCACCGTGATATATAACACTATTATTCTGATACTGTAGCTTTCCATTATCCACCGTGATATATAACACCGTATTATTCTGATACTGTAGCTTTCCATTATCCACCGTAATATATAACACTATTATCCTGATACTGTAGCTTTCCATTATCCACCGTGATATATAACACTGTATTATTCTGTAGCTTTCCATTATCCACCGTGATATATAACACCGTATTATTCTGATACTTTAGCTTTCCATTATCCACCGTGATATAACACTATTATCCACCATGATATATAACACTGTATTATTCTGATACTGTAGCTTTCCATTATCCACTGTGATTCTATAACACTATTATCCACCGTGATATATAACACTATAGTGTTCTGATACTGTAGCTTTCCATTATCCACCGTGATATATAACACTGTATTATTCTGTAGCTTTCCATTATCCACCGTGATATATAACACCATATTATTCTGATACTGTAGCTTTCCTTTATCCACCATCACATATAACACTGTATTATCCTGATACTGTAGCTTTCCATTATCCACTGTGATATATAACACTGTATTATCCTGATACTGTAGCTTTCCATTATCCTCCGTGATATATAACACCGTATTATTCTGATACTGTAGCTTTCCGTTATCCACCGTGATATGTAACACTATTATTCTGTAGCTTTCCATTATCCACCGTGATATATAACACTATTATTCTGTAGCTTTCCATTATCCACCGTGATATATAACACTGTATTATTCTGTAGCTTTCCATTATCCACCGTGATATATAACACTATTATTCTGTAGCTTTCCATTATCCACCGTGATATATAACACTGTATTATTCTGTAGCTTTCCATTATCCACTGTGATATATAACACTATTATTCTGTAGCTTTCCATTATCCGTGATATATAACACTATTATTCTGATACTGTAGCGTTCCATTATCCACCGTGATATATAACACTATTATTCTGATACTGTAGCTTTCCATTATCCACCGTGATATATAACACTATTATTCTGATACTGTAGCTTTCCATTATCCACCGTGATATATAACACTATTATTCTGATACTGTAGCTTTCCATTATCCACCGTGATATATAACACTATTATCCACCGTGATATATAACACTATTATCCACCGTGATATATAACACTATTATTCTGATACTGTAGCTTTCCATTATCCACCGTGATATATAACACTATTATTCACCGTGATATATAACACTATTATCCACCGTGATATATAACACTATTATTCTGATACTGTAGCTTTCCATTATCCACCATGATATATAACACCATTATCCACCGTGATATATAACACTATTATTCACCGTGATATATAACACTATTATCCACCGTGATATATAACACTATTATCCACCGTGATATATAACACTATTATCCACCGTGATATATAACACTATTATCCACCGTGATATATAACACTATTATCCACCGTGATATATAACACTATTATTCTGATACTGTAGCTTTCCATTATCCACCGTGATATATAACACTATTATTCTGATACTGTAGCTTTCCATTATCCACCGTGATATATAACACTATTATTCTGATACTGTAGCTTTCCATTATCCACCGTGATATATATCATGGTGGATAATAATGTCATAGATCACAGTGGATAATGGAAAGCTACAGTATCAGAATAATACACTTATATCATGGTGGATAATAGTGTTATATATCATGCTGGATAATAGTGTTATTACAACATTATCCACCGTGATATAACAGTGTATTATTCTGATACTGTAGCTTTCCAAAAAGGAAAGCCCAAACATCCATTTGATCAGATTTCAAATCCTCAACAAAAACAAATTGAAAGGAACAAGTTTTGAGACATTGTAGCATATCCACTGGCTTTATTATTCCTTAAAAATATTATATATATCACAATAAAATATGTATTAGATGTAGACATTTTAAGCACCCATTTCAAAATGCACACAAAGCATGAAATGCAGTATAAGGCAGGATTTTCTTTTGGGTAGTTAAAACTGGAAGCTTATGGTGGTTAATGTTTCATCTTCAGATTTCGGAGTATTATAGGATCTTGGTTGGATCATGATGGCGATCACTTCTTCAATGCTGCAGTCATCTCAGGAACAGCCTACAAGTACAAACAGTTCTCATACCCCTTGGCAACAACAACAAATGACACATCCATTGTCTTTGACTGTTATATGAAATCAGAGTGTACGTAAACACTGGTAAGATGAGAACTATTGTCACAGTTCTGGACCTGCCTGTTATTATTATCTCTACTTACCCACCACTTCAGCAGAATATTACTAACTTAAACACCTAGTCACCAAAACCGGCCGATCACACGCAACGGCACTGTTTAATAAATGATGAGGTAAACAAATGGAAAAAGCCACTAGGCTTTCACTTCTCACAAAGGGTCCCTCCTGAAGAGTCTGGCAAAGCTTGGGCACTGGATCTGGATCGGCCACCTCCGTCTTTATGCCTAAACTAGAGGGTAGAAGTGCTGCCTGGAACCCTGTGGCGTTGAGCCCTGCCAAAGTTACCTGAACATGTCAATTAGGAGTGAATAGGAACACAGAATCAATATGACAGCCAACACCAGGCAGTCCCCTTAGTTTAACTATCAGGTAGTTCCTGTTAAGGTTGAGGAGTGGAAGTTACTCTCTGAGCAGGAGGTCCTCTCATGAACTATCCACTGATACATTCACGAGTTCAATAATTCAGTACATCTGCTTTTTCATTAGGTGGAGTAATATACAGTTCCAAATGGTTCCTATTCTATCAATCACAATAACTGATTTACCAGGTTTGGATCCAGGCACTCAACAGAGAAATGTTTACAGTCGGAGAGAGTAAGAACTTAACTGCATATTCATTTAAACACGATTTCACTCAGTGTTATTTTAGGCTAATCCCAGAAACCTAGTTAACAGATGTAACTGAATAAGGCACAACTCAGTAAGGCACAAGGTCTCTAGAAGTTTTGCTTTCTGAGATTAAACAACTGAATAATATTCAAATGTATGAGAAGGAAAACCAGACATTAACATTGCCTTTAAAACAGGTCAAATAGATGGCTACACCACCAAGCTAATGAATCCCCATTGTTTAAGACTGAACGGCAAATGGAAGGTGCCCTTTAATGATTTATAATGATAAACCTAACTATTCAATTAATTTTATCAAACTCATTTATAGAACCCCTTCTACATCAACAGTTGTCACAAAATGCTTTTACAATGAATGACATTATTACACAGGAATACTTTTAATGAGCGTCTAACTGACAGCCTGGGCCTCTGATCACAGGAAATGGCTTGCGGGAGGTCTCTAGTGAACCAGGAAGTGCCTCAATGACACAATCAGAGAAGAAGAAGAGTTAATTAACAGTGACCATTAGACATTTCCCTTAATAATTGAAATGTTTGAATGAAGGCTCAGAGGGAGTCAGTTTAAATGCAGTAACATTAGTCGATCAGTCGTTGATGTGTCTTATTACAGCATCATTAACTGAAGAGGAAATCTAAGATATCACCTCTTTCTTGCGCTTTTCAAATGTGTTTTGCTATTGTATACTTAAGCAATGAGGGGGTGTGGTATATGGCCAATATACCACGGCTAAGGGCTGTTCTTAAGTACGACGCAATGCAGAGTGCCTGGATACAGCCCTTAGCCGTGGTATATTGGCCATATACAACAAACCCCTGAAGTGCCTTATTACGATTATAAACTGGTTACCAACCTAATTAGAGTAGTAAAAATACATGTTTTTTCATACCTGTGGTATACGGTCTGATATACCACGGCTGTCAGCTAATCAGCATTCAGGGCTTGAACCAGCCAGTTTATAATAATTTATAGCTAATTAAGGACCTATGTAACGCTTGTCTTCTTCCTCTGAGGAGGAGTAAGAGAGATCGGACCAATGCGCAGCGTGGTAAGTGTCCATAATGATACTTTATTTACATGAACACCAGAAAACAAAATAACGACACAATGAAATGAAACAAAATGAAACAGTCCTGTACGGTGACAAACACTAAACAGAAAACAATCACCCACAACTCAAAGGTGAAACCAGGCTACCTAAGTTTGGTTCTCAATCAGGGACAACGATTGACAGCTGCCTCTGATTGAGAACCATACCAGGCCAAACACAGAAATACCAAAACATAGAAAAAGGAACATAGACAACCCACCCAACTCACGCCCTGACCATTCTAAAACAAAGACATAACAAAATAACTAAGGTCAGAACGTGACAACCTAATTCAGTCAAAACCAATGTTATGTTTGCTTTTATCAGGAAACCACTTTTGGTAGAATAAGGTCCATATTATTAATATAACAATTACACATCATATTAATAAACCTATTTTAAATCCTCCTGAGGGTACTAGAAGAATGACTCTTAAAGGAGAGATGGACAGGGTGTGACAGGGATCTGTAATGATGGCATGAGGGTGTGATGGATATTTCCCTCAAGACTCCTCACCACAATTTACCCATCAGGACTAAGCAGATCTCAAGTACATGAACACTGACACTTTAAATGCTGTCATGAATTAGAAATACTGGGCACCATACAGGTTAAATCCAGTGTATCAGTGTTGACTTGGATAACAATCATAGCACTTCACTAAACCTATACAAGGTGTGGTGTATAATACTTCATTTAGCCAATGCTGAAGATCTAGGTCCACCTCCTTAAGATTAACTAAATATCTACCTCCATATAGGGATTCATTTCACACCTTTAATATCACAATATCTAATTGTGTCATCATTGACAGTCTTACCTTGAAAAGATCCTCCACCAAACCGTAGTCAGCCACCTGGAAAATAGGTGCCTCTGGATCTTTGTTGATGGCAACGATTATCTAGAAATAAAACATGTGTCACAGTTCGTCTCAGTACATGTACTAACCTGTCCTCTGAATGTAAATGCAAAGCGGTATGCATACTGTACATGGATTGCCTCAGAATTTGAATTGAGGCTAAACCAAACACTTAAATCATAAATGAAAGATACATTGCTATGCAAACTGATGATCCACATCCTAAAGCAGTGAGTCAGCATCCGACATTAGGACAATATCAGTCACTATGATAAGAATCAAAATGAAGTAAAAAAAGAAAAGAAAAAGAACAAAATAAAATAAAGTTGTATTACCATCCCTTACTACTCTCTCATGTTATAGATTAGATTAGATTAGATAGATTGTTAAAGCAGCAAACATACAAACCCAAATTAGCTGCACTTAAGTGATGTCACATATGAATGTGTTTTTTTTAAGTGGATGAAAGTGATTTTGAAAACAGCTCCGTGACATCAAGCGGCAGGATATACGTAGAAGCAGAGTAAATTTCATACAAAACAAATAGATATGGGACTATGGCTGCATAATAGTACATAATACTGTGGTCTGACACATCCAGAACACATCCCACACACTCTACTCTTCTCTTAAGAAGCAAGAGAGAAAATACAAATAAATTATACATAATTCTTTAAAAAGCTTCTTCGGGTTCCCTTTTAAAACACACTTCTTAAGTGCACGGGAACCCGGAGCAGATAGCTCGCCTTGGTGGAAGAAATCCACTCAGGAGACTGTTGTCATGGCTACGAAAGAGTTTCTCCATTTTACATTTACATAAAACAGTTCTCTTCCAGGGACAGATGTATTCTGCCCTCCACTTGCTGTAAAAGTGGGTCAAATACATTGAAAAAAGAGGAATATAAATAAGAAAAAGTACTCTGACCAAGTTCATTTAAATCCTCCTCATATATAGACATTCTGAAAGAGTGAATTACTGTAATACTATTAATTAGGTAAATTGGTGCAGTTGTATGACACCCATTTTGTATGACACCCAAATCAGCCTATACAGTAACAGTGTTAACTGGACTGATTATTGGAATGGGTGATCTTTATACTTTCAGATAACTTGAAGATATCAAATGATTGACTGAAGATAAACATTTTAAAAAACAGTTTCAAAGAGTTGTAAATTATGTTAAATTAATTAACACTTTTTAATTAACATTAATACAATTTATTTTAAATCAATATGACATTTAATCAGTATCTCCATTGTTTTACTGTATGTATATCTTTACTTGTTAATCCATCACTAGTGCAAATTCCATAAAAGGCGGTAGAATAAGCTTAGCTACATGAAATTGTGATAAACATGAGGGTGAGACGTATTTATCACTCTCCTGGTGACAAGGCGCTACATCACAAAGAGCTCAGAAGAATTTAATAAAATAAATCAACACCACAGTTAATTTAGCAATCAGACGCACAAGCCCCATAACTATACGTACTTATGCATGACTTGCGACAGTAAGAATCAGCAAAAAACAATGTTTTAAAAAGCACAACTTGCTTCAAAAATATATTGCTGTATAAAACACATCCTGTATTTTTTTGGAGTACTAGAAAAATTCAGAACATCTTGCATCCTCAAATATATAAAAAAAAAAAAAAATTTCATCAGTAGAACAAATCTATTTACATTTGTTTAAATGAGAAGTATTATCCACAAGTAATAACACAGCTATACCACAATAATACCACTAGCTTATTTAGACTGCTTAGTTTGATGTGTGTGATGTGGTTTGCCTTGCTGTTCTTCATCCCAGCCAGGTTCTGAATAGCTCCAGAGATGCCCACTGCGATGTAGAGTTCCTGGAAATAAAACATAATACATTATTATATACTGACTGGCCATTTTATAAAAAATGTAATTCATATAACGAAACATTTATATTATTGCAATAATACTACACAGACATAAATAAATAAAATAAATCAG
The DNA here is from genome assembly GCF_057628025.1 of Oncorhynchus mykiss. Lineage (NCBI taxonomy): Eukaryota > Metazoa > Chordata > Actinopteri > Salmoniformes > Salmonidae > Oncorhynchus > Oncorhynchus mykiss. The sequence goes on from NC_143047.1 coordinate 29,851,184, forward strand.
CTTTCAAGTTTTAATAAACAGAGATATTGTAGGGTGAACAAAAAATATATATTCTGAAAAAAAAAAGTCTCAACCAAATGAATGAAAAGGTTTGGCCAAAAAAATATATATTCTGAAAAAAAAAAGTCTCAACCAAATGAATGAAAAGGTTTGGCCAAAACAAATATATATTCTGAAAAAAAAAAAGTCTCAACCAAATGAATGAAAAGGTTTGGCCAAAACAAATATATATTCTGAAAAAAAAAAAGTCTCAACCAAATGAATGAAAAGGTTTGGCCAAAAAAATATATATTCTGAAACAAAAAAAAGTCTCAACCAAATGAATGAAAATGTTTGGCCACAATATAATATGTAAGACTATTGATTTAACCATTACTTTTCAACAACTTAAAATGAGAAGATGATGCGTGTTTTCACACATACATACACAGCATGGCCATCAGAGAATCCCTATGACCACAGCCTTACGAGATAGGCTCTCATAACCAGTAGTTGCAGTGACCATAAGTGACCAACACCAGAACCACAAACTGAACCCTAATTCCCCGGAACCATTTACACCATACTCTGACCCGGTAGGCAGTCAATTCCTGACCATACATCTCAATGGCTCTGACCAGAGTGTGGTCCTTTAGGGTGTCTGACAGCCAGAGTGTGGGGGCCTGGGCCCCTGGCTGCAACATTACCATCCATTCTCCAGGGAGCAGCACATCAATTGCTTTCAACTAAATGCACTCACATATGAATATTTCAGTAGGATTTAATGTTTCAGCTGCAGCCCCAGAGGAACAGAGCATCAATTTGTGAACACAGTTCTCCCGGAGTTAAAAGCCAGGCTGGATAATACAGTATGAAAGGCACTGTCAATCCAGAGGCCTTTTTCCCCCCAGACTGGGAGAGAGAAAATAAAAAATAGAAAAGCTTCTCCCCGTTAGCCTCCAAGTAGGTCCCCAGCTAGGTATAAACAGCTTTTTGAAAGTTTTCCACTACAAACTGCTAGACTTGGGGGGTTCATTTAGCCCTGAATGTTTTTAAAGTATATGTAGGGAGAGGAGGAGAATGGCCAGACGATTTGCCAAGCTTGGGCAGTTTTTCCCTCTTCTTCTGCCTGTCTGTCTGCTTGCCTGTCTGGTGTTTGGCCTCTCCACAGCTGCTGTGAGCCGTGGCAGCAGGGCAGGGACTTGGTGCACTCGTTGGCCTGTTAATAAAATCCCCCAAAGTGATGCTGAAACCCAGTGGTTCACACAGCACAGCTCCCCTCAGGTGTGAGAACACAAGCTCCTGTACACACAGCCAGATTGTGACACAACGGAATTAATCAACCAGGTGATCACGGGATGCTGCTGTGTGCAAACAGACAGCAAAGGACAACAGGTTGGCTAACGATACTAAATACTGTTAGACTGGCTCGGTGGCATCTCAGGACTGAGTCCTATAACTGGTTTGACAGAAGAATCTATGATATTCAATGCCTTGAAAAGCATATGAAAAGATTTGAAGTCTTTATTTTGTTATATTTCTACTGTTGGCTTACATGTGACAATGCTTGTGAAGATGAGAAAATTATAAAGTTATCACTTGAAATTATTACTTTAGTCCTCTAAAATCATAAGTAAAAGACTATATCAACCTGCATCATTCAGAAACCACCAATGCCTTTACAGTGCTCTCACTTAACAATAGCCTTATATTATAAATCTTTAATTATTTGTTCCTTATGACAAAACCTGAAACAATTGTATGTCATTATTTTAATCAATTGTTATTGTATCCCATTTCAAGTAAAATACTTAGTCTTTGTAAATAATTAACAAGAATACAGTAATTGAAACATTCATTTTGCCAGCGTTATTTTGACTGATACATTGAGTCAAGCGGAGGTGTTGCTCTCCTCATTTAAGTGACACGGCGTCTTGTAAAAGCCACTAATAAGTTTTCTCCTGATGAGTGCAGTTCATAATAAAATACACGACAACGCATGTGTAAACTAAAACAGGCCACTGACAGTTACACTAATAAGGTCATAATGGCCCAGGTTCCTGAAGCCAACAATGCAGAAATGCCCGCAGGCAGCAATCAAAAATGTATCCTAATTATCATGTGAATACTGCATCACCTCTGAAGAATGATAAATTATAAATCCACAACATGGTTCCCCTCTCAGACTGGCATGAGGAAAGATGTGATTTCTTTGTGTGTGTGGGGGGGGGGGGGGGGGGGGGGGGTCAGAGCATTTCAGAAGGCTTGTCATGGAATAATGGAGACTTAGGAGGTAGAATTAGTAGACATACCATCCACTGCTTACTGTGTACGAAATATACCTACAACTTTAAATATATACAGTACCAGTCAAAAGTGCACCTGACTCTTTTCTACATTGTAGAATAATACTGAAGACATCAAAACTATGAAATAACACACATGGAATCATGTAGTAACCAAAAAAAAAAAAATACATCAAAATATAATTTAGATTTAGAAAGTTGCCACCCTTTGCACACTCTTGACATTCTCTCAATCAGCTTCACCTGGAATACTTTTCCAACAGTTTTGAAGCAGTTCCCACATATGCTGAGAACTTGCTGGCTGCCTTTCCATCAGTCTGCTGTCCAACTCATCCCAAACCATCTCAATTGGGCTGAGGTCGGGTGATTGTGGAGGCCAAGTCATATGATGCAGCACTCCATCACTCTCCTTAATGATCAAATAGCCCTTACACAGCCTGGAGGAGTTGGGTCATTATCCTGTTGAAAAACAAATGACAGTGGGACTAAGTGCAAACCAGATGGGATGACGTATCGCTGCAGAATGCTGTGGTAGCCATGCTGGTTAAGTGTGCCTTGAATTCTAAATAAAATCACTGACAGTGTCAACAGCAAAGCACCCCCACACCACCTCCTCCATGCATCACGGTGGGAACCACACATGCAGAGATCATCCGTTCACCTACTCTGCGTCTCACAAAGACACAGCGGTTGGAACCAAAAATCTCAAGTTTGGACTCATCAGACCAAAGGACAGATTTCCACTGGCCTAATGTCCACTGCTCAGGTTTCTTAGCCCAAGCAAGTCTCTTCTTATTATTGGTGTCCTTTAGTAGTGGTTTCTTTGCAGCAATCCGACCATGAAGGCCTGATTCACGCAGTCTCCTCGGAACAGCTGATGTTGAGATGTGTCTGTTACTTGAACACTGTGAAGTATTTATTTGGGCTGCAATTTCTGAGGCTGGTCTTCCTTCCCTCTGGCGGTCCTCATGAGAGCCAGTTTAGTCATAGCGCTTGATGGTTTTTGTGACTGCACTGACTGACCTTCATGTCTTAAAATAATGATGGAATATTATTTCCTCTTTGGTTATTTGAGCTGTTCTTGCCATAATATGGACTTTTACCAAATAGGGCTATCTTCTGTAAACCACCCCTACATTGTCACAACGGATTGGCTCAAACGCATTAAGGAAAGAAATTCCACAAATTAACTTTTAACAAGGCACACCTGTTAATTGAAATGCATTCCAGGTGTCTACCTCATGAAGCTGGTTGAGAGCATGCCAAATGTGCAAAGCTGCCATCAAGGCAAAGGACAGATACTTTGAAGAATCTCAAATATATTTTGATTTGTTTAACACTTTTTTGTTTACTACATGATTCCATATTTGTTATTTCATAGTTTTGATGCCTTCACTATTATTCTACAACGTAGAAAATAGTAAAAATAAAGAAAACCCCTTGAATGAGTAGGTGATTCCAAACTTGACTGGTACTGTATATATAATATTACTGTAAATAGTATATTACATTTGATTACATCAATTATATTTCCAGTGACCTGATTTGTTTTGAATATTAATTGCAATACACAAGCAATGAATGGTTACTGGTTTAGGATGTTGCATACATTCTGTGATTGTACACAATGTAAACAGGAAACAACAATATTGGCAGAGTTGTCGATTTTGAGGGGCAGGGTGGACTCACAGCACTTAAGTCTCCTTCCTAATGGGACTGGTAAATCATTTAAGACCTTAAAAATCAGCCATTAACTACATCACAGCCGCTTCAGACTGCCCTAATGTGGGTCTGATGACAGCTGGGATATCCCTGTCGCGAGCCAAATGACCAATTTAGCCTTTTTAAGCTTATTCAATTTAAAATAATGTCACAATACAGAGTATTGTCACACATTGTGATTTTGTTTGTATTGTTTCGGATAACAAGTGTGTGCTTGCCTGTATTAATTCCCTTTAACCTGATGTAGCAGGCATAAGAGAAGCGCCCGAGCGGAGTTCCCACATTTGGTTTTCAGAGGAAAAGGAAGCTAGTTTGAAAATAGCTGTATTCCTGAAAACCGGAATATGCAACTCGACTAAGGATAATTCCCTTTACTGTGAGGGGTCTGTCTTGTTGGCTTTGCCAAAACATACACAGCCTCCGCAGTCTTGGCACACGTACACACCCAAATCCACACAAATCTGCTAACTAACACACTGTACACACAATTGAATGTAGGAGACAGATAGGCCATCTTGGAACATCAAGATCGAGAAAATACAGGGCAGTCAGAAAGTGTTCAGACCCCTTGACTTTTTCCACATTTTGTTATGTTAGACTTATTCTAAAATTGAATTACATTTTTATTTTATTTTTAAAATGTCCTCATCTACGCACAATACCCCATAATGACAAAGCGAAAACAGGTTTTTAGAAATGTTTGCAAATTTCAAAAAAACAAAAATATCTTCTTTACATAAGTATTCAGACCCTTTGCTGTGAGACTCGAAATTGAGCTCCTGTTTCCATTGATCAACCTTGAGATGTTTCTACAATTGATTGGAGTCCAGCTGTGGTACATTCAATTGATTTGACATGATTTGGAAAGGCACACACCTGTCTATACAAGGTCCCACAGTTGAAAGTGCATGTCAGAGCAAAAACCAAGCCATGAGGCCTAAGGAATTGTTCGTAGAGCTCCGAGACAGGATTGTGTCGAGGCACAGATCTGGGGAAGGGTACCAAAAAATGTCTGCAGCATTGAAGGTCCCTAAGAACACAATGGCTTCCATCATTCTTAAATGGAAGAAGTTTGTAGCCACCAAGACCCTTCCTAGAACTGGCCGCTCGGCCAAACTGAGCAATCAGGGGAGAAGAGCCTTGGTCAGGGAGGTGAACAAGAACCTGATGGTCACTCTCACAGAGCTGCAGAGTTCCTCTGTTGAGATGGGAGAACCTTCCAGAAGGACAACCATCTCCGCAGCACTCCAACAATCAGGCCTTTATGGTAGTGGCCAGACTGAAGCCACTCCTCAGTAAAAGGCACATGACAGCTACCTTGGAGTTTTCCAAAAGTCACCTAAAAACTCTCAGACCATGAAAAACAAGATTCTCTGATCTGATGAAACCAAGATTGAACTTTTTGGCCTGAATGCCAAGCGTCACGTCTGGAGGAAACCTGGCACCATCCCGACGGTGAAGCACGGTGGTAGCTGCATCATGGTGTGGGGATATTTTTCAGCAGCAGGGACTGGGAGACTAGTCAGGATCGAGGGAAAGACGACCGGAGAAAATTACTAAGAGATCCTTGATGAAAACCTGCTCCAGAGAAGAATGGGAGAAACGCCCAAAATACAGGTGCGCCAAGCTTGTAGCGTCATACCCAAGACGACTCGACGCTGCAATCGCTGCCAAAGGTGCTTCAAAGTACTGAGTAAATGTGATGTAAAAAAAAGTTTTACATACTCTACCATTCAAAAGTTTGAGGTTACTTACAAATTCTTGCTTTTGAATGAAAAGCACATTATTTGTTCATTAAAAGAACATAACATTTATCAGAAATACAGTGTAGACATTGTTAATTTTGTAAATGACTATTGTTGTAAATTACTAGATTTTAAATGAAATAGGCGTACAGAGGCCCATTATCAGCAACCATCATGCCATCGCAGCTTCATTAAATAGTACCCACAAAACAGTCTCAACGTCAACTGTGAAGATACGACTCCGGGATGCTGGCCTTCTAGGCAGAGTTGCAAATAAAAAGCCATACCTCAGACTGGCCAATAAAAAGAAAAGATGAAGATGGGCAGAAGAACAGACACTGGACAGAGGAACTCTGCCTAGAAGACCAGCATCCCAGAGTCGCCTCTTCACTGTTGACATTGAGATTGGTGTTCTGCGGGTACTATTTAATGAAGCTGCCAGTTGAGGACTTGTGAGGACTTGTGAGGCGTCTGTTTCTCAAACTAGACACTAATACACTTGTCCCTCTTGCTCAGTGGTGCACTGGGGCCTCCTACTCCTCTTTCTATTCTGGTTAGAGCCTGTTTGCGCTGTTCTGTGAAGGGAGTAATACACAGCGCTGTACCAGATCTTCAGTTTGTTAGCGATTTCTCACATCGAATAGACTTAATTTCTCAGAACAAAAATAGACTGACGAGTTTCAGAAGAAGGTTCTTTGTTTCTGGGCATTTTAAGCCTGTAATCGAACCCACAAATGCTGATGCTCCAGATACTCAACTAGTCTAAAGAAGGCCAGTTTTATTGCTTCTTTAGTCAGCACGACAGTTTTCAGCTGTGCTAAAAATTGCAAAAGGGTTTTCTAATGATCAAATAGCCTTTTAAAATGATAAACTTGGATTAGCTAACACAACGTGCCATTTGAACACAGGAGTGATGGTTGCTGATAATGGGCCTCTGTACGCCTATGTAGATATTCCATTTCAATCTGCCATTTCCAGCTACAATAGTCATTTACAACATTAACCATGTCTGCACTGTATTTCTGATCAATTTTATGTTATTCTAATGGACAAAAAAAAAGTGCTTTTCTTTCAAAAACAAGGACATTTCTAGTTGACCCCAAACTTTTGAACGGTAGTGTATATACAGTTGCAAAACTGTCTAAAACCCTGTTTTTGCTTTGTCATTATGGGGTATTGTGTGTAGATTGAGGGGGGAAAAACTATTTATTCCATTTTAGAATAAGGCTGTAACAAAATGTGAAAAAAGTCAAGGGGTCTGAATAGTTTCTGAATGAACTGTAGGCTAATGAAGGTCAGCAAAAGTGCACATACAGTTCAATTAAAGTCATTCAACAAGACCAAACATAATTACATTTGTAATCCAAAATAACTAAATTAAAATATAATTTTACAGAACTTTTAATATGATAGTGTGATGCTGAAAAACTGAAACATAATCATATACAATTTATTAAAGTTATGTTATTATTTTCTTGTCAGGTTGCTCACTAATAAATATTGTACGTTGGTTTCTGCTGTGACACAGTGAAATAACAGAGACAATAAAAGGGTGTGTGTTGTATCACTTACAGGTGCTACAATCTTGCCAGTCTGGCCGACCTGCATGTCATTGGGGACGTAGCCAGCATCCACAGCAGCTCTGGAAGCCCCCACTGCATTCACAACATACAGCAGGTTATTAATACACATGATCATACCACGCAGTTACACACAGACAACTGACCACATGAAGAGCACACTCACACACTTTCCACTGACCCTCACACATGCACCCACTCACTCTCAAAGATTCTCTCTCTCCTTCTCTCTGATGTACACACACATGGTTATTTATACCTGCAGCACCCATTTTGTCAGCGAGGTCGTACAGCAGTTTGAGGTTCACACCGCTCTTCAGCCCTCGTCCTAATGGGACAAAGAAATCAAGTGCTTGGTCACAATGACCTAACAGAATGAGAGGCCAGGGAATGTGAATGACACATTGGCTGAAGCAGTCAGACAGTGTAAAGCTAAGCCCTTTCCTCCGGACACTACCACTTTGGCACTAGTGAGCTCTGGTCGATCGCTCTTGGTCAGGCTCTGCTTAAGTCATTCTGACATCCCCGCAGGAGAGGGTGAGGCAACTGCAACAGAACGGACAGACATAACTAAAAATCCATCTCAAAACGCAGTCAAATTAAAATGTGCAAAATATTCTTTACACTTGCATCTGAATATGCTGCTCGGGAGCCATTATCAGGTATTGAAAACATCACTGTTATGATGAGAGACAGAGAAAGGTTACTGAGTGGCGCTGCTGTCAACAGTGTAATGGAAGAGTACTGTACCCTGTTCAGTAGCAGCACTGCCTCCCTCCACAGCAGCAAGTTCAAAGGAAGTTCCCCTCACTGTGAACACCTTGACTTTCTCATTGCACTTCACTGTGGCCAGGGCATTACCTGTAGTACAGACACCACGTACAGTAACACCACATGCAATGTGTTTGCTTGGTTATATTGGAATATATTCTTAGAGCAAAAAAACGCAATAAGAAAAAGTATTTAGAATAATTTGGTGATTCAATTAAGCTTTTGCGTTGTTGGTTATTCTCTGATAAATGCCATTGTCTGTTTTACATGCGATGCAATTCAGGCAATTCTAAAAAATACAATGGCAAATGTTCACAGTAATAATTAAAAACATGAAAGAACAGACTTGCATTGTAATTATTTGCATTGTAAGAACTTGCATTGTATGAAGCTAGGGCGGTTCCTGGCATATGCATTGTGTATTACTAATTGGACTGTCTGACAACACCAAAACATCCAAGTGTAAGACCTTTGTCTGGCAAAAATGCAGCAGCAAAATGGTTAAAAACCCCCACTGAATTTCCAACCAGGAAGAGTCAGGCTCTTGCCAAAGTTAAAGTGGATCATTTTAAATCAGACCCATCTATATTTTATGATTATAATGTGCCCAATCAAAATATGATCTGAGCTTATTCTTCTTCAGGGAGGCTTTTAGGCTTTCAGACTGACAGCTGGGATGACCAGGGTGGATCTCTGTAGTCATTAAGAGGTCAGAAACAACAACATGAACTACTATAGCCTCATCACTTTACTAATGAATATAGAACAATCATCTCCATTTAACCCTTGACCCCAGCCCATTAGCAGAGCACTACACCAATACTGAAATCTATCTAATCATTTATTCTGCTGTTTACGTATGCATTATAGGTTGTGCTAAGAACAGGCCTGCAGCGATAAGAAACTATGTTGTAATGCATAATAATTAGTGTGCTTACAAAATATTTGGGGTCGTTTTATACCTCAATGGAATAGTTGTTAATTATAAAAGATATTGCAACAGGAATCTCACCAGCATAAATTGTTCTAACGAAGGTGTCTTGAGATTTGACCTCGGTGATGTCAGAGAGAGTTACAACATCCAGCTTGGCTGACACTCTGGGAAGGAGATTCTGTTGAGCATAATACGGTATTGAGATGATATTCTTTAATTCAAACATATCACCCTGTGGATCTCTCAGGACACAGAGGTGATGAGGAGGTTGATTGTTTTAAAATGGGAATGTTTCTCAACATTTTAAGGACTTGGCAAAGTTTGGTACAATAGTACAATAAAGACCAAATTGAAACTATTACAAATAATGTGTCCCTACAGAAACAGTTTATAGTAGATGATGTCAATAATGCTATAGTACCATGACGGATACAAACTGCCCTCTGTGAGTTGGATAAAACTAGGCTGGGCTATGGAGACTCAGATACAAAACTGTGTGAAGTTTAGCCCAAGGATGGACAATGGAATTCAAAGTCATCTTTGACAAATGATTGCTGATGATGTTTTTAGTAAAATAAATTCAATCAAAGACCAGACAGCATTAGGATGCATCATCTAAAACACATTCATCTACTCAGGGAAATCGAGACCAGACAACCCAGCCTCAGTCAATATGAGTTGGATTACAATACATAAGATATTGTTTAATGCATCCTAATTCAATAGAAATACCATTAGATCAGCAAGTTGACAGTTCTATTGCAGAATGACAGATTACTGGGGTAGTAATTGAGGGGTAGTACTACACTTACTGGGTAAAATTGGAAGGAAAAAAAAAACTTTCAGAAGCATTAAAGCATAATGTTTAAAAATGGTAAATCAGATCAACTAGATGTTGCTATGATGATAAAATGCACTATAATTCATGCATGTCTGGATACATAATAAACTTCCCATGATAAGGAAGGATTTGATCATTATATAGCTATTAATAATATGGGGGAAATGCAGACATGTGAACACTGTTGTGTTACAGTCAGTAACTCACCTTCCCAAAAGCAGAAGCTCCTGCACAGATGAACTGCTTCTGGGAAGCAAGAATCAAAGGAGTCAATTCCTCTGTATGGAGAAAAGAGGACCAGGGTTAAAGTACATATTTAGACCAAAAGAAAGTATCATGTCATTCCATCATTCCAACAGTAAATATCATCTCAACATCTCCGGCATCTGTATTTGAACTAAGCATATCCACACAGACCTCAGAACGTAACAAAACTATCCCATCCCAGAATGGTAACAGTCCTTTGTAGCAGTCATGTTGAGCCACTAGAATCTTCTTGACCCCCTGAACTTTACTGATCTGGTCTGCAACCTGCTAAAGAAGAATCCAACACAGAAATAAACAGTTAACCATATCAGCCAGCCGTATATCATGAAAGAACTACATTGTACTGCACAAGTGTGACATACGTATGAAATACCACATTAAAACATAACTTCCATTGATGTGTGACCGAACAGCTGTTATGGCAGGAGTAGCCAACCATCCTCCAGCAGAGCTGGGCTATTGCGCAAGCCTTCCTGAAACACACCTGATTCTACCCACCAGAATCACAATTAGTCTAGCTGAATTAGGTGCATTAGTGTAGGGTTGAAGCAAAATTTGGTCAAAATGTGGTCTCTCTTGCAGAGATGTTTAATCTCAATGAGACCAACCTGGTAAAATAAAGGTAACATTTTTTTAAATGCATGCACACTGGTAGCTCTCCAGATAAGAGGGGTTGCCACCTCTGTGGGGCATCGTACTGACAGTCCTACCTTGGCACAGTTGGTTCCAGCCACCAGGCAGGTGACCTCTCCTCCCACCTTGCTGGCAGCAGTAATGACGTTTAGTGTGATGGCTTTGAGCTGGTTGTTGTTGTGCCCTGCTATTACCAGACTCTGAAACCTCTGGACCAGACAGGGCTGCAGGAGAGAACACAACCAATCTCCATAATGAAACTGCTTTAAAAATAAGACTTAGTTTAGGCCATTGAATTGACATTTCTGATTGTCAATAACTACTATTTTGGTATTTTGGCCTTGAATGATAAACTAGACAGCTGGCATAGGTTTAAGGCATATTATCAGACTGGCTCTATCAAATTAACAGTGTAAACAGTAGTGTGTACAAAGGTCAATATAAAACACACTGTGCACGACAGGGAATAAAGGCAATATGAAATACGTTTGTCGAACACCAAAGGGAAGGCTTTAGCCATGTCAGGTCAACTGTGTGTTTTGTCCTCCCAAGATAACAAAATCACTTGCTAGTTTAGTTTAACCCAAGTCAGGTGACACACTGTACTGTAGTTAGTTATATTGCCAAAATGTGGATCAGTTTCATGCTCCATCTACTCAGACACGATAACCGTTAATAGCTACAATGTATGTAGCTAACAGTGCAGTTGCAAATTAGAGTGAAAGTATGTTGTCGACATGCCATGTCTTGAACTGACCTCAGACAGACTTCAGTCTGCCTAGCCAACTAGACGTTGGTGACGATCTGAAACGGTAGAAGAAATGGCTGCATTTGTCAACACTGGAGTTTTACTTACCAATTGTCCCAAACTTATTCTGTTAATTGCTGTGAACATAACTGGCTAGCTTTCTAGCTAATCAGCAAAATGTATGCTACCTATTTGTCTTGATATTGTAACGACCCTGGGTTTATAATGCTTTTGCGGCACAGTCGATAGCGCGCCGGACCTCGGGCTCGATGGTCGAGGGTTCGAGACCTGCTCCCTGCCTGTTTCATGACAATGTAAACAGGCAGCTGAGAGGCATCAGTTAATTCTCCACTCTTGTATCTCGCGAGAACAATGTAGTCTGATATCTCCGGGTCTCTTTCACTTTAAACAGTGAACTCAGGAAATAGCCCTATCTAATAATTTCATTATGAATTCAAAGGCCCTTTTAAAGTGCAAAAGACCAGGGATTTGAGAATGGGTGTACTGTAGGCTATAAAATACATGGTGTAAGCATTCCATTCCATCCATAGACATATATTTATTCCATGACATAAACATTTATATTTAATTGGAAAAATACAAGCTGATGTAAAATTATATAAAGAGAGCCCTATACTCCAAAATTCCGAGACAATGAAAGGAACCTACCTACATTTTATTAATTTGATATATGAAATAGAACAAATTCAATACAGAAACTTTGTGGATACATTTTATTTTATGTATAACTAAAAATCAGGTACCAGTCTAGAGTGGCTCACTGCGCTGCTCTCCTGTCCTGTCATGAAGCAGTAAAATTGTACTTCTAATGTTCCTCCAGTAGGTGTCCTTGTTGTTCTCGAGTAGATGGATGTACTGATTCACATGGTATCAGGTGTCATGACGGGTTTTCTGTGTGCATTCTCCTCTGTCTCAGGAAAAACATGCAATTTAATGCTTACTCCTGCTAATTACAATTACAATGTAGGCCTAATAAAAGTGTACAGATTTAAAATAATTTGCAGTAATTGTCAGGAAATAATACATCAACCAAAAAAGCTCACCATAAACGCAGGCAAATATCCAAGCCCCAAAATTACCTTAGAATTACCTATTGCATTCTAACAAATAACCAACTGTTTCAAAATAAATAAACATTTTCGAACTACTTAATTCTTTAAAATCTCTAGCGAGACTTGATATGACAGTGGGAATATGTTATGTGGGACGAATGGCTGTCCAGTTTTACGCGTGACGTCAGAGAGTGTGTGGGACACTGCAGCGCCTCTTCCCGGGGACGTCCCACAGTCCGAACTGAAGTTATCAGACAGCCAGGCACAGGCTACTCACCTCCCTCCTTTCTCCTCTTCTTCTCCTTCTTACTTCTTTTCTGCATCTTATCGCAATCCCGTCATCATTCCTGTATGGTGGATATTATTTTCAACTCTTCTTTCTTGGGTGATATGGGGGATCATTCCAAAAGTAAGTGGCATTTTTTTGCAAGTATTTTTATCCACCTTTCCCAGTGTTGAAGATTACCCTACAAATCGTAGCCTCTGAAATTAAAACATATTCTGTTATCGCATTCAAATGCCATCGTGTTTCATATATTTATTTGCATAAAGCAAATATAATATATTCGTATTGGTATTGTTTTGTTATACATAATGCGGACTTTTTCTTGTTTATAGTTCATTTTATCTTAGATTTCTTTCTAAACGATTATGCATAATTTCAGAACAGGTTTTAGTGTAATACAGTGAGAAACTGGGAGTATTTCGCTCTGTATAAGACAATTTAAGACGAAGAAGTGACATGTAGGCCAGTGGCTCTCAAAAAGTGTGATTTAAGGTGTCATTAACTGTGTACATGGGAAAGAATGGTTACAATGTCTGTGCTCTCTGCAGAGAAGTCCGGATTCGCGATGTGTGTAGGCTGTGGAAGTCAGATACATGACCAGTACATTCTGAGAGTTTCCCCGGACCTGGAGTGGCATGCAGCCTGCCTGAAGTGTGCAGAGTGCAGCCAGTACCTGGATGAGACATGCACTTGCTTCGTACGGGACGGAAAAACCTATTGCAAAAGAGATTATGTAAGGTAGGAATTGAAATTCTTTGGAGATATTTTGTTAGTGATTGAACGTATTTTAACGTTGGTGTGAATGAGGAGGTAGCCTACAAACTAAAATATAGCATATCCATATACATGCAAGACTTGTACCTAAATCACAGATGCTTATTAGGCCTAAAAATACAAATGTCCTTGTTTTGGAAGGTTTATAAAAAAAAAGTGTGTTCAGTCTGCGTAATTCCATGCAAAATGTATCTGTTGTTCAACGCATAAAAGGCCATTTGACCTACAATTAAGCAGCTTTTCTACAATTAAAATAGTTCGTTCAAGTTAGCTTTTATACTTTGATCCTGGCTAAACAATGCACAGTAATATTTATCTTAGCCTTGTTTCTGACGTTCGAAGTAGACCTAGTAATGTCAAACTTGGAACAAAAACTGCAGTAACAACTAATCAAATGGCTGTTAGAAGTTGTTGTTTAATTCAATACGTTTTTTTTTCATTTATTCCTTGCAGGTTATTTGGAATAAAATGTGCAAAATGTAACCTGGGATTCAGCAGCAGTGATTTGGTGATGCGAGCCCGGGACAACGTGTACCACATCGAGTGTTTCAGATGTTCCGTGTGTAGCAGGCAGCTCTTGCCGGGGGATGAGTTCTCTCTCCGGGATGAGGAGCTGCTATGTCGGGCGGACCACAGTTTACTAATGGAGCGGAGCTCTGCCGGAAGCCCAATCAGCCCCGGACATATCCACTCCAACAGATCACTACACTTAGCAGGTCAGTTGCACATCCAAAACAACACCACCACTGACTTCTGTAATAATAATAATAATAAGAAGAAGAACAACAACAACAATAATAATAATAATATGGAGGCAATCATGTTAATCAGAATGATGATGTTCATTGTTATATTAATGATCCTAATAATAGCCTGATAATAATAGTTCTAAATATATTTCCTAGAATTATCGATAGGCCTAATTTTATGATCATAACGATCGGTAGACTCCAGAAAAAAATCAGATGCAAGCTTTGAGTCATTAAGATGTCAATAACTAGGCTATATTAGGCAATAGGCGACCAATATCAGACTGACCTTTAAACTTTTCCATGGAAAATCACTGAGATATGATTTCATTTTAAACCAAGCTTTTAAAATGGATAGATTTTGAAATTAAGTGACGTTGGATTTTTTAAAGGATTTTGATAGCTTAATTTACATGACCCAATAATACAAATACAGTAGGCTATAATAACTTCAAAGGTTAGGCTAATCCCTACTCCTTGACTAGGCCTATCAGGATCATCTGGATAACAATAAATACGATTTTACAGATAATCTCTTAATGTGCAAATGAAAGAATTGTAGTAGATAGAAATGTTAACGAGTAGGCCTACACACAGTTTCTGTTGCCTAATTGACTAAGTATTTTTAATTTAACAAAAACTTAATGCATGACATAAACAAGGAGTGTGTCATAGTGCGCGGATGGGAATCTGTAGCATATTGAACTATAATGCAATAAAGCTTACATGCTTTTAGAATTACATTGTCATTGGGGCCTAGACATAATTGTTGCTCAATATGGGCGATGTATTTTTAGGGGGGAATACCAAGATCAAATGGAGTACGTGTGGATGGTTAAATATATATATTTACGATAACAGTCTCTCCATCCACACGTACTCTCTCTCTCTCTCTCTCTATATATATATATATATATATTATAACGCATGGCAAGAGTTCAATAAGTTATATTTTAGATTAATAAGAGTAACTAACGGTCTATATAACCTATGGCAAGGAACATGCTCCAGGAAAAAACGTATTTGCATAGCCTGGGATAATAATTAATAATAACAATAATAACAATGACACTCATAGCAATATAAGTCAAACTTTAGTTAATTTCCTTTTTTATTAAATATAATTCCGCCTCTCTTCAGCAGAGCCGGTGACAGTACGGGCACCACACCGAAACCACGTTCACAAGCAGTCAGAGAAGACAACACGAGTGCGAACCGTTTTGAACGAGAAACAGCTCCACACGTTACGGACCTGCTACAACGCCAATCCGCGGCCAGATGCGCTAATGAAGGAACAACTGGTGGAAATGACCGGCCTCAGCCCAAGGGTTATTCGAGTTTGGTTCCAGAATAAAAGATGCAAAGACAAAAAGAGATCTATTCTTATGAAGCAACTTCAGCAGCAGCAACACAGTGATAAGACTGTAAGCATCTTCGTAAGTTAATCTCGGAAATATTTTTTATACTTCCTCTAGCCTACTACTTTTTCTTTATGTTTGGTTCATCGTTGAATCCTTACATTTTTGCGATAGTTGAGGTATGTCAGCACAGTCTGGTCTCATAGACTAGACTTAACATAGTAAACGAGAATCCGGGATATAAGAATTGCAATTAGTAACACATCATACGAATTGTAATTCGTAACATTTCATGCGAAATGGATGATAGACATCCACAAATTAATACCATACCAAACGTACATATCATAAGTCTCCAAGATTTTCGTTTACTATGTTACGTCTATCCATGAGTCTAGGTTGGTCAGCAAAGAAGTACTTGTGGCCAAATGGTTACCTCTTATTAAAGGCAAAGAATTCGTTTTTCTGGAATGATTTGACCAGTGCCACACTTGAATAACCCTTGGTCCGAGGCCGGTCATTTCCACTAGCTGTTCTTTCATTATTGTTTTTCTGTATTCAACCTGCCAATAAATAATTAATCAAGAATTCAATTGTGCATGACCTGTACTGGAAAGCAAAGACTACATAACAAAATGCTGACATTCTGATCTGGGAACTTGATTATTTTCTTCGACTCTACCAAAGTGTAGATTTAATTTGGATTTCCTATTCTAATCTCGTATTAGAGTCTACAGGGGCTCACAGGTACGCCTCTGGTTGCCAGAAGCCCTATCAGACACGACAACACGGTGCAGGGTAACTCCGTGGAGGTGCAGACCTACCAGCCGCCCTGGAAGGCCCTCAGCGAGTTCGCCCTGCAGAGTGATCTGGACCAGCCGGCCTTTCAACAACTGGTAAGATAGAGGAGACATTCTATACTTGCATGCTAAGGTGGGTGCACATGTGGGTACACGTAATTACGCACGAACACACATTCAAACTCTCTCTCACACACGAACGCACGCACGCGCGTAAACACACACACACGCACGCATTAATTTTGATGACGACACTTTCTGAGTTTTTTTCTTCATTTTAATGTCATCAATTTACATTTTATAAGTAATAACGTTAAATGGCAATTTTCAACGTCAGAAGTGGCAACATTTGTAGCCTAAACAAAGCCAGAACATATTTATTTTGACATCACTGTCTTTGCACATTACAGGTGTCTTTCTCTGAATCGGGTTCATTGGGAAACTCATCCGGCAGCGACGTGACTTCTCTGTCATCGCACTTACCCGACACCCCGAACAGCATGGTACCCAGTCCCGTGGAGACGTGAGACCAAGCCACCAGCCTCGGTCCCAGGCCTAGCATGTTCCCGCCCCGGTCCCCTGCATGTGACCAGCTCATCACAGCGTCCTAAAGACAGAGGAGTCGTTTCGGACATGGAGGAGAAAATGACATATTCTAAATGTTGAACAATTACCTAACGGCACTATAAAGCAACGCGAACGAAAGCCCTTCTTTAAGACTCAGTTCAGCAGTTTTGAGGATATCAGTGACAAAAGAAAAACCGAACTTCGTTGCATGAACCGAAAGAAGATAGAAGATTCTCGTGATGGATTTACAAAACAGCCTCCCTCCATATTACATTGGAGCCATTTGATGTCGAACCAGATGGACATTCTTCAATTCATTGTGAACATATCGTCTCTTGGTTTCTTTATGTGATTTTTGATACATTTATTTCGTTATCAAGTCCATAGACTCGTGTGTTTGTCTTAAAAAGGAGCATGATTTCCGAAGATTATATAAAACAGATTCTTGTTGTTAAATATTTGATCTTAATAGGAAAAGGGCAGGTTGTTTGAGCCTCTCTAACAAAAGTAAGTTATTGTTATTTATTGTCAGGACAACGATTCATAAAGGAAGTAATAACTGATCAAAAATAAACTGTTACATCTTTATAATGTCTAAGGTACACAGTCTTTGCATAAACTCTTGTAGAATTTCCCAAGATAGGCTTACACCCCCGTTCCCTCCCTAGGCTTACACCCCCGTTCCCTCACTAGGCTTACACCCCCGTTCCCCCACTAGGCTTACACCCCCGTTCCCTCACTAGGCTTACACCCCCGTTCCCCCACTAGGCTTACATCCCCGTTCCCTCACTAGGCTTACACCCCCGTTCCCTCACTAGGCTTACACCCCCGTTCCCCCACTAGGCTTACACCCCCGTTCCCTCACTAGGCTTACACCCCCGTTCCCCCACTAGGCTTACACCCCCGTTCCCCCACTAGGCTTACACCCCCGTTCCCTCACTAGGCTTACACCCCCGTTCCCCCACTAGGCTTACATCCCCGTTCCCTCACTAGGCTTACACCCCCGTTCCCTCACTCAGCCTGTGGCATGCAGTTCATCAAGTGGACCAGTGGTTATTTGAGCTATAAACATCAAAACCTTCAACCAAAGGTATTCCCAAAACGAGTATGCTTCACGCAAACCTTATAGGCCCCCAGTTCACCGAGCTTCTAAACCACAGAGGTGTAGGCCTATATACAACAAATCAAACGCCAATATATTTCTGAATTTATAAAAAATAATAATTCTACTAACAAGGTGAATAAGTTTACAATCGGTTATAGTTCCCTATTTATCACTGCGAAAAGTAGACCTATTTAATTGCGATACAAAATGATAGATTAAAACGGCAATGATCGAATACTGAGGATCCATTGATGAATGCATTTGCATATAAATGTTGAATGTTATAACTATTATCATGCTAATCTGATAGGCCTATTGATTTGGGGGAAATCCTTAGTATCATGTTATTATGTTGGTTTTATTACGCAGGCTATTTAATCATTTTAACTTTAAAAAACATTGGAGCTTAAAACTTGCATGTGCAATGAACAATAATATATATTATTTAAAGTAAATAAGACACCCTCAATTTGAGGGTTAGCGCAGCCTACCTAATGCTTAACAATAGTTTTTCTGAGGCTGGGAGATTGGAATTAAGGTGGATTGGCTTCTGGTCATTTACTTTCTAGGGGCGAATTTGTGTTGTGATCAATCCAGTTTCACTGTGTAAGTCACAAGTCTAGACAGCCAACAAGGATCGGTGGCTTCTTATCTGCGCCTGGCATCACCTGCAAACGATACATTGAATGAAGCCACAACAAACCCACTTCTCTCTTTGGAAAGAGCTAGTTTAGGGGAGAGATCAGCTCGTAAACCCACCCTAATCTGGCCGCAGTTTATTTTCATTCCACTCAGTCAATTGCGTTATTACGCACGGGTCAGACGTCTCAGTAATGACATCTCAAACCAAGTACCTTTGTGTGTTTTTAACCGGGCTACGTAAAGACTAGGCTACCTGGACACAATTAGTTAGCACTCATCAAATAATTTGAGATAATAGGAACAATTAACAAAAAAAATACAGTAGACTTAGACGAAATATATAGCCTGTTATTAATTATCCCATTTGTAGTTGACTATAAATTCCGTTTAAAAGTGGGTCTAACTTGTTATTTTAATGTCTGACCATAATATCACAGGATAAAAGTAGACTCAGGAATGAAATTCTATACCTTGTAGATATAATTTAATTTGTATTAAACACCATTATCCTAATTCAACTCAACTATTGGCTAGGCCTACGATTTATTGATTGATTGATTTCATTATAGTGTCATGCATCTTCATGATTCCCAGACTACATGGGCTTATACACTGTAATAATATTATCATACTTATATATGGACACACTTACCTACCTACCTACCTACCTACCTACCTACCTACCTACCTACCTACCTACCTACCTACCTACATACCCACCTACCTACCTACCTACCTACCTACCTACCTACCTACCTACCTACCTACCTACCTACCTACCTACCTACCTACCTACCTACCTACCTACATACTTACATACATACATACATGCATACATACATACATACATACATACTTACATACATACATACATACATACATACATACATACATACTTACATACATACATACATACATACATACATACATACATACATACATACATACATACCTACATACACACATAAACATTTGCATTCCTAATAAAATGAAAACAACTGAAAACACAAAACAAAAACCGAAATCTTAATCGGAAGTTTGAATGACAATGGGTAGATAATAGATGTGTAATTGAGCTGTTTTAGAGACTTTGCAGGAAACAATGCTGCCTGTTAGAGATAACCGCAGATAACCAGAAGTTACTGACAGAGGAATAACAATATTGCCTGGAGAGGAAAGTTTCAAGAGACAAATGTCCTAGATACACATTTATTATACTGTAGATTCATAACATTTACAAAGTTGTATTCTTCCCTTTAAGGTAAAACACATTTCAACCCTATACACTTAAAATGCCTGGAATATTTAATTTGGATTGTGAATTAAGAGTGGGCAAAATAGTGTGGGAAAAGGATAGGCCTATGGTAATTTTGTTGGAATTGGTAGGCTATTTCAAACACAATCGATAAATCTAAGCGAGATCATAGGTCAAATAAACATGTCAACTTTATCAAACCTTAGTCAATCTGACCTATTTCTTTGCAGGAATTATCAGAGTAGGCCGTTGCAAAAATACTGCAAAAATAGTGCATGATATCCTGTCGAATTAGTTGAATTTCAGATGGATTTTAACCTATACTTCTCATATCTATTGATATTTTACAACATAAAAATATAAAAACACTTAATAATATCAAATCATTTTTTATTACACTTTTTTTTTTAAATACCACACGACAGCCATCACATAATCCTATAACATCAACCTGAATTCGCTTTAATTGATGCTTTGCACAGGGCAGCCTGGAGAAGACCATTGCATATTTACATTTATTTTATTACGTTTCCAGTTGCGCTTGCTGATAACCGCGCCAGTTAAGGCCTGTATGATTTAATCACTGTTGGCAACACTAATTGCAAAAGAAAATATAAAATCATGACTTACGAAATTCCATGAAAACGACTGGCCAGTGTAAACAGAACATTCAAGAAAAGTCATGCACGCAAAGTTCATGCCAAAAGTTTGGAACGTTCTAAAAACTTAAGATAGTGCAACATCTATGTAGTGTCTGTTGTTGATCTTTTATCAGCTATTCAATGGGCGTGTCTATCCATTGCGTTAAACCAGAACCACAACAAACACTATTAACACCCGCTCGCGGGAGCGTTCTGATCGTGCGCGCGCGCGCACACACACACACACACACACACACACACACACACACACACACACACACTGAGATAGCGCAGGAAATTAATGACATTTATTAAGGCTAACTAGAGAGACACTACAGAATTTCACCATTACAATAATATATGGTCTAACCGAATGACAACCCGTTTTCTGACCTAGTCCTGTCAACCAATGAATTGATCCCATTCAGAAAAAATGAATAGTTATGTTTTAGAGGAGTAAAAAATTATTACTATGATTTCAATCCATTTATCCAGTCATATAGCCTACCTTTGCATTTGCATCTGTGATTCAGCGGACACTTGCACAATATATGCAATTAACATTTTATTGATTCCTCATTAATGTGTTTGAGAAAATAAGGACTGCTTGCCTGCCAACTGTCTCGGTCTAAAAACAACAGGGCATTTAGTTGCTACCTGGTCACTCAGTGCAACTGGACTCTTCTGAGGGGCATTGTACCACATCATGAATGATTGAATACACCAAACAATTTACATAAGTCAAGGTGTGATGCAACACTCTAATTGGTTGGACTTGTGAAATCGAATAGCAGGTCCTGTTTGGATAGATTCCAGCGTGTTGTCCCAGTCCCATCAGACGCAGTGCAAAGTGAATGGAGCAGTACTGTATAGCGCAGGTTACAGTGGTCCAGACCTAACTCACCAATGTTCTACACCGAGAAGGGGTGTGTGGTTGGCATCATTCTTTCGCTAATTAGTGTAATACTAAATTAGCTCCAAATATAATTTATATTGGTTTAGTTTATCATAATAAAAGAGCCAGATACAAACTAATAATGCATATTTTGGGCTGTCATAAGACCATAATAACTTTTGTATAAAAAATAATGACAGATACATTTAACATTTAAGGTTTAATTGAATAGTAGCCTATACACATTTGCCGTTAAAAGATGAATGCCAAGGCATGAGCGTGGAAGAGAGGCCGCCATACTGACCTGGAAGGAAAAGCTGCAAGTCCAACATCTCAAGGGAATCACTCTGACAGCTTGATTTAATATAGACTATGGGGCGTTTTAAAAGAGACAAATAATAGGACTGGGAGGAGAGAGTAGCATGCAACATTGTATATTGAGGAATAACAATGAAAACTAAGGATTAAAGTCAGGTTAAATGATGAGCAATGGCAGTTACCACTGATGTGATCCATGCAGAGAAATGAGAACGGCTTATTGACCCTTAATCGACTATGAAAAGGCTGGGAGGAGTTAAAGCAAATAACGTGTCCCCTTTACAGAGGAATTTTCACTATCACTAGCTACATCACATACAGTAGATAATATTATTGTTCCTGCTTACAATGGGTTTGTCAAAATACTGTTCTTATTTTTTGAAGGATCCTCCTTTATGTCTTTCGGTATTTTCCAATACACATGTCCACAGCTAAATGTTATTTTGACTCCATCTGTCAACAAATAAATTATGAACAGCACTGAGTATTTGCACTCCCCCCCCATGCACTTACTGTCAGGTCTCTTAAATAGGACATTTAAGGACCAATTCATCTTAGATGGGTAATGGCCAATTTAACTTCTAGTGACAAGAATTTAATCATCTTAGGTTACACAGATAATGAAAGAGCACTGTGTGTGTGTGTCAACATCCCAATGTAATACTGGATACTTGTGTTCTATCGATCTGGAGGAATGGATGCTGCTTTTATGGGAAAGTGACACCATGAAGTAATTATTCAGATATTGTCAACCTTAAAAGCATGGAGGAGAAGGAGGAGGAGAAGAAGGAGGAGGAGGAGGAGGAGAAGGCCTGGGCCATACAGGGATAATTGTCAATGGCATAATAACACAGTAAGTATTCCGTAGCTCTTGTTTTAATATTTAGTTGGTGTGGTATGAGAAAAACATAAAAACACACTAGCCAACACATTCTCTTCTCACCCAGCAGTTATATAGGCTATATCATTAGACATATTTATATATTCTGAACTCTATATTTAATTGACAGTATGTATTGCTCCAGGAATGGTCAGATATCCTACTGTAGATGACCTTGTGTGTGTGTGTGTGTTATATCCTACTATAGATGACCTTGTGTGTGTGTGTGTGGGTTATATCCTACTATAGATGACCTGGTGTGTGTGTGTTATATCCTACTATAGATGACCTTGTGTGTGTGTGTGTGTTATATCCTACTATAGAAGACCTCGTGTGTGTGTGTGTTATATCCTACTATAGATTACCTTGTGTGTGTGTGTGTGTTATATCCTACTATAGATGACCTCGTGTGTGTGTGTGTTATATCCTACTATAGATGACCTCGTGTGTGTGTGGGGGTTATATCCTACTATAGATGTCCTGGTTTGTGTGGGGGGCTGTTACAGAAAGCACAGATAAGAGAACTGAACAGGGTTGAACTCCTATATCAGCCAAGAATCAGCTCACCAGAGCACAGGGTAGGCAACAGAGATATTGTGTGTGTGCGTGTCTGTCTGTCTGTTTTTCTGTATGTGTGTATTCATTTATATGTGTGTGTGTTTATGTGCATGTATGCGCATCCGTGCATATGTGTGTACAGCTCACAGGGCTGGTGGCCAGACTGCATGGGATCACCTGGAACACACACAGAGTACAGTCAGTCACTCTGGTCCCACTGCCGACAGTGTCAGAGCGTCGTAAATCACCCAGCCCCACCCACCATAAATCTAGCGCAAAAACAAAACACACAAACGTCCATTAAGAGGAGAAATAAAGGTCAAAGCCACCCACTCAACAATTATTCCCTATAAAACACAGTGAAGGGTTAGCTATACTACATCCCTTTCCACTGAACCAAACTGTTATTAGGCAGTTAGTTGTGAGATACATCATACATCACCTGTCATTGCTGTGAGACAATGAGGCATTGAGGAAGAGTCACTTAGTGAAGGGAAAAAACAACTGCATCAAAGATAAGCATCAAAGAAAATGATATGTTAGACGCTCTGGTACGCCTATTCATGTCAGGGTTGGGGTCAATTTCATGTCAGTTCAGGAGAGGTTTTTAAATGGTATTAAATGAATCCAACTCTGACTCATATCTCAAAACTACTGACTGAAATAGTATTGCTGAATTAATCACCTTGTATTCGTGGGATGGCCTGCCTCCATTGTTACAGTAATAGCCCAGTCCAGGACAAGACAGCTGGGCAGAGCAGAGTCTGCAGGGTCTGGCTCTACCAACCACGGTGACCCAGCTCCCACGGTGTTACCGCCACTTTAAGAAATTAAGCAATACCATTAATGGAACCAACCCTGGGTGGGGTTGAGCAGCTGACATGTTGCTCCAATCCACCAGGGCCCTGCCGACCATCCCCTCCATCCGTCCATCACACCATTATGACTGGGCCCAGTAATATTAAAATCCAATCACTCCCCAGATTGTTTGATTAAGGAGGGGAGGAGAGGATGAGAGGAGGAGAGGAGGAGAGGAGGAGAAGAGGAGAAGAGGAAAGGATCAACACACAAGGCAGAAGAAGCCAAGGGGTCTGGTGACTCTTCTGGGTTTGCGTCCCAATGGCACCCTACACCCTATATAGTGCACTACTTCTGAATAGAGCCCCATAGACCCTGGCCAAACTTAGTGCACTAATAAGGCAATAGGGCGCAATTTGGGACGTAGTTAGTCTGCTGGTCTGAACCGTTATTGTCTTTCCCTAGAGGCTGGGGCCGGGGTCAGGGCAGGCTGTGGTCAGTATGGAAGGAAGGTAGAAAGAGAAACTCTGTGGAGGTCAGATCAGTAAATTGTGTCTGGAAAAATGGCACTACACTATTACCTTTTCCCAGCTACAATTTACTGACATGACCTCCGGTGTGTTTCTCTAGCTTCCAAAGTGTAGTGACTGCAGCATCCTAGTCCCAGGTACAGACTAACCCAGACCCAGACAGCAAGGCCTAAATTGGAACCAGAAGGCCAGGGTGAAGGTTCTTGACCATGACGACATAAATTACTGGGATTTACAAGATTTTTAAAATACTTTTAACAATACCCCTTTTAATGTGTTCTCTGTTTAATAATGCACTTTGGGGTTTAAGAGCGTGATAAACAAACCAATAATTCACTGTTTTATCATCTGAAAGGTGAAGCCCTTCTGGACTAGGTTCTACAGCAGCATTCAAAGGCTCCCTCCAAACAGTGCAGTATCAAATGAAGAGCTATCTTAAGATGCTTTGGAAGAGGTTTAAAACAACACCACCTCTCTCTCATAAGGATGAATGCACACAACGGTGGAATTGAGACAAATGTTGAAGGCAAAGCTAGAACAAATAGATGGGACGTTCACGTCATGTCACTTGAAGTTGAAGTTCACATCATCAAGTCAGAGAGCTATGAAGGTATTTGCACCACAGTTTTCACATAATGTATGTATTTTCACATGGTATGTATCATGTCCATTCATTTTGAATTTAATTATGAATTTATTTGGATTATTAATTTGATCAAGGTATTATTTTTTCTGTCATACGAAAATGCTAAGTTCCTATAGCACTAACTAAACAGAATATAAAGATCTGCTTCTAAAAATTATGAATGGAACTCTGGAAATGTCAACTCCACATTCTCTCTCTCTCTCTCTCTCCATCTCTCTCTCTCTCTCTCTCTCTCTCTCTCTCTCTCTCTCTCTCTCTCTCTCTCTCTCTCTCTCTCTCTCTCTCTCTCTCTCTCTCTCGCCCTCTCGCTCTCTCTCTCCTCTCTCTCTCTCTCTCTCTCTCTCTCTCTCTCTCTCTCTCTCTCTCTCTCTCTCTCTCTCTCTCGCCCTTTCTCTCTCTCTCTCCTTCTCTCTCTCTCTCCCTCTCTCTCTCGCTCACCCTCTCTCTCTCTCGCTCGCCCTCTCTCTCTCTCTCGCCCTCTCGCTCTCTCTCTCTCTCTCGCTCACCCTCTCTCTCTTGCTCGCTCTCTCTCTCTGCATGTGTGATCTGGTTATCCTCACAGTAGCGTTTGGTTGTTTTTGAGAGAGCACCGCGAAGCTTCACAGTGAATCAATGATTATCTTCTTTGCCAGGATGCTTAAAGAGAACCTGGCAACAGAGGCGTTTCATAAATCCAAAATGAAATCCCAGGGAAATGATTCTTTCAGCAGGACATATACCTGTAACGTAATCCATAAAGCAATACCGAATAAACATCTTCCCTGAGGGACCATGCAGGTAGTCAGCCTCATAATGCAAGCATTCAGAAGTTAGCGGGACTTTAGGACAACTGATGTCTGTGTTAAAGCAAGAGCCTGGAACCAAATGCACACTACTGTAGCCGTACCACCACAACCACTAATCACTGAGCCATCACATATAATCCTCTACCAGCCTGTGTCTAGAGGAGCATCAAACAGCCAAACAAATTGTCCTTCTTCAAGTGTGTGTGTGTGTTTGTGCATGTAAGTGTGTGCGTGTGTGTGCCCTGCAGAGAAGACATAAAACAAGACTCGCCAGCCAGTGCCAGGGCCAGTGGGTTGTGTCAAAAACTGTGGCCCTTTCAAAGCTGCTTCCCCCCAGTCCAGTAACTATACAGCCGGGGGAGAAAAATGACTTTGCTCTCATTGTTCCTCCTCACCCACAGGCCTTTGGCACTGAACTGGATCCTACCTCATTCACAGAGGTATCAGCTACCCAGACCCAGACCCTCAAGGTAATAAAAGTAATGACAAGCGTTCGAACCGATGAATCAGCCCTCAATTACAGGGAGACACCGTAAAATGCGACCTAGCCCTGACAGATCTGCCCTTTCTGAAGTACAACTGGTGGGTGTTTCTCTCAGACAGGGCTGCTGCGCTTTTACGGCATCCCATTACAGAAGTCTTAAAGAAGTTATTCTGGGAAAACAAATGGTACGTAAACTTAACTTTGTGAAACTAGGTAGTTCAAGACGGTCAACAGTGGGTCTTTAGTCGGGCAGTTGGTTATTAAGTCTGTAACGTTACAATGACTGTGAACCGTGAGGTTAAGGACGTCACCCTGAAGATGTACATTTGGATTAGCTTTACAAGTGAATGGAAAAGCAAAGAAAGGGAAAAATAACAGACGGTACGGAGGAGCAGGACATAAACAATTAAAGGAGAGAATAATGGATGACAAGTTAAATGTGTAATAGGCCTACTTAAACATGAAATCAGGTAACACAGAACTACCTAAATATGACCCGATTCAGGAAACTAGGCGTATGTCGCAAGTCACGACTTCACAGGAGAGCTGTTTGAACATAAAAAATATTTGTTAATCAAAATGTGTTTTTTGGCAGAAATGCCTTCTTGAACATGTGAACTTTCATGCACCTTAATAACAAACTTGTTTGCCATCTGTAAATACGAATAAAATTGTTAAATTAGGAGCCTTGTTGGTTAAGCCACAGAAAAAGTAGCAACTTTCCCACTAGCCATGATTGGCTGAGATAATGAGTGGGCTGGACATGTCGAAAGAGGATGGGTCTGCCATGTTGAAAGTGTCTGTCTATTTGAGGTCAAACACGGCTTTTAAAAAAATGTATTGTGTGGTGGAGCTGCATAAGTGTTGCTCTCCATTTTCTGGAAGATCAAGTTTTGAAATCAGTGGAATTAGAGTATGATAGCTAAAGAGATGGAGAAAACACCTGTCTCTGGATTACATCTTCAAATTAAGGGCAACCGTGGTATGGCATTCCTGACAGGGAGATGTGTCCATGATGCATGTTGATGTATACAGGTAAAATAGTCAAGCGTTAGCTAGCTACATTTTCAGATATTACACCTTTCTAATTTTGACAGAAAATGGTTTCATCTCAAGATAAAGTGTACTGTTAGCTAGCTAGCTAACGTTAGCTGGCTGGCTCCCTAGCTGATGTTATTATTTGTTTCCCAGAGCCGTTTGCTTTTCTAGTTAGAGCCTAATGTTAGCTAGCTGGTTGGTTAGCTCCCAGCACTGTGGCATTGTTGCCACTTTGTTCATTGTTGTTTAACTAGCTAACGTTAGCTGGCTGATTTTTTATCTAACGTTACGTGACATGTGTGATCTTAAACGTTGTTTACCTAGCTAGCTAGTTATATGTCTTAAGCTAAAGTGTACTGTTAGCTAGCTAGCTAACGTTAGCTGGCTGGCTCCCTAGCGGACATTATTATTTGTTTCCCAGAGCTGTTTGCTTTTCTAGTTAGAGCCTAATGTTAGGCATTTTTGGCACTTTGTTCATTGTTGTTTAACTAGATAACGTTAGCTGGCTGGCTCATTAGCTAACGTTACATGTGTGGTCTTAACATAGTTTACCTAGCTAGGTTCATTGTTTACCTAGCTAGCCAACTATATGTCTTAAGATCTTAAGATCAAGTGTACTGTTAGCTAGCTAGCTAACGTTAGCTGGCTGGCTCCCTAGCAGACGTTATTATTCGTTTCCCAGAGCTGTTTGCTTTTCTAGTTAGAGTCTGTTGTTCATTGTTGTTTAACTAGCTAACGTTAGCTGGCTGGCTCGTTAGCTAATGTTACGTGACGTGTGTACAACATCCGTTGAATACGGCCGGTGTCAGTAAACGTCTGCAAAAAAGCATAATGAAATTGTTGCCAGCAGAGCTAGTTGGGCTGTTTTCATGTTATACAGAGGTAAAACGAGATGGGTGGGACTAAAGCTTAAGAGGGTGTGAACGATGCTGAGTGGGTGTAGACAAAGAGCTCTTCACTAGATACCAAAACATTCAAAGGCAATTTTCTAAAATGTCAGTTTACAAGTTGATCAACTTTCAAAGCAGAATTACTTTCCCATTGTTCCTCAAATGCAGTGTATGATATACAATTTTGTAGCTCTGAGTCTCTACTCTTATCCAATGTAAAAAAACACAACTTCACATTTTGCTACATAAGGCTGAATCCAGGTTGTGAGTCACAAATGTTCTTGCAACAGAGGTCAAGGTACCTAATGGAGAACACAACACTAATTACTCAGGGGGCGTAGCTGGTATACACTGTACTCTCTCCTTACATAAGCACTCAGTGAGTGAGAGAGGGAAAGATATATCAGTACACACACATTGCTACAGTTCCTGTTACCTTGCTAGTCTATACACCTTGGCCATCCTTAACTTTGAGACTTGAGTGTGTGTGTGTGCATGCGTGTGTGTGTGTGTGTTACCGCTCCACAAATCTCAGTTTCATCTCAACCCCCCCCCCCAAAACACACAACAACAGAACAGATCTCCATCTTCTCTGCAAACATTTACATTAGCTGGAAGTCTGGAAGTGGGCACGGTCAAGTTACTGATAAGAGCCGAGGCCGCATCAGAGAGATGAAGAAAGAAGAGAGAGAGAGACCAAGAGAGTGAAAGACCAGGAGAGATACAGAGAGAGCGAGAAAGAGAGAGACACCATGAGCGAGAGAGAGAAAGACAGAGAGAGAGAGAGACAAAGTGAGAGAGAGAGAGGGGGGAGCGAGAGAGAGAGCCCTTGTGAGGAAGTGACTGATGTAAGGACTTCACTTAACAGCTCCTACCACCTACTGACAGATAGTGAGATGAGAGCAAACTAAGGTTGTGTAAATTCCGCTGCCTCCTAAAACTGTCTCTGTTCAGACAATGAGACGACAGTCTGTGCATTGATGTATACTGGGGTAGGAAGAGAACAGATTTCGCAAGGCAATGAATAGGGAAACCAAGAACAACAAGATCTTACAAACGGATTTAAATATCCATATCTGGTTAACTGTGTTCGTCAGCAGTGGAACTTGAAAGAAACAGTGCCACAAACTCACATAAAATCGTTTAATTTTTTTGAAACTAAAGGTAAATATATTTAATCACCACCTTATTCATCTATAAGTGTTTATTTTAATCATCTAGGCTATAGAAAATGTCTGATTTTTGAATTCTCCACCACTTTCATACTGCTGGAGAGATTATTGCATTACGTTACAACCATCTTAAAAAATAATAACTATCAGTTTGTCCAACAGAAACATAAAGACACAAAAGCTATGCCTGCTGGTGTAACTCTGCTTACCTATAATGATGATAAAGTAATCAACTGAATTACAGTAGCCTAATGGAGTTAATACAAATGGTAACAAATTAAGCATTTTATTTTAAATATTGCAAAAAAACATCGCAAAAAAACAGTATATCTTCACTACAAACTGTCTTCTTCAGAAGTTAGAAGTGTGGAACGCCAGGAGGATGATTAAACCCCTAGTCTGATAGGTTCCCAGTAGAGAGAGCGGAAACATGCCCCAATGTTATTGTACAAATGACGATGTATAAGTCACTCCTGAAATGACTTTTGTGCTATTGGATGGATTATTTATACCCTTAGAGCAGGCAACATTTATCATCCAGGGTAGTGGGTCCCCTTCAAAGTTCTCCTGTTTTATGCTCTGCATTATTTCTTGTGCACACACATAAACAAAGCTCCGGGCTGGGGGCGGTGAATCAGGGGGCTGTGTCACGGCGTGCCCCCCGGGTCAGGACAGCTTTCTTCTGCCGCCAGTGCTTACATTACCATGTGAAAGGCTAAAGCTGCTCCAAATATCCCCTCTAAACATTTATCCTGCCTGTATGGACGCCTTGGAACCTGGATCCAGCGTGGAAACATTCCAGGGAGCCTTGTTCTACATTGTCCAGGAGGACATGTCTTTAGGATTAATAACATAAGAGGAACGCTTTCAAACGTGTAAAAATAACATGTTTTTCTCAACATGGCTCTTAACAATTAAAATGCTAATTTGCAGAATTTGAACATTTGTATAATTGGAATGTGGAAATGTAATTATCATGAAAATAGACACTTAAAACCATGTTTTACTTAAAAAAAAAAAACAAACATATTTGATTAAAAAAAACATTTGTATTTGTGTTTGTGTTTTCTAGACCAGGCAGGCATCAGTAAAGCCATGGCAGCAGCAACAGTTGTAAATGTAACAGACTCCAGCTAGGAGTAGTCTGTGTTTACACTAGAAGTGCTCAGAAATGAATGTCTCAACACTGCTCCAATCTGTCTTATCATTCATCCTGTAAACGTGTTGCCTCAGTGATGAAGCTACACTTTCAAAACATGTTTCAATTCACCAAGTGTTATCTTTCATCTGACATAGCCTTTACAGCTCTCTCTCTGGGTGTCCAAAATGGCACCCTGATTCCTTTATTGTGCACTACTTTTGACCAGAGCCCTATAGGTCCTGCACTATATTAGGAATAAGGTGCCATTTTAGACAGATGTATATCTGTGACAGGGTCTGAAGAGCATGCCAAGCAGGAAGGAACACAACACAGCAGCTTGTGATCTGCAGTGGCGAGTAAAGAGTAGACTCACAACTTCACAGTAGTGCAGAGCCTATTTCAAATTAGCAAGAGTGCAACCAGCTGGGGAACAAAATGAATATGCATGAAAATGAACTAGCTCTAATTCCCAGCTTCTGTTAATTGTTCCTTACGGACCGGGAGCTGAATCATCTGTCATTCCCTCTAATTTAATCACCAGCCTCCTCATTCAATTATCAAATATAATATGCAAATGAGCTGAACAATGGCCAGCTCATGCTAATGAGGTATATCAGTATAATTAGATTGGAGAAGTAGCAACAGAAGGGGGGAACTGTCATAAAATCAGGAGCAGATCCTTTAATTAAGACTACAACATTTTTATTAGAATCTGTAATCTCTCCGTAAATTGTTGAATGGTCGCAGGCGGAGCGATTGACGCGAGGGAAGACATTACTCTTATTAGAAACCTCCCTGAAGACCCACTCTACTGATGGTGGTGTGATGGTATCAAGGGACATGGCTGACTTAAGTAGCCTGGGGAACAGAGATAGTGAACAGGCCAACTGTGGCACACTGTGTCCCCTGTGCCAAGGCGTTGGAGCATGCATGGCAGCCAGTTAGACACAGGACAGGGAACCAACCAGGGCTTTAATCCTCCAGTCTGTGTCACAAAGTATGTCCTATTCCCTACATAGTGCACAATTTTTTACCAGAGACCACTTGGGACGCAAACCTAGTCAGTCCGCTGCTGTACGCTATGCATGCAAGCACTGCTGCCTCCTCAAAGGGCACACACACACACACACACACACACACACACACACACACACACACACACACACACACACACACACACACACACACACACACACACACACACACACACACACACACACACACACACAGTGAGTTATCAGGGCAGCACACGGCACAAAGCAGGCCTCTCCTCACCACCCTCACTGAACACAATGGGTCTCTCTGAGAGGCAACAGACTGCCTGCTGTGGGACACGACCAAGGTGTCAAACCAGTTGAAATATTTACAGAGGCACCTTTTGTTGCTTTGGTTGATGAATGAGGAGAAAGACCTCATCCACCCCCTCCTCTGAACATCCTGCAGCAGCCAGGCTTCATGTCTGCCTGTATGGAGATCCATTGGGAAGAATTAAGATGTAAAGATGATAGTCTCATTTACA
Source organism: Oncorhynchus mykiss (assembly GCF_057628025.1). NCBI lineage: Eukaryota > Metazoa > Chordata > Actinopteri > Salmoniformes > Salmonidae > Oncorhynchus > Oncorhynchus mykiss. The sequence continues at coordinate 29,883,614 of NC_143047.1, forward strand.
TGTACAATTAATTATCATCTCTATGTATTTCTCATCACATAATCATTGAATATGAACATAGATGTGAACTGGCTAGAACATAAAAGTAATTTGAAGTGAGTATGTGAATTCTGAAGACACTAACCTAATATATGATTTAGGTTGTCACTTCCTGAACATGATTTACTAAATCATAGCTTATTGAGATAGACAACAACTTGATGCCTCCACCCTGACAGTTCCTGAACATAATTTACTATATCATAGCTTCTTGAGATAGAAAACAACTTGCTGCCCCCCACCCTGACATAATAGTATTTTATTTGTATAGCCCTTCGTACATCAGCTGATATCTCAAAGTGCTGTACAGAAACCCAGCCTAAAACCCCAAACAGCAAGCAATGCAGGTGTTGAAGCACGTTGGCTAGGAACAACTCCCTAGAAAGGCCAAAACCTTGGAAGAAACCTAAAGAGGAACCAGGCTATGAGGGGTGGCCAGTCCTCTTCTGGCTGTGCCGGGTGGAGATTATAACAGAACATGGCCAAGATGTTCAAATGTTCATAAATGACCAGCATGGTCAAATAATAATAATCACAGTAGTCGTCAAGGGTGCAGCAAGTCAGCACCTCAGGAGTAAATGTCAGTTGGCTTTTCATAGCCGATCATTAAAAGTATCTCTACCACTACAGGTAGTACGTCCGGTGAACAGGTCAGGATGCCATAGCCGCAGGCAGAACAGTTGAAACTGGAGCAGCAGCACGGCCAGGTGGACTGGGGACAGCAAGGAGTCATCATGTCAGGTAGTCCTGAGGCATGGTCCTAGGGCTCAGGTCCTCCGAGAGAGAAGGTGTGTGTGTGTATGTGTGTGTGTGTGTGTGTGTGTGTGCGTGCGTGCGAAAGTGCAACTGTGAGTGTGTTGGGGCATCTCCAAACTGACACATTACTAAACACAGCAACAACACTAAAACAATCCTGACCTATCCACTACCCCCCAACTTGACAAAGAAGATCTTTCAAAACATGTTTTCCTTGGCATAAATAAACCTGAATTGTAATTTTGTTTCATGGCTTTTGATCCAACTCTGCCTGTATCAGAGGCTTGTTACAGACCAAACCGCGCACACAGTCATTAAAAACAACAATAAAACATTGAAAAGAGAAAAAAAGCACAGTCCGAACCAGAGCAGTATGTGACTGATAGTATCTTCCTTCAGTGCATGTTAAGAATCCCACTTAGGTGGGGACTTACTGGGCTGGAACGCACAGGCTGAGCCCACCTGAGGAACAGTCCTAAAACACCTGAAGGTTCCCCTGCTTAAACTCACTCTAATCCTTTCCTTGTTTTCTAGAGTACATGATCTGGGGCATGGCAGAGCCATAGGAGATTTTCATCAGATTGTCAGAGAAAAGGAGAGTGGGTTCAACCTCTGCAGCCTGTGGCGCTTATTTGCTGCTTGCTGCAGTATTGGATGTTAGATAATATGAACCACAAGGTGATTATACCACTGACATGAAGGAAGTCCATTATTTAAAATGTAAATAAAACAGTATTCTACCCCCAGCTGGTTCGAATAGGGTTAGGGTTAGCATGGTGTGTGTGTGCGTGTGGTGTATAACCTCAGGAGGTCAGTTGAGCTGTAATTACAGTACACATCAAGGTATGAATAACGGCATGGCTCTGCTTTAGCTTCCTTCCTTCTCGCTGTTTGATTGTTCCTGATTTAGTTCAGCCATGTTGTCCCCCCATCCTTCAATGTCCCAGATGAGAAGAGACAACCTGTGTTCAAATACTAGTTGAAATAATTTCAAATGCTTTATCTGTGTTTGATTGAGCTTACCTGGCAAAATAGAACCAATGGAATATTCGCAAAAGTGCATACCCCACCCATCTGGCACTCCATCCAGGCTACAGCCAATGCTAAAAGGATTTGAACCCAGGTTTGTAGCAGAGATTATTTGTGAGAGACTATGGCTCCAGTGGCCATTGTGGGTGTATGTCCAGTCCAGCAGCTATGTGACTGTTCAGGTTTGCGCTGAGCCTTGAGCGTTCCCTGACCTGTCTGTCCATGACAGATTAGCCCAGGTCAGAGGTCATGCTCGGTGAGGAAACGTCTTTTCCTAATGGTAGCCCTGCAGGAGCAACAATGAGAACACCGAAACATCAAGTTTGGGCTGCAAGGCAATGGTGCTGTGTGTCTACTGATTGAGTATTGGGAATGGGATGCATGATAGTAGGACATTGTACAGTTATTTCTAGTGCTTGTAGGATACATCCTATATGCTTTAATTAAATTCTTATGGCTGCAGGGGCAGTATTGAGTAGCTTGGATGAAAGGTGCCCAGAGGTGCCCAAGGTAAACGGCCTGCTCCTCAGTCCCAGTTGCTAATATATGCATATTATTATTAGTATTGGATAGAAAACACTCTGAAGTTTCTAAAACTGTTTGAATGATGTCTGTGAGTATAACAGAACTCATATGCAGGTAAAAACCTGAGAAGAAATCCAAACAGGAATTGAGAAATCTGAGGTTGGTCGATTTTCAACCCAGCCCCTATTGAATTCACAGTGGGATATATTCCTAGGGCTTCCACTAGATGTCAACCGTCTTTAGAAACTTGAATGAGGCTTCTACTGTGTTGTGGGGCTTAATGGGAGCTGAATGAGTCAGGTGTCTGGCAGAGAGCCAAAGGCTGGTCACCGCGCAATTCACATGAGAGTGACCTGCATTCCATGGCTTTCCTACAGACAAAGGAATTCTCCGGTTGGAACTTTATTGAAGATTTATGATAACAACACCCTAAAGATTGATTCTATACTTAGTTTGATAAGTTTCTTCGACCTGTAATATAACTTTTTGAAGTTTTCGTCCGACGTTCGGATGGACCTGCAAGAGCGTCTGGATTTGTGTGTTAAACGCGCTAACAAAAGTAGCTACTTGGACATAAATAATGGCCATTTTCGAACAAATCAAGTGCATTCTGATGAAGATCATCAAAGGTAAGGAAATATTTATAATGTGATTTCTGATTTCTGTTGACTCCAACATGACGGAAAATGTTATTTATTTTCTGAGCGCCGTCTCAGATTATTGCATGGTTTGCTTTTTCCGTTAAGTTTTTTGGAAATCTGACACAGCGGTTGAATAAAGGAGATGTATATCTATAATTCCATGTGTATAACTTGTATTTTCATCTACATTTATGATGAGTATTTCTGTTGAATTGTTGTGGCTATGCAAAATCACTGCATGTTTTTGGAACTAGTGAACGTAACGCGCCAATGTAAACTCAGATTTTTTGATATAAATATGAACTTTATCAAACAAAACATACATGTATTGTGTAACATGAAGTCCTATGAGTGTCATCTGATGAAGATAATCAAAGGTTAGTGATTATTTTTTTTGTCTATTTGTGCTTTTTGTGACTCCTCTCTTTGGCTAGGAAAACGGCTGGGTTTTTCTGTGAGTTGGTGGTCACTTAACATAAACGTGTGTGGTGCTTTCGCTGTAAAGCCTATTTGAAATCAGACACTGTGGTGGGATTAACAACATGTTAACCTTTAACGGTATAAGATACATGTATGTTGGAGGAATTTTAATTATGAGATTTCTGTTGTTTTGAATTTGGCGCCCTGCACTTTCACTGGCTGTTGTCATATCATCCCGTTAACGGGATTGCAGCCCTAAGAAGTTTTTAAGAGTGTAGCTTTGAGATTGAAATTTATTTATTGGTTTTATGACAATCAGAACAAACACAGATTACATCAATATTTCTGATTGAATATACCGGGAGGGAAGGAAAAGCGTCTAAACTGAGGGGAATTAGCTGACAACCTCTATGACAACCTGGTGGAGACTGGTGGAGTTAGAAACCAGAGCCATGTTGTTGTCAAGTGGTTTACTGCCTGTGGGTGACAGCTATACCCACTAACCAGGCCTGTCTCTTCCCATACCAATACTGCTGTGTGTTGGTAAGGCTTTTTAAAAATGTTACATTTATTTAACTAGGCAAGTCAGTTACGAACAAATATGTATTTACAATGACGGCCTACTCCAGCCAAACCCTAACCCGGACAACGCTGGGTGAATTGTGCACCGTCCTATGGGACTCCCAATCACAGCCAGTTGTGATACAGTCTGGAATCGAACCAAGGTCTGTAGTGATGCCTCTAGCATTGAAATGCAGTGCCTTAGACCGTTGCGCCACTTGGGAGCCCTTCTTTAACATGCCTATCAGGTTCAGGAACTCATTGGGTAACTGAAAGCAAAATTAGGGTTTGCAGTGGCTCTGAGGCACGAGGGCTTGTCTGTATGGCTGTATGATGAGGGCTTGTTATAATCAATTAGTTAATTAAAAAAAATTATAGATCATAGTGTGTAGCACAAAATGTGTTCACCTGATTTATATACTTAGACCTCTTACTTCTTTGGCCGTCTGTTACACAGAGGACGCACTTAATTCACCCCCACCAAACTCTCTGTTTTCTAGTGGTGCTAAAACAGAAGCTGGTAGGAATACTCTAAATCCCATAGGAATGTGACTTTGACAGCTAAAGGATGCATCCCAAATTACACCCTATTCCCTATATAGTGCACTACTAATGACAAGGTTCCATAAAGCTCTGGTCAAAAGTAGTGACTAGTTAGGGAATAGGGTGCCATTTGGGAAGCAGTTCTAATGATATGGGTACTACGGTAGGACTAAGCTGGGGTCTGGACAAGGCTCTGTACATTCCTGCACATGTCATTATACAGTTGAACCATTTAAACCTGCATTGTGATGGAGAAGTGAAGTGATATCTTATGTGCTAGGAGGACAGGTAATGCCCCCCCCCACACACAACCTGGTGGAGGTTTCACAAAGCTGATGGGCTGAAGGGATCTTTCTTTGGATGAGGGTTTAAGCTTATTTTTTCTGACTGTTGAACTAACTAATGTCATCCTTGTTACAGCAGAGTACAGAGTCTAAGGAACGGGAGTCTATGGACAAGAGTTAGAGTCAGGAGTCAGCAGACAACCTTCACAGCCTTAATGGAATCCTACTATTACTGCATATATCAATGTGTGAAAGAGCTGGTCTTCCTGATAACTCCCAAATAACTCCCAATGTGATAGAAAAGACATGCAGTCTTTGGCTCCAGAGCTAAAATAGTTATAAAATGGAGCGATTACACACTCCAGACAGCTGGAGAGCAGAGCCATATCCTGAAAAGACCTCCTTGTTCCTTACTGGATGAAAGGGGGACGCAACGTAATACTGAATATTTGATTCAAGATAATTACCTCTAATAAACTCATTATGTAATTAGTCTTGGTCGGTCCACAGTCAGTTAAACCCAATAAATGTCAGTGTTGTCTGGCTGAGGCAGACAGGCAGGACAGGCAGGTACACAAACAAACAAACATTAATCTGTCTGATCTTGAAGAGCTGAAGCAAATTGGTGTGTGTGTGTACTGTATATGTCTGTACCAAGTTAAATCCCAAACAATTTTGTAATGTTATAATGAGTCAGCAAACATTTTCATTTCTAAATTGGACTAGATTCCCCTCGGGTGGTGAGTCTAAACTTCCTGTCATAAATGCGACGTGCGGGTATCCCTAACTCTGGGGCACGCTAAGCACAGGATGGGAAGGTGTATGCCAATACCTCCACAATGTAAGGGCCTGATTGTGTGAGAGGTTGCCTGGTCAAGGCTTAATGCTGTACTGAGATATCTGGGCATGGCTACTACCATTGTAACTGCAGCCAATTCCCCTCCATCCTCCATCCCTCTAACGTCTTCTGAATCTGAGTCAGACGGACACTAAGTTTCCACAGCTTCCTACTGAAATCAATGCGTCTCCCGGACACTGCCGGGTCAGGGCTGTCAGATGGCACTAAATGGACGCCATAAGGGCTTGATGTCCTCATCAGAGACAGCGCTGAAGACAAGTTTGTCTTTGTTGAGTTAGGGGGGAAATCCAAGTAAGTTTATACCTGTCAAAAACGCCTGGCCTGTATAATAAAGGTAAATAATAGGGGGATGCTATGTGAAATATTGATGCATTAAAGGCTGCTTCCGTGTAAGTTATCATTTCAATTTGAACAGAAAACCGAGGGGGCCTCCCGAGTGGCGCAGCGGTCTAAGGCACTGCTTCGCAGTGCTTGAGGCGTCACAACAGACCCAGTTTCGATCCCAGGCTGTGTTACAGCAGTCCGTGACTGGGAGACCCATGAAGCGGCGCACTATTGGCCCAGCGTCATCCAGGTTAGGGGAGGGTTTGGCCGGCATTTCCTTGTCTCATCGTGCTATAGTGACTCCTTGTGGCGGGCCGGGCACCTGCATGCTGACTTTCGGTTTCCAGCTGGACAGTGTTTCCTCCGACACATTGGTGCGGCTGGCTTCCAGGTTAGGCGAGCAGTGTATCAAGAAGCAGTGAGGCTTGGCAGGGTCGTGTTTCGGGGGACGCATGGTTCTCAACATTCGCCTTTCCCGAGTCCATAGGGGAGTTGCAGTGATGGGACAAGACTGTAACTACCAATTGGGGAGAAAAAGGGGTAAAACAATATATATGTTTTTAGCACAGACATTTAGACATTTCACAAGAACTCAAACAGAATCATCACAAAACCCTACCAGCCAGCAATATGCCAACAGAATCCCAACCAACATCCCTCACTATTGAAAGCTGCTAAATAACTTGCATAGATAAACTTAGTATCATGTGTTCCTCACCATAAACAGTTAGCATTCTCTGGCTACTGTGTGGTGGAGTCGAGTGGAGTGGAGGGGTTGTGGTGGGCCTGTGGAATGACTCAGTGAGTGCATCTCAAATGGCATGAGCCCATGTCAAAGTAGTGCACTATAAAGGGAAGAGGGACCCATTTGGAACACATTGTAATGTCATTACAACACAAGTCAGCTGGAGTGGGTGCTGAGGTAAGCAGTATGCACAGAGCATTCAGAAGACACAGGCAAGAATGTCTGAAAAAACACTTCAACAAGGTTTTTGGCACCATGCATAGATGTTACTACTTAACTTGTGAAATGAGATTATGTGGTTAGTATGAAGAAAAAACATGCAAAATGGTTGTTTGATTCTACTGCCACTGTTAATAATTGGTTTGATGTATCTGAGTAGCTGTGGTCTGGCTCCTTAAGATATTACGGATACTGTGCAAAGACAGAGCCTCCATCAGATTGACCACATCCACATCCACAGATACTACAACTATTACTTCAAAGCATCCCTATAACATGGAATCGACTTCTATCTGTCTTCCTCAAAGACACTGAAACACAGATGCCCAGTCGGTAATGGAAGTGAGACTTTATGGTGAGTAGTTGAGAATGCAGGTCAACCTCTTCCTGTTGTCTGTGTACCCTATAGATCACCATCACAGGACGTTTCCCCAACTTGCACCCTATTCCCTATATAGTGCACTACTTTTGACCAGAGGCTCATGGATCCTGGTCATAATAGGGAATAGGGTGCCATTTGGGATGCAACCCACATTCCCCAACCCAGAAAGGACTGATGGCTTGGACAGCAGCAAACATCCAGCGACCAGCCGTTGTCTACAGATCAGAGGAAATTACTGCATTACTGAAATGGAAGCCTTCCATCCTTTCCGTCCACCACCGCGTCTGTCCAGGATTGGAAAACCAGCAGCTCGCACATTTCATTGGCCCAGTAAAAAAAGATTTGTTAGATGACAGACAGACAGACCCACTCTGAGAGGAGAGAGCCTGGGAAGAATGATGAAGCAGAACATGATATAGCCTAGCTGTGGGGAAGTGGTGGGCATTCAACCCCTCGCTCCAGACAGTTAGTGTACTGAGGCACAGTGCCAGAGCATGTTAAGCAGCACTACTTAGCATTTGGAAGGAGAGCTGCCAACTGTGATAGAATATGGTGCGTTAGGGCTTCAACCACCTAAATATAAATATATTTATTTAACATTTTAATAAAACACATTTTCATAAAACAAACTACTGCTGTTTTAATGTATACTGAACCAAAATATAAATGCAATATGTAAAGTCTTGGTGCCATGCTTCATGAGCTGAAAAGATCCCAGAAAAATGTCAATTTCCAAAAAGCTTATTTCTGTCAAATGTTGTGAAGAAATGTGTTTACATCCCTGTTAGTTGGCATTTCTCCTTTACCAAGATAATCCATCCACCTGAAGTGTGGCATATCAAGAAGCTGATTAAACAGCATGATCATTACACAGGTGCACCTTGTGCTGGGGACAATAAAAGGCCACTCTAAAAGGTGCAGTTTTGTCACACAACACAATGCCACAGATGTCTCAAGTTTTGAGGGAAGGTGCAATTGGCATACTGACTGCAGAAATATCCACCAGAGCTGTTACCAGAGAATTGAATGTTAATTTCTCTACCATAAGCCACCTCCAACATGGTTTAAGACAATTTGATACTATGTCCAACTGGCTTCACAACCGCATACCACGTCTAACCACACCAACCCAGGACATCCACATCTGACTTCTTCGCCTGCGGGATCGTCTGAGACAAGCCACCCGGACAGCTGATGAAACTGAGGAGTATTTCTGTCTGAAATAAAGCCCTTTTGTGGTGAAAAACTTATTCTGATTGGCTGGGCTTGGCTCCCAGGTGGGTGGGTTAGGGTTAGCCCTAATCCATAGATTAGGGCCTAATGAATTTATGTCAATTGAATGATTTCCTTATATGAACTGTATTCAGTAAAATCGTTGAAATTGTTGCATGTTGCGCTTATATTTTAGTTCAGGATATTTTAAACTTTGAACTAAACACAATACATTTGAAAGTGGGTGAAGGGATGAGAAAGCAAAGCGCTGACTGGAGTGAAAAACTAAAACGAATCCCTCCTCCTCCACACAAAAGTCACAATAGAATTCCCTGTAGTTGTAGCCACAATAGTCTCAGCGACACTCGATACCTCCACCTTTAAGGGCTAAAACCCAGTAGCCCACCACGGCCGTCCAGCGATGTATTATTGTGATATCGCTAATTTGTCTGCCAATGACTGGTCCAGGGAGAATTCTCTCTCCGCCCACTCCCTAACAAATCACTGGTAATTGGGCTATTACTCTGTCTGTCGCCATGTCGACTCTGCCTGTGTTGTTGGGTGACCGGTCAGCCTGAAGGGAGGAGCCCTGAGGGGAGGGGCCAGAAGGATCAGGGGGATCAGGGATCTGTCTCACCTTGTCTGTCTAGTCTCAGGTATGTCTGTCTGCCATGAGGATGGACACAGCCCTGCCCTGCTACAGTTCAGTGATGTCCAGGGGGAGAGAGCTGTCAATCAATCACCTCTCAGACAGGACCTCCCAGTCGGTCACAATCCCAACATTTACTTTAGGTTCTTTAGAACACACCAGTATTCTAACTGAGAGTATTGTTTATAACTCTAAACCTGCCCTCGCCTGCCCCCTCTCCCCCTTGACCCCCACCTCTCTCACGCTCCCTCTCTTTGTTACGATTGTCAGTCAAGACAGGCCACTTTCACATACTGGTAATTATGAACATTTCTATGTCTCCTCCTTCTCTTCTCCCAAGCAGCACTCAACAGGTCACCTGTCACTTGAACTTAAGCTGCTGTTATGACATTATCCTCCTCTATGGTTTCCCTGCAACACAACAGATGCTTTTTGAGTGTAATTTGTCTGGCTGACTGAGGAGGCTCAATGTTATAAGGGATAGTAGCCAGTGCCACAGTGTAAAAGTGTTTCATTTTTATAACATTTTTATGTGAGGAACACCACATGAGGTCAAAAGTGCTGTCAAAAAGCGCAAATACCTTATGGCCCTCAAGTATTTTAATCTGGTTATTTTCTGCTAGGGGTTCTCACTGACAGGGCCTGTGTGTGTACTGGCCTGGGACAATGAGAAGAAACTAGGGTTTGGTCCTTAACATTAGGGTCATCATCTGTTTTTCCTCACATCTCTGTCCAACTAGACTCTCCTCCTACTAGTACTGACTATATGGCCTAACCCTAACTCTAACCCTAACCTAACCCTAACCTAACCCTAACCATAACCTAACCCTAATCCTAACACTAACCCTAACCTAATCCTAACCTTAACCCCAACCCAAACCTAACCCTAACCTAACCCTAACCATAACCTAACCCTAATCCTAACACTAACCCTAACCTAATCCTAACCTTAACCCCAACCCAAACCTAATCCTAACCTAACCCTAACTCTAACCTAACCCTAACCATACCCTAACCCAAACCTAATCCTAACCTAACCCTAACCTAACCCTAACCATAACCTAACCCTAACACTAACCCTAACCTAACCCTAACCATAACCTAACCCTAACACTAACCCTAACCATACCCTAACCCAAACCTAATCCTAACCTAACCCTAACCATAACCTAACCCTAATCCTAACACTAACCCTAACCTAATCCTAACCTTAACCCCAACCCAAACCTAATCCTAATCCTAACCTAACCCTAACTCTAACCTAACCCTAACCATACCCTAACCCAAACCTAATCCTAACCTAACCCTAACCTAACCCTAACCATAACCTAACCCTAACACTAACCCTAACCTAACCCTAACCATAACCTAACCCTAACACTAACCCTAACCATACCCTAACCCAAACCTAATCCTAACCTAACCCTAACTCTAACCCTAACCTAACCTAACCCTAACCATAACCCTAACCATAACCTAACGCTAACCCTAACACTAACCCTAACCTAATCCTAACCTTAACCCTAACCCAAACCTAATCCTAACCTAACCCTAACCCTAAACCTAACGCTAACCCTAACCTAACCCAAACCTAATCCTAACCTAACCCTAACACTAACCATACCATAACCCAAACCTAATCCTAACCCTAACCCTATAAAAGATGAGACAAGCCTGATTATGTGTTTCCTTGATATCAATCTGACAGCTAGTTTACGTGACCCACTGCACTGATCACTCAATGACTTGTAATCTTGCATCCACCAGCAGTGTACGTAGTAACATTGAATGGAGCATTGCCCAATAACATACTGTATGGACCAGACTGAGATGAGAGGCCAAAAGGCCAAATTGCTTCCAAGTTAACATCCAAGGATATTTTCTTCCGGGCATCTTTCCAAGAGCTTCATATTAATAGTGATTCTGTTGTCATATTTCTAGCTTGTTCTGAAGGTTTTGCTCTCTACTGATCACATAAAAGCCTATAAGATGGCAACGGAAATGCGTAGGGTGTATAGCTACAAATCCTGAACTCATCAGGTGAAATACACCCTGTAAAAAATGTACAAAAAATCCACCTATAATTTAAACTATGATATTTTTAGAACTGAGAAATGCAATGGCTGAAATACAGAAAATTGGCTGGGAGGTAGCCAGAGCAGTGGTTGGTGGTAGATGACAATTAGCACTGTGTGTGTGTGTGTGTGTGTGTGTGTGTGTGTGTGTGTGTGTGTGTGTGTGAGACAGAAAGAGTAAGAGAGAGAGAGGGGAGTGAAGAGTATAGGAATTACAGTATGTGTATGTACGTGGTGTTTCAAGTAGGGAGTATCCAGTAGTCAAACTTCTTAAGGCAGGTACGACACATACATTTTCTGTGGTATTTTACAAGTCAATCCTCCCGGTCGAGCCACTATTTATCAAAACACAGTGATATCCATTAATGGCAGAACACCCAGGGAGTCAGGCCAACCCTGATCACTTACATCAACACCGGCTACAACTAAAGACCCTTCCCCTGCTAGCCCTGCCTGACTCTTTCTCTGCCAGCAACACAGCAGTAAAAAGTGGGCTCAATTAAAAGCACTTCATAAATATTAAACATTATCTATTAACAAGTTATTCATATGAATGATGTATCTGCTTGAAACCCCAGAGTATCAACAACATCTTAGGATGCGTCCCAGATGGCACCCTATTCCCTATATAGTGCACTACTTTTGACCAGGGCCTATGTAGAGTGCCATTTGGGACTCAAGCTAAATGTCCTAAATACTGCTCAGCCATGGAGACCTGGCTGGAACCCTAGTCAGCTGTAATTCCAGAACCCTGGCCATGGTAGGTTTTTCCCCAGTAGGCAGAGGTCCAGCACAGCACTTCACTGCTAGCTAACACACAGACGCAGTCTGAAATACAAATGTTTGGCTCACGTTAACATGGAGATCAGTTTCATCACCAGGCTACGGGGAGAACCCTGCCTGATCAGCAGACCTGGTCAGTTGGGTACAGACCAGCAGATCTGGGTTCAAATATTATTTGAACTATTTTAAATACCCTAGTCTGCCAGGAATTCCATTAAGCCAGGCAAGCAAAATCATTTCAAATAGTATTTGAACCCAGGTCTGTCACTATGGGGAGAGAATATTGAGATGTGTCTATGATGAACACAAACCAGTCAGTAAGAGAATTTGCAGGAAAACTCCAGAATGTTGTTGCATTACTTTGGCTTTGAAATATTTATGCATTCCACAGGAACAATTTGTGTATATGTTCTTAGGACTGCTAACAGTAACAAAAAAAGCTGTCAACATAATTAAACAGTCCAAATAGGCAAAATAAGAGAGGAGTAGCTCATTCTAACAGTATTTGTCTCACTCCTGGAGATGATTGGTGTAGGTGAGAATCATCCTGTAACATTGGAACATGAATAATAGCAGGTTGTTTTATTATTCATTAGCTCAGGGCTAAAGTTAGTGTCATGTCTCTCGTCGGAAGGCATGGACCAAAGCGCAGCGTGGTAAGTGTTCATGATTCTTTATTGATCAAAACACTCAAATAAAATAACAAAGAGAAAAACGAACAGTTCTGTAAGGCAAATCAACTATACAGAAAACAACTACCCACAAAAACCAGGTTGGAAAAAAGGCTGCCTAAGTATGATTCCCAATCAGAGACAACGATAGACAGCTGCCTCTGATTGGGAACCACACTCGGCCAAAAACAAAGAAATAGAAAACATAGAAATAAAGAAACTAGAACGGCCACCCTAGTCACACTCTGGCCTAACCAAAATAGAGAATAAAAGCCTCGCTATGGCCAGGGCGTGACAGTTAGTGGTTTAAAACCCACCGTGACAGATTAGTTCTGGTGCTGTGCCAGAACCAGGAGGGTGAGAAGCCTCAGAAGTATTTCTCAGGGTGTAAGGGTACCCTGCGTCCCCCCTGTTAGTGTGTGTGTGTGTGTGTGTGTGTGTGTGTGTGTGTGTGTGTGTGTGTGTATGTGTGTCTGTGTCTGTGTGTTAGCCTGCTCAGATAACTGCTGAGAGGCTAACTACCAAGGACCTTCAACTGTCATCATCTGGCTGTGAACCATTTAGACCCACAGCAGGACAACAATAACTTTGGCACAGAAAGAGAGAGAGAAAGAGAGTGAGAGACGGTGTGTGTATCTGAACATAATCTGGATTTACTAACATTTCATAACAGCAATTGAGTTGGTTATGACACCTGGCTTTGCTGTATAATATTACAGCATGTGCCACTCAAAATTTGAACCAACTAGCAGCGAAACAATGTCAACTCTGCATATAATATTTTCCATATGCTGTATGTTTGACTGAATGACAGTATACTAGACTGAGTTATTTAGTTTAGTCTGTATGGTTCAGTTTACACAATACACTGACACATTCAGCTTTACTGTATTTCCTTTAGATGAACCAATGAGGACAAAGCATCACGTGGTAGATGTCAATGCAAAGAAAAACAATCTGAGAATGTCATAACATCTTTGCAAATTGACAGTTATTCCAACACGATTAAATAACAACACACACCTTTAGTTAACATGCATCTATTACAAACAATACTATCCAAAAATATAAAATCTTTCATCTTGTAGTTGTCATACTGTGAAGCTCTATAGTCTCTTCTGTACAGTAACAAACTAGGAATCTCTGTACAGTGTAGTACCCTCAAACTCAACTCTGGACCTCAAAGCCAGTCCCACTGCATTTTTCATTGTTCCCCTCTAATCAGGGACTGATTTAGACCTGGGACACCAGATGTGTGCAATTAATGATCAGGTTAAACAGAAACCCAACAGGCTCTGGACCTCGTAGGGTCAGAGTTGAATACCCCTGCTATAGATAGTGCATACTAGTGGATGAATTGTCACCTCCATGCTGTTCTAATTCCAGTAGCTCTCTATTGAATTATTCATGCCAAGAGAACATAACTTTTCAATTAAAAAATTGCCAGGCTCAGGAGACTCTGCTGTGGACTAAACATGCTCCCACTGAGGCAGGTCACACAGCTATGGAGAGGAGGGGAATTATAGTCTACAGTCATACAGTAATACTCATTGATATACATTTAAAATGAAACTGAAATTAAATCATTTAATAAATACTAAAGAGGACAAAATGCATATGAATACATTTGTAATTCTACAATCGCTCTTCTGAATTACACCAACAGCCAAAGTGTGTCCTGTTCTATTGGCCAATGAATGTCATTTTGGATATTGTTTCAATTAGCTAAAGACTTTTTGTAATCTGTCAAGCGCATTTCTCAAAATTGTGAAATCATGATGAGATGTTGGTTTCTCGTAATTGTATTAATAAACAAAAGGTGGATCAAATTGTAATATTATTTTCACAAGGAATCACCTTTAAAACTTAATGTCCATTTTCCATTTGACACAGTGCCAGAAGTCATAACAAATAATACACAGCGAGTAGAATCAGCACTCATCTAAATGTGATCCTGCTGAGTAGTGTGTGTGTGTGTGTGTGTGTGTGTGACCATACAGCTGGACACCTGTCATAGAGCCTTCCTAGTTCCTTCAGCTGGAGCCTGACAGCTGACACACACAAATATTGACACTTTGTTAAAATATACAATAATGGGATTCTCAAGTCATGGTTATAATAAACAGTTGGTCTGACGTTTCTTGAATGCTTTCCTTTTCACTGCTTGCGTGTATTACCAGAGTGGTGTGACACATTCCTATGGACAAAGAGAGAAACAGAGTGGCGGGATGAGTGTGTGTATGTACAGTGCCTTGCGAAAATATTCGGCCCCCTTGAACTTTGCGACCTTTTGCCACATTTCAGGCTTCAAACATAAAGATATAAAACTGTATTTTTTTGTGAAGAATCAACAACAAGTGGGACACAATCATGAAGTGGAATGACATTTATTGGATATTTCAAACTTTTTTAACAAATCAAAAACTGAAAAATTGGGCGTGCAAAATTATTCAGCCCCCTTAAGTTAATACTTTGTAGCGCCACCTTTTGCTGCAATTACAGCTGTAAGTCGCTTGGGGTATGTCTCTATCAGTTTTGCACATCGAGAGACTGAAATTTTTTCCCATTCCTCCTTGCAAAACAGCTCGAGCTCAGTGAGGTTGGATGGAGAGCATTTGTGAACAGCAGTTTTCAGTTCTTTCCACAGATTCTCGATTGGATTCAGGTCTGGACTTTGACTTGGCCATTCTAACACCTGGATATGTTTATTTTTGAACCATTCCATTGTAGATTTTGCTTTATGTTTTGGATCATTGTCTTGTTGGAAGACAAATCTCCGTCCCAGTCGCAGGTCTTTTGCAGACTCCATCAGGTTTTCTTCCAGAATGGTCCTGTATTTGGCTCCATCCATCTTCCCATCAATTTTAACCATCTTCCCTGTCCCTGCTGAAGAAAAGCAGGCCCAAACCATGATGCTGCCACCACCATGTTTGACAGTGGGGATGGTGTGTTCAGCTGTGTTGCTTTTACGCCAAACATAACGTTTTGTATTGTTGCCAAAAAGTTCAATTTTGGTTTCATCTGACCAGAGCACCTTCTTCCACATGTTTGGTGTGTCTCCCAGGTGGCTTGTGGCAAACTTTAAACAACACTTTTTATGGATATCTTTAAGAAATGGCTTTCCTCTTGCCACTCTTCCATAAAGGCCAGATTTGTGCAATATACAACTGATTGTTGTCCTATGGACAGAGTCTCCCACCTCAGCTGTAGATCTCTGCAGTTCATCCAGAGTGATCATGGGCCTCTTGGCTTCATCTCTGATCAGTCTTCTCCTTGTATGAGCTGAAAGTTTAGAGGGACGGCCAGGTCTTGGTAGATTTGCAGTGGTCTGATACTCCTTCCATTTCAATATTATCGCTTGCACAGTGCTCCTTGGGATGTTTAAAGCTTGGGAAATCTTTTTGTATCCAAATCCGGCTTTAAACTTCTTCACAACAGTATCTCGGACCTGCCTGGTGTGTTCCTTGTTCTTCATGATGCTCTCTGCGCTTTTAACGAACCTCTGAGACTATCACAGTGCAGGTGCATTTATACGGAGACTTGATTACACACAGGTGGATTGTATTTATCATCATTAGTCATTTAGGTCAACATTGGATCATTCAGAGATCCTCACTGAACTTCTGGAGAGAGTTTGCTGCACTGAAAGTAAAGGGGCTGAATAATTTTGCACGCCCAATTTTTCAGTTTTTGATTTGTTAAAAAAGTTTGAAATATCCAATAAATGTTGTTCCACTTCATGATTGTGTCCCACTTGTTGTTGATTCTTCACAAAAAAATACAGTTTTATATCTTTATGTTTGAAGCCTGAAATGTGGCAAAAGGTCGCAAAGTTCAAGGGGGCCGAATACTTTCGCAAGGCACTGTATGTATGTGTGTGTATGTGTGTGTGTGTGTGTGTCTGTGTGCGTGCCTGCGTGTGTGCGTGCCTGCGTGTATGTGTATTTGTTTGTGATTGTGTGTGTGTGTAGGAAGTGTCCCACTCACTTGTCTTGTCAGATTCCACCTTGTCAACCACCAATCTAATCTGTGACCAGCTGACCAATACTCAGAGAAGAGAGATACGAGAGACAAGCAGGCAACTTCGGGTTCCCATCAGAAAACCATCGATCATCCACTCAATGACCTGTCCTGTACAGGTCCTGTGGCACAGAGCAGTAAGAGCAGCACAGTCCATTACACCCCAGGGCACATTCACAGAGATGAAGGAGGAGGTCAGAGACCTGGACGTGTGGTGCCAGGACAACCACCTCTCCCTTAACGTGATCAAGACAAAGGAGATGATTGTGGACTACAGGAAAAGGAGGACTGAGCACGCCACCATTCTCATCGATGGGGCTGTAGTGGAACAGGTTGAGAGCTTCAAGTTCCTGAAAAGATTTGGCATGGGTCCTCAGATCCGTCAAAGGTTCTATAGCTGCACCATTGAGACTGGTTGCATCATTGCCTGGTATGGCAACTGCTCGGCCTCGACCGCAAGGCACTACAGAAGGTAGTACATCACTGGGGCCAAGCTTCCTGCCACCCAGGACCTCTATACCAGGCGGTGTCATTCTGTATTATGTCATGTTTTGTGTGGACCCCAGGAAGAGTAGCTGCTGCTTTTACAACAGCTAATGGGGATCCTAATAAAACACAATAATACCAAATAGACTGTTCTCTATGCTACCGCACGGCAAGAGGTACCGGAGCGCCAAGTCGAGGTCCAAAAGGCTTTTTAACAGCTTTCCCCACCAAGCCATAAGACTCCTGAACAGCTAATCAACGGGCTACCCAGACCCCTCTTTATGCTGCTGCTACTCTCAGTTTATTATCTATGCATTGTCACTTTAATTCTACCTACATGTACATATTACCTCAACTACCTCAACTAACCGGTGCTCCCGCACATTGACTCTGTACCAGTACCACCTGTATATAGACTCGCTTGATATTTTACTGCTGCTGTTTAATTATTTGTTATTTTTCTTTTCTATTTTCTACTTATCTATTTTTTACTTAACACCTACATAAAAAAATCTTAACTTCTAAAAGCATTGTTGGTTTAAGGGCTTGTAAGTAAGCATTTCACTGTAAGGTCTATCTGTTGTATCTAGCGCATGTGACAAACAACATTTGATTTGATTTGAAGTGATCTTTTGCAGGGAAACATGATAATCAATGACCTCAGTAAACTTCCCGCTGTAGCACCTGTTTCAGCAAAGATCTGTACAATAGTGTATGTAACCATGGTTCATCATCGCTAGTTTCAATGACCAAGTGACTTGCAGGGAGAACTCCTGCCCTAGTGTTTTCCTGGTCAGATCACGTTGTCAGGAAAATGTCTGGCCCTGTTCATCCTAGCTACATACTCCCATCTAGAATCCAACATGGGCGGATATTCTCAGAGTATATTTCACAAGGAACGAAACAAACCGATCTGACTCATATAATGCATTTTTCAAAGTAAAACCATGTTTAAGTCTTGACATAAACATTTCCATATCGACACTAACTTTTCCCATCTGCTCCTTGTTTTCAACCAAATCCTCATCGGGCATAAACATCATAAAACCGCATGCAGTTTGTAACGTTAGTCTGGTGAGGCACTGTATACACAGCACTCCTGGTAGCTACAGATCGAGGAGATTTGAATATTGTGAAAATATATCTGCCTCAGCTTTCAGGAAGGTAAATGTCTCTACAGTGGAAATGTCATAACTGATTGCTGGGATCTCAGAGAGGTGTACGGCCAATAGAGGAAGACAATATGACATATTCCTCAGATCAGATGCAACAATCTGTTGAGCTGGAGAGTGGAGTGGAGAGGAGAGGAGAGGAGAGGAGAGGAGTGGAGAGGAGAGGAGAGGAGAGGAGAGGAGAGGAGAGGAGAGGAGAGGAGAGGAAGAGAAGGGAAGAGAGAGGAGAAGAGAATAGAAGAGGAGAGAAGGAGGAGAGTTCTGGAGTGGAGGAATCAGAAGTTATAATACAGGCTCCTTTCAGTCACTCAGCCAGTCAGTCCAGTTAGTCAGTCCAGTCAGTCAGTCAGTCAGTCATTTAGTCAGTCAGTCAGCAGAGCAGAGTACAGACAGAGGTAAGCTGAGACACCCTCCAAACTGTGCTTTCTGGGCAGGGGTCCAGCGACAGCCCCACCTCCAGCCCCCAGGCTGCCTGAACGATATGCCCAGAAAAAAGGCCTGTTTGTGTGGCTCTGCATGCTCTGCCTCTCCCCTAACCCACTGCTGCTCCCACCGGGACGGGAGACCAGACCTCGCTAACCAACGTTTACAGACTCCCGCTAAGAAGGAATCAGGCTGTATTTGCAGGGTGAAATATTGTCTCATGTTTTTTTATGTATATATATACACATCAGAGAAATACTAACCTCAAACAGCCTGATACGGTCTGAGGTAAAAAATAATAATAATATATATATATATATATATATATATATATATATATATATATATGTTTTTTTTTTTCTACCTCAGACCGTATCAGGCTGTTTGAGGTTAGTATTTCTCTGATCCTGTGTTATTTGGGGTGCAGGTAGTCTAGTGGTTAGAGCATTGGTCCAGTAACCGAAAGGTTGCTAGATCAAATCCCTGAGCTAACAAGGTAAAATTCTGTCATTCTACCCCTGAACAAGGCAGTTAACCCACTTTTCCTAGGCCGTCATTGTAAATAAGAATTTGTTCTTAACTGACTTGTCGAGTGAAATTAAGGTAGAAAATATTTTTTTTAATTGCTGGCAAGTGTTTAGCTGTTGCCAATAAAGGCACAGTAGAACAATACACAATGGAGAAGTCATTGTTTGCACATAGACACTATGCTGATCATTCACTATCAACTCCATCAAGTTCATCATCATCTCAGAGAATCAATTTCAATCCATTTGAGCATGAACACTTATAGTATAAGCTTTATGCATGTGTGTGGCTGTGGAGCAGTGAGGTTAAGGGGGGATGTGCAGTGGAGAGAGAAGTGCTATGGCTGTGTGCTGGGCCCTCTCTCTAGGGTTAATGCCAAGCGTCTCTCCTCTCCTCCCCTCTCTCTCATTAGCCATTCAGAGTGTAGAGGACAAGGCAGGCAGAGAGCCCCAGGTGGCCTCCACTGTTAAATGGCAGATTAAAGAGACCACTACTAATTTCTTTACTCTAATCTTATTAAAGGCAGAACAGCTGTCGACTGTCAGCAACCTAATACAAATGGTCTGGGACAGAACATAACTGATAAACGTGTTGGCTAGATGCACAGCGGCACTGGGACTGCACGCTGCCTAACGTCATACATATTCATCAGCTGCAAATTGGAGTATTACACGGAACATCTAGGCACATAAAACCCCCAGAGGGTATTTCAAAGACTATAGGATGTTATAGAGGGCCTGGGCCGCTGCTCAATGAACCTGGATTCAAAACAGCAGTTTAGAAATAGAACACGCAGGTTAGTTTGTTGTTTGAATTTATTTTGGTTGGATTTCATTTATTATCACCAACAGATATGTGTTTAAACTGGTTATTAAAACAAGACATGTTACATTTGAATAGGATTATCTACTTAATCAGAGTTAAGAAAGATATGGAGGAGGATAATGTCATTGTTATGTTTGTGATTAGCAATCATGGAACCAGATGAATTATTATTACTAATATACCTTATTAGTCTGGACCACACAGACATCCCTTTTAAAAAGCTGCTGTTAAAAGGTCCATCTGTTTATCGTCCTCATCAACACCAGCTCATAGTACCACAACAGTGTACCAGTCAGTAACTACACATATATCAGCCCCTCCCAGTCCTCAGGGATTATAACATTCACTGTTCAATGTTTCAGGAACAAACGGGTTGAGACACAAGTGGTTTATGATGACACAGCCCTGTCTTCCACCCAGCCAGGGCCTTCATCTACATCACTGCCTTTTGATTGCTCCTCCTTCCTATAATTGCCAGTGATTAACCTGCGCATAATACTACTGGTGTGTGTGTGTGCCTCCCTCTCCCCCTCCTCTTCTCCACCCCTCCATGCTGACAGGCCATGTCAGTGGTTTGGTGGGTGACATGCTTTCCCCATTCTCCTGTTACTGGGGAAGTATGCAGCAGAGTTTCATCTGGAGGTCGGGACTATCTCAGCCGGATGCATTGTGCATTCCCCCCCCCCCCCCCCCCCTCTCCCTTACTCTCTCTCTCTCCCCCTATGTCGCTCTTCCCCTACCTCTAACCCCCTCTCTCTCTCCCTGTCAGAGTTCATATCCGACATCTCTGGCTTCCTAACAACCCGACTCTTCGCTTTAGTGCCCATCTCCGCCTGCACTACCCGTGCCCGCTCCGCCTGCACTACCCGTGCCCGCTCCGCCTGCACTACCCGTGCCCGCTCCGCCTGCACTACCCAGCCAGCTCCGCCTGCACTACCCGTGCCCGCTCCACCTGCACTACCCGTGCCCGCTCGCCTGCACTACCCGTGCCCACCCGCCTGCCAGACTGCACGGGGCAACAAACAACGGGCATATTGTTAATCTCTCTCTCCCATAATACAGCCTTATCTTGTAGACATGGGATTAGTTTCGGAGGGAGCTGTGAGCTGGGAGCTGGGACCTGGCCTATGCTGCCTGGTGGACGGAGACGGAGGAAGGGGGAGAGAGAAGAGGAGATGTGGATAATAAACTGTGTAATCTTCCTACCTACTCTAAATAGATTAACCTTGTCAGTGGCTGCTGCTGGACCAGGGGATTGCAGGCCCAGGATATAAAGGGTTAATATTACTGTATAGACATATGACAGGGTACACCCAGGGCTAGACCAGGGCTCATGTTGGACTCTTAAACATGACCTGAAAGAAACCTCTCACATAGTCTCCGTAGTAAACATATACTGTACTTTTAGACAAAAACTGATCCTTATCTTGTGGCTGATTGCTCCTTTGGTATAAATCCTGCCAAAACAATAAACAGGAAATGATTACTCATATAGCCAAGCAAATATCTGAGTAACCTGCCAAGTTATTTCACGCAACATGTCCTCTAATACTCTCAGAGAGTGAAATTAAAATCTGTGCCAACGGAACCCTGATACCATCATCACACTATGTCCCTCTGTAGTCTTAATCACTTTTCACTAGGACAGCACATCTGCCTTTCACCTTCCCCTATCATTTCTAACTGAAAACATCATTTCCCCTATCATATAATTACAATGTGTGAGAAAGTACAAAGTAATGGCTATTGTATAACAATGAAGCATTTTCTATTACGTTTCTACTCTAAGCTAAGGGGGAAAAGAAGAGTCTGTGACAAATCATTGTGTGAGGAGTAGTGTTTGTTTACAAAACTCCCTAAGCCCGTTTAGTCCTGTTTATTTACTCCTGGTGTTTAAAGAACTTGTTAATATGATCCGGACTGTAGTAGTGTCTGCCAACAACAGTGTGAGGTATCAGACCCCTCCTTTCTCTCATGTAAAAGATGAGTTCTCTCTCTCATTCTGAGAGTCGTTGCTCTGTCCTTCACTGATCAGACAAGAGGTATGTATGTGTGTGAATCAGTCAAGGCGCTAGCAGAGTGTGTGTTTGTGTGTGTGTGCGTAGCTTTGTCTTGTTGAGTCTCTGGAGGGTTTGTGGGTATTGGGCTTGTATATGCTGACAGCAGGCTGGTGCTGAGCCCAGATTCTAAGGACCAGAATCACACACACACCTCCACTTGTACATGTTCTACTGCACTCCAGCAGCACCTACTGGAGTTACAATGGATCTGCACAAACACACACACACGTTGCATCCATGCATAACATCAAATTTATCATAAATACATTGTAGACATTGTTAATGTTGTAAATGACTATTGTAGCTGGAAACGGAATACTTTTTATGGAATATCTACATAGGCGTACAGAGGCCCATTATCAGCAACCATCACTCCTGTGTTCCAATGGCACGTTGTGTTAGCTAATCCAAGTTTATCATTTTAAAAGGCTAATTGATCATTAGAAAACCCGTTTGCAATTATGTTAGCACAGCTGAAAACTGTCGTGCTGATTAAAGAAGCAATACAACTGACCTTCTTTAGACTAGTTGAGTATCTGGAGCATCAGCATTCGTGGGTTCAATTACAGGCTTAAAATGCCCAGAAACAAAGAACCTTCTTCTGAAACTCGTCAGTCTGTTCTTGTTCTGAGAAATGAAGGCGAGAAATTGAAAATCTCATACAATGCTGTGTTCACATACAATGCTCTGTTCACAGAACAGCACAAACGGTCTCTAACCAGAATAGAAAGAGGAGTGGGAGGCCCCAGTGCACCACTGAGCAAGAGGACAAGTACATTAGAGTGTCTAGTTTGAGATACAGACGCCTCACAAGTCCTCAAATGGCAGCTTCATTAAATAGTACCCGCAGAACACCAGTCTCAATGTCAACAGTGAAGAGGAGACAACGGGATGCTGGCCTTTTGAATTGTAGTGTATATTATTATTACTTTATTTAACTAGGCAAGTCAGTTAAGAACAAATTCTTATTTATAATGACTTCCTACCCCAGCCAACACTGGGCCAATTGTGCATCACCCAGCGTTGGGACTCCCAATCACGGCCGGATGTGATTCAGCCTGGATTTGAACCAGGAACTGAAGTGTCACTTCTTGCACTGAGATGCAGTGCCTTAGACCGCTGCACCACTCGGGAGTCTCTCTCCTCTAAGCCAATAATATGAGAATGTAGCTGCAGAGGGCCACTCAGAGCAGACATACTGGGATCACTAGTCCCCCAAAGAGACAAAACCGACCCGCAGGGATTTGACACGCACACTGTGCACGCATACCCGGGCGCACACACACCGTGCACACACGGATAATTTAAAGGGAAGCAAGTGACAGCCTGGAGAATCTACCCCATTAGCAGTTTGTCTCCAGGGGATTACTGTGGAGAGAAGACACTTGGACTGTACAAACTGTACTTCAACTGAACAAAACTATTGCAGCATTGTCGTGTTTCATTACTCAAATAGATACTGATAAAGACTTCTATTTGAATTGAATATCCAGATGTTGTGTACTGTATGAACAGGTTGCTTCATGGTTAGCATTTCTTGACATTTCAGTAATATTTCAATAATGTTCATACATTTAGCAGTGATAACAAAAACTCACCACACCCCATAAGATGACCCTTTGAAGAACCCTTTTTGGTTCCAGGTAGAACTCTTTTGGTTCAAGGTAGAACATGTTGGGTTCCATGTAGAACCATTTCCACAGAGGGTTCTACATGGAACCCAAAAGGGTTCTCCTATGGGGACAGCTGAAGAACCCTTTTGGAACCTTGCAGAGTTAGATTTGTAGAACTAACTAACACTGTGGTATATCACGTCTTTGTAATTCCAAACATAATCTATCACGGGCTTCTCATAATCTCTCCTCCCCAGCATCACATGAATTACAGCAACACTTAGCGTGGCCAATCTGCTGCCCGCTTGGTTCAAGGAAACTCTGAGAGGGAGTAACATTACCAAAACAAAAATCAATCATTACAGGCCTCTGGGAGAGATGGGGAGGGTGTATAAAGAGAGAGAGAGAAAAAAGCTGAGAGAGAGAGATAACATATTGCTAATGTTGTGTTCTTGGGGACTTTGAGATGTCAGCGTCTCAGAAAATGGCTGTACATATTTCTGAACAGTCAGGAGCTGGTTATTTATGTGTAACAAAAGCCTTTTCTTCTCCAACAGCAGACACTTGACCTTCACTGGGACACTAGAAGGTATAGTACAGAACGTAAAACGAGCTGTATAAACACATTTGATTGGTTGATACATGTCTGGGTGATGGTTTCTTCGTTTGTTTGTCTGTTGGTGTAAAATGAACAGGTTTGTAAACAAGATTGGACAAATAGGACAATATTCCATTCCATTATATTATATTATATTTTCTCCCAAACCCCTGTGTCTACCGAAGCTTCCGGAGTGTCGCAAAGCCACGAATCGCGGACATATTAAAATCAAAAGTTTTCAGTTAGAAAATTATTCTCTCATTAATGGAATGATAACAAGATGAAAATCAAGCCTCAGGGACGAGGATGCTTCAAAAGAGGAGAATGTCTCGCCTTCCCTCTGTTGTCTTATTAGTTCATTACAGGAGTAATTTAAGAGGTGGCGGTCGATACTGGTACTGGAAGGAGATTAACTTAAGCTGAAGTTACTGTATGTCTCTGGCTGAAGTTCAGAGCTGGACAGATCCAGAGAGACTGGTACAAGATGACCCAGAGAGGTAAAGGAGTGATCCTGACTGGCAGACTGGTACAAGATGACCCAGAGAGGTAGAGGAGTGATCCTGACTGGCAGACTGGTACAAGATGACCCAGAGAGGTCAAGGAGTGATCCTGACTGGCAGACTGGTACAAGATGACCCAGAGAGGTAGAGGAGTGACCCTGACTGGCAGACTGGTACAAGATGACCCAGAGAGGTAGAGGAGTGATCCTGACTGGCAGACTGGTACAAGATGACCCAGAGAGGTAGAGGAGTGATCCTGACTGGCAGACTGGTACAAGATGACCCAGAGAGGTAGAGGAGTGATCCTGACTGGCAGACTGGTATAAGATGACCCAGAGAGGTAGAGGAGTGATCCTGACTGGCAGACTGGTATAAGATGACCCAGAGAGGTAGAGGAGTGACCCTGACTGGAAAACTGGTACAAGATGACCCAGAGAGGTAGAGGAGTGATCCTGACTGGCAGACTGGTACAAGATGACCCAGAGAGGTAGAGGAGTGATCCTGACTGGCAGACTGGTACAAGATCACCCAGAGAGGTAGAGGAGTGATCCTGACTGGCAGACTGGTACAAGATGACCCAGAGAGGTAGAGGAGTGATCCTGACTGGCAGACTGGTACAATATGACCCAGAGAGGTAGAGGACTGATCCTGACTGGAAGACTGGTACAAGATGACCCAGAGAGGTAGAGGAGTGATCCTGACTGGCAGACTGGTACAATATGACCCAGAGAGGTAGAGGAGTGATCCTGACTGGCAGACTGGTATAAGATGATCCAGAGAGGTAGAAGAGTGATCCTCACTGGCAGAGTGGTACAAGATGACCCAGAGAGGTAGAGGAGTGATCCTGACTGGCAGACTGGTACAAGATGACCCAGAGAGGTAGATGAGTGATCCTGACTGGCAGACTGGTACAATATGACCCAGAGAGGTAGAGGAGTGATCCTGACTGGCAGACTGGTACAAGATGACCCAGAGAGGTAGAGGAGTGATCCTGACTGGCAGACTGGTACAATATGACCCAGAGAGGTAGAGGAGTGATCCTGACTGGCAGACTGGTACAGGTGACCCAGAGGGGTAAAGGAGTGATCCTGACTGGCAGACTGGTACAAGATGACCCAGAGAGGTAGAGGAGTGATCCTGACTGGCAGACTGGTACAATATGACCCAGAGAGGTAGAGGAGTGATCCTGACTGGCAGACTGGTACAGGTGACCCAGAGGGGTAAAGGAGTGATCCTGACTGGCAGACTGGTACAAGATGACCCAGAGAGGCAGAGGAGTGATCCTGACTGGCAGACTGGTACAAGATGACCCAGAGAGGTAGAGGAGTGATCCTGACTGGCAGACTGGTACAAGATGACCCAGAGAGGTAGAGGAGTGATACTGTGGACCACCATCAGGGCCCTGGGTTTACAGCTCCCTGGCCTGGGAGGGAGGTCAGCATTGACAGGGTTATCACAGGTTCAGTTTAGAGCTGATATGGAAAGCAGTTGAGATGCTGGGAGCCCTCACTGCCCTCACTGCCCTCCTGCAGCTCAGGCTTCTCAACACCACTGATAAGAAGAGGAATGGCTCATAAAGCCAGCTGACCCCCAGCCCTCCACAAAGTCCCAGCACCAACCCGCCCCTCCATTCAGCCACTCAGCCACAGGAAGCAGAGGTGCTGGGGAAGCCCTCTCAGCCTGGTCATTCTCTACCGCCAGACCACCTTCATCAGCCTGCTCTGCTCTCCTTCTCTCTGCTATGCCGGTACCAATATGGACAACCTGTTCAGGAAGTGTCTTGTCATGGAGCATTAATCTGTGACCCCGAGCACTCCAGGCATGCCCTAATAAATATGCTAATCATCACAATAAGACTAATCATCAAGTTAACATTTGGGTCGTTCCACAAATAGAGTGCCTTTTGGGTAGTGTAATTTGGTCATGTTAACATTAACATAATAATAGCATGCTGTCATAAATAGCACATGTTCAACTTCATAACAAACACGTTTTCCCATCTCCAGAAGTAAAAAAATACATACAATACTATAAAAGGTGCCAATTCTAGTAACAGGTTTGACCATAACATTTCATCTTCAATCCACCATAACTCTGCTTGTTACGGGGAATGGAAGCTTTTGATATGCAACAGAGATGAGCTCAACCATAAATCTAGGAATCTAAACATCTGACTGTAGACAACAGGGCGTGTTATGCTGGGCAGACAAAACACCAGGAAATGGCCTAAAAGACTACAACCAGCACACCTGCTTTTACACTATGATTTGACTATTAGATGTTCAATGTTTCTTTAGAATATATGTTTTAAGGAATGGTATTAATATATTAAAACAAGAGGGACAAATGTTAAATAATCACTAATCACATGGAATAAATAATAATGTTCAGAAATGAGTGTCAAAGCAACAGAATAACTAGGGCTTTACAATGATGCAGAAAACCTGGACACATCTGGAGGTTAAGTGGGTTCAAATATTCCTAGAAGTCAGAGAAACATGACGTGGGACACATTTTTGTTGATTCTAAAAACATGACTATTCAAATGTTGAACATGGATTTGTTTAGTTATAGCGTATATGTATGTGATCCAACTGTTAACTTGAGTGTTTTATCAAAATGTACACACATAATGTCACAAGGCTTTCCGTTTGTGGAACGAGCCATTTGCCTAACAATGTCAGGTGAAAGTCAAACAATAGGCTGAAGGAGTGGATGTAATGAAAGAAATACCTTCTCCCAATCAGAACCTTTATAGAACAGGAAGAGGAAAAGTAACTCGCTATCCCATCTACCTGTATCAGCACACAGACACATCCACATTCTAGAAGCAAAACCACACCCTGATCAAACAGACTTCCTTGTTTTGCAGTTTCAAACCGTTATTTTCTCCCTAATGCAGAACTTGACTTCATATTCCTCCAACAGCGGTAGATTATGATATCGATCGTCCCTCTAGCCCTGTAAAAGCATTATAAATATACATAGCTTTTATACATTAATGGGCAGAAAGGAAACTTAGCTAATGATAATGAGGGCTGGAGTGGCCATTCCAGTCCATTAGAAGCTTTTAGTGGTGGAAATGGTATGAGTTCAGACTTACAGAGAGAGAGAGAGAGAGATAGAGAGAGAGATGGGGGGAGATATATATATATATATATATATATATATATATATATATATATATATATATATATATATACAGTGTATATATATACACACATATATATATATATCTTTATTGTTTTGAAACTTCTGTATGTAATTTCTTCTGTAATTTTTATTGTTTATTTCACTTTTGTATATTATCTACCTCACTTGCTTTGGCAATGCCAATAAAGCCCATTGAATTGAATTGAATTGAATTGAGAGAGAGAAACAGGGATAGAGAGAGAGAGAGAGAGAGAGAGAGACGGGGGGAGAGAGAGAAAGAGAGACGGGGGAGAGAGAGAGATGGGGTAGAGAGAGAGAGATGGGGAGAGAGAGAGACCGGGGAAGAGCGCGAGAGAGAGAGATAGATAGAGAGAGGGAGAGAGAGAGAGACGGGGGGAGTGAGAGAGAGAAGGAGAGAGAGAGAGATGGAGAGAGAGAGAGACGGGGGGAGAGAGAGATGGAGAGAGAGAGAGACGGGGGGAGAGAGAGAGAGAGGGAGAGAGAGAGAGTGAGAGAGACGGGGGAGGGAGAGAGAGATGGAGAGCGAGAGAGAGAGAGAGAGAGAGAGAGAGAGATGGAGAGAGAGAGAGACTGGGGGAGAGAGAGAGAGATGGAGAGAGAGAGAGACGGGGGAGAGAGAGAGAGATGGAGAGAGAGAGAGACGGGGGGAGAGAGAGAGAGATGGAGAGAGAGAGACGGGGGGAGAGAGAGAGAGATGGAGAGAGAGAGAGAGATGGAGAGAGAGAGAGATGGAGAGAGATAGAGACGGGGGAGAGAGAGAGAGATGGAGAGAGAGAGAGACGGGGGGAGAGAGAGAGAGATGGAGAGAGAGAGAGACGGGGGGAGAGAGAGAGAGATGGAGAGAGAGAGAGACGGGGGAGAGAGAGAGAGATGGAGAGAGAGAGAGATGGAGAGAGAGAGAGACGGGGGGAGAGAGAGAGATGGAGAGAGAGAGAGACGGGGGGAGAGAGAGAGAGACGGAGAGAGAGAGACGGGGGGAGAGAGAGAGAGATGGAGAGAGAGAGAGACGGGGGAGAGAGAGAGAGATGGAGAGAGAGAGAGAGAGACGGGGGAGAGAGAGAGATGGAGAGAGAGAGAGATGGAGAGAGAGAGCGAGATGGAGAGAGAGAGAGACGGAAGAGAGAGAGAGAGATGGAGAGAGAGAGACGGGGGAGAGAGAGAGAGATGGAGAGAGAGAGACGGGGGAGAGAGAGAGAGATGGAGAGAGAGAGAGACGGGGGGAGAGAGAGAGAGATGGAGAGAGAGAGAGATGGAGAGAGAGAGAATGATAACACAGACATGGCGACAGACACACAACTTACAAACAAGAAGCTTCTACAGTGAGGAATAGAACTAATGGACAGTCGGTACATCAGAGCAGGACAGAGGGAAAAACAAGTGAAGGGAAATATTTGCTTCTTTATAAACAACAGAGAAAAACTATTAATTTGGTTTAAATGCAAGCATGTTCTTCTTTGAAAGAGAATGTAATGAACTGCAAAGAAAGCTGTGTTTGATAACTGAGTGTAATTGTCCCAATACTACAATACAATTTCAGCTTCGACAACAGCTGATCCTTTACATATGTGGATGCGCTACCGAAATCAACATGTAGTGGAAAATCACGCATGACACATTCTCAATACGCGAAAATAGAATGTTTTATAGTCATAGTGCGGGAAGATGTTTGAGGGTAGCTGCACTGCAGACGGCTATATCGATTGGCTAATAGAGGATTAGTAAAGGCCCAGTGCACAAATTTTGAGGAGAAAAAAAAAATATATATATTTTATTATTATTATGCAGAACCCTCACCACCCTTACTTCCCGCGGTTATGTTCATAGTATGTGAATTTTTAAAATCAAGTATGGTTTTAATGCCAGGACGTTATACTCACTTAGGCTCTTCATCTAGCACAATTAGATGAACACTTCCATAATGCATTGGAAGAGGTGGGCTGGGAGTGATAGGCCCTAAGACTCTTCAAGTAGCCAAACAACAAAACTAGGCTACTTAATTGGGAAGATGCCGAATATTGAAGCTTCTGCGGTGGTGTTCAAATGTAGGATAAGTCGTTTTTGTTCTCCTTAAAATCATCACAAGTATTGCATCGTAGGCTACATCTTTTAAAACAGATGTATTTTTTTTTTTTTATTATACCTAAAGTGAATTTCTGTTTTCTCATTGAAAAGTGTTTCTTGTTCTCAAGGCCTTTGTCAAAGCTTTTAAACTAAATACTAAACCATCTTCTGATTTCTGAGTTTCTGTACCGGGGACTCAGGATGTGGCTGTGTTATTGATGTCATGTTCACCAGGCCTTCTGATTTCCGAGTTTCTGTACCGGGGACTCAGGATGTGGCTGTGTTAATGATGTCATGTTCATCAGGCCATTCTGATTTCTGAGTTTCTGTACTGGGGACTCAGGATGTGGCTGTGTTAATGATGTCATGTTCATCAGGCCTTCTGATTTCTGAGTTTCTGTACTGGGGACTCAGGATGTGGCTGTGTTAATGATGTCATGTTCATCAGGCCTTCTGATTTCTGAGTTTCTGTACCGGGGACTCAGGATGTGGCTGTGTTATTGATGTCATGTTCACCAGGCCTTCTGATTTCTGAGTTTCTGTACTGGGGACTCAGGATGTGGCTGTGTTATTGATGTCATGTTCACCAGGCCTTCTGATTTCTGAGTTTCTGTACTGGGGACTCAGGATGTGGCTGTGTTAATGATGTCATGTTCATCAGGCCTTCTGATTTCTGAGTTTCTGTACCGGGGACTCAGGATGTGGCTGTGTTAATGATGTCATGTTCATCAGGCCTTCTGATTTCTGAGTTTCTGTACCGGGGACTCAGGATGTGGCTGTGTTAATGATGTCATGTTCATCAGGCCTTCTGATTTCTGAGTTTCTGTACCGGGGACTCAGGATGTGGCTGTGTTAATGATGTCATGTTCATCAGGCCTTCTGATTTCTGAGTTTCTGTATCGGGGACTCAGGATGTGGCTGTGTTAATGATGTCATGTTCACCAGGCCTTCTGATTTCTGAGTTTCTGTACCGGGGACTCAGGATGTGGCTGTGTTAATGATGTCATGTTCATCAGGCCTTCTGATTTCTGAGTTTCTGTACTGGGGACTCAGGATGTGGCTGTGTTAATGATGTCATGTTCATCAGGCCTTCTGATTTCTGAGTTTCTGTACCGGGGACTCAGGATGTGGCTGTGTTAATGATGTCATGTTCATCAGGCCTTCTGATTTCTGAGTTTCTGTACCGGGGACTCAGGATGTGGCTGTGTTAATGATGTCATGTTCATCAGGCCTTCTGATTTCTGAGTTTCTGTACCGGGGACTCAGGATGTGGCTGTGTTAATGATGTCATGTTCATCAGGCCTTCTGATTTCTGAGTTTCTGTACCGGGGACTCAGGATGTGGCTGTGTTAATGATGTCATGTTCATCAGGTCTTCTGATTTCTGAGTTTCTGTTCCGGGGACTCAGGATGTGGCTGTGTTAATGATGTCATGTTCGTCAGGCCATTCTGATTTCTTAGTTTCTGTACCGGGGACTCAGGATGTGGCTGTGTTAATGATGTCATGTTCGTCAGGCCATTCTGATTTCTGAGTTTCTGTACCGGGGACTCAGGATGTGGCTGTGTTAATGATGTCATGTTCACCAGGCCTTCTGATTTCTGAGTTTCTGTACCGGGGACTCAGGATGTGGCTGTGTTAATGATGTCATGTTCATCAGGCCTTCTGATTTCTGAGTTTCTGTACCGGGGACTCAGGATGTGGCTGTGTTAATGATGTCATGTTCATCAGGCCTTCTGATTTCTGAGTTTCTGTACCGGGGACTCAGGATGTGGCTGTGTTAATGATGTCATGTTCATCAGGTCTTCTGATTTCTGAGTTTCTGTACCGGGGACTCAGGATGTGGCTGTGTTAATGATGTCATGTTCGTCAGGCCATTCTGATTTCTTAGTTTCTGTACCGGGGACTCAGGATGTGGCTGTGTTAATGATGTCATGTTCGTCAGGCCATTCTGATTTCTGAGTTTCTGTACCGGGGACTCAGGATGTGGCTGTGTTAATGATGTCATGTTCACCAGGCCTTCTGATTTCTGAGTTTCTGCACCGAGGACTCAGGATGTGGCTGTGTTAATGATGTCATGTTCACCAGGCCTTCTGATTTCTGAGTTTCTGCACCGAGGACTCAGGATGTGGCTGTGTTAATGATGTCATGTTCATCAGGCCTTCTGATTTGAACATATGGATTGTTTTAGTTTTGTAGGTGTGGCTACCTATTTAATTTATGGATCAAGTCTTAGCAGTCATTCTGATCTCGTTCCCAATGATCAGTACTTTAGTTTATTATGTTGCTGTCCAGTGGTTCTGAATGTGCGATGAACCCGACTGTTCACGTTTTTCTGTGCAATAGCCTTTTGACTTGAGCATTTGAACAGCTTTAGTGTGTGTACTAGGCTATTTGATTTAATTTATATACACTGAGTATACAAAACATTAGGAACACCTTCCTAATATTCAGTTCCTTTTTAAATAGGATCGACAGGCTATATGGGCTATGGTATAGGTTGAATGTGATAGTATACCTATAACCAGCCTGAGTAGGCCTATAACTCCATTCATATTCTATTCAGAGTTTAGAGAAATTAATACATTAGGAAATGAGCTATTATCAGGCTGGTTAATGCGATGCATGTCTGTTGAATTTGGAAAAATCCACCTACTCAGCCAGTCAGGAGCCGCTACTGCATTACAGCCATGGCACACTGCATACATTTGACTAAACGGTACATGCTAAATAGTATGCGATGATGAGTACATAGTACACAGTTTAAGTATGTAGTATGCTAATATGGGTATTTGGACACAGCCTGTGTTCTCTGTAGTGATGAAAAACAGGTTAGGATGGAGGCAGAGAAAACAGGCTTCTACTGGGTAGCAGTGTATTGCAGTGCTTTACTGTGTGTTGAATGGAGGGTTTACTGGAGCCGTGAGGAATGTGTGGGACTGGAGAAGGGAGGAGGAGCAGGGGAGGGAGGGAGGGATGGAGGAGGGGAGGGTTAGAAGAAGTAGCAGCTACCTGCCTGCAGAATCAGTGTTCCCCTCCGACCTGAAATATTACTCCATCTGCATTGTTCTGTGACGGGCAGAACAAGACACAGTCAAGAACAGCCAGCCAAGTCAGAGTATCAAATTATCTTCACAGAGGAAAGATTTCCCCCACCTCCTCCCCCTGCTCTGCCCCATCCCTCCCACCTCCTCCCCCTACCCAGCCCCATCCCTCCCACCTCCTCCCCCTACACAGCCCCCATCCCTCCCCGGGCCCTGCCCCCATCCCTCCCCCCCAGAAGAGAGCTGAGGTGAAATCCGAAACAGAGCGATCCCCCAAAACATTCCTGCTAAATCTCAAAAGTGCAACCCCACCCCACACCCCCCAGTAGTCAGGGTGAGCTAGCACCACCACCCCACACCCCCCCAGTAGTCAGGGTGAGCTAGCACCACCACCCCTCACCCCCCAGTAGTCAGGGTGCGCTAGCACCACCACCCCTCACCCCCCAGTAGTCAGGGTGAGCTAGCACCACCACCCCTCACCCCCCAGTAGTCAGGGTGAGCTAGCACCACCACCCCTGTCTCCATTTTACCAGAGGCAGGGAGGTCTTTCCTCATACAGGGGACGGAGAGACAGAGTGAGAGAGAGAGACACCGTTGCCCTAAAGCACACAAAAGACTATACATACCTTGGCCTAAACATCAGCGCCACAGGTAACTTCCACAAAGCTGTGAACGATCCAAACTTAAGGAAAGCTTTGACTATGTACAGACTCAGTGAGCATAGCCTTGCTATTGAGAGAAGACAGGCTATGTGCACACTGCCCACAACATGAGGTGGAAACTGAGCTGCACTTTCTAACCTCCTGTCCAATGTATGACCATATTAGAGACACTATTATTTCCCTCAGATTACACAGATCCATAAAGAATTCGAAAACAAACCCAATTTTGATAAACTCCCATATCTAATGGGTGACATTCCACAGTGTGCCATCACAGCAGCAATATTTGTGACCTGTTGCCACAAGAAAAGGGCAACCAGTGAAGAACAAACACTATTGTAAATACAACCCATATTTATGCTTATTTATTTTCCCTTGTGTACCCTTAACCATTTGTACATTGTTGCAACACTGTATATATATATATATATATATATATATATATATATATATATATATATATATATATATATATATATATAATATGACATTTGTAATGTCTTTATTGTTTTGAAACTTCTGTATGTGTAATTTTTACAGTTAATTTTTATTGTTTATTTCACTTTTGTATATTATCTACCTCACTTGCTTTGGCAATGTTAACACATGTTTCCCATGCCAATAAAGCCCCTTGAATTGAATTGAATTGAGAGAGAGAGAGATAGAGAGAGAGAGAGAGAGAGATGGAGAGAGAAAGAGAGACAGGGAGAGAGAGAGAGAGCGAGAGAGAGAGAGAGACAGGGAGAGAGAGAGAGAGAGACAGGGAGAGAGAGAGACAGGGAGAGAGAGAGAGAGACAGGGAGAGAGAGATATAAGGGAGAGACAGAGACAGAGAAAGACAGGCTATGTGCTCACTGCCCAGGTGGAAACTGAGCTGCACTTCCTAACCTCCTGCCCAATGTATGACCATATTAGAGAGACATATTTCCCTCAGATTACACAGATCCACAAAGAATTCGAAAACAAATCCAATTTTGAAAAACTCCCATATCTACTGGGTGAAATTCCACAGTGTGACATCACAGCAGCAAGATTTGTGACCTGTTGCCACGAGAAAAGGGCAACCAGTGAAGAACATTGAAAATACAACCCATATTTATGCTTATTTATATTATCTTGTGTCCTTTAACCATTTGTACATTGTTAAAACACTGTATATATATAATATGACATTTGTAATGTCTTTATTGTTTTGAAACTTCTGTATGTGTAATGTTTACTGTTAATTTTGATTGTTTTTCACTTTATATATTCACTTTATATATTATCTACCTCACTTGCTTTGGCAATGTTACAGTTTTTTTCGATTGCTAAACGACAGTGGGCACAACTGGAGACACATGTGCAAAACTCTAACTACAGTCTGCACTACCAACAGTCACCTGAGCTAAACAGTTCACATCACCTGCAAAACTCATTCCAAGCAACACAACTCTTAACACATGGCTCAAAACACGCTCTGTGCAGCCAAACACTATGCACAACCCTCACTGAGATAACACGCACTGTCACTCAGAACACACTGAGAGTAAAAACACTAGCATCAAACACCAATACAGAAAATACAAACGTTTCATCTTTACAGTTTGAACAATATCAGTGACTTCATACAAAGTAATATTTTCTTCAAAGAAAAGAGTGACATTCTTTCACATGATTTATTAAAATTTTTAGAACATAACAATTATTTAAGGTAAATGAAAATTAGCAGTTTGCTTCAATAGTCTGTAGTAATTTACAGAATTACAATAATGAGAAAAAAAAGGTAGAAACTAAAAGTACATACTGTAATTCGAACAAATAATTGAGGGGCTAATCCTGCCTCTCTCTAGCATCAGACCACAGGTTTTCTTCAACATCACATCTAATGTTTTCTCTTGCCATGCACCTGGGGAAGAACCTTCTGGAGTGCCTTATCCATCCCTGGCAGTCCTCTGGACTCGT
Source organism: Oncorhynchus mykiss (assembly GCF_057628025.1). NCBI lineage: Eukaryota > Metazoa > Chordata > Actinopteri > Salmoniformes > Salmonidae > Oncorhynchus > Oncorhynchus mykiss. The sequence goes on from NC_143047.1 coordinate 29,919,438, forward strand.
GTCCTCACATCCGGCACGCATGGCTTCCAAAAGAGACATTTGGTCATGTGGGTGGTGACCAAACACTTTCCACCTCCAGGCAGAGAAAAACTCCTCTATTGGGTTGAGGAAGGGTGAATATGCAGGCAGGTACAAAACCATAAATCTGTGATGTGCTGCAAACCAATCTGTGACAGCTGCAGAGTGGTGAAAAGCAATGTTATCGCAAACTATGAGAAAAACTTACTGGCTCCCCCTGTTCTGCTGGCACTAGCTGAGCATAGAGCTGTTCTAGGAAAGCTATAAGCCTTTCTGTGTTGTATGGGCCAATGAGTGGTGTGTTGAGAAGCAAACCATCATTGGCCATTGCAGCACACATGGTGATATTTCCCCCCCTTTTGCCTGGAACCTCCACAGTGGCCCTTTGACCTATAACATTCCTTCCTCTGCGCCGTGTTTTGGCAAGGTTAAATCCAGCTTCATCAATAAATACAAATGAATGTGGTCTTTCCAGGTCTTTCCAGTGTTCACTCTTTGTCTTCTTTGTCTTCCTCCACGCATCCGCCCTCTCCCTGCCACCCTTCTCCCTCCACGAATCCATCTTCCTTGTTCCATTTCCAAAATGAGTCTTTCTGAGCTCTACCTATATATACTGTAATATGTGTGTGTGTTCACTAACAAGTCTAAAACAAGACACCTGCTTAGCCTTTCAGCTTTCAGTGTTTGAAAGGCACAAGGCTGAAATCTATTCCGTTTTGAATGTGTGGTTCACAGTTTTGACAGCAGTGTGTTAGCATTTGAACAAAGTGCTGTAAATCCAGTGTTGTGCAGGTTGTGGTTAAAGTCATGGGATAAGTGTGTAGAGTTTTGAAAACTGTGTTCAAGCAATGAAAAATGAACTAGAGTTTGGTCCACATGAACTGCTGCTGTGCAGACTGTAGTTAGAGTTTTGCACATGTGACTCCAGTTGTGTCCGCTGTCGTTTAGCAATCGAAAAACACTGTAACACATGTTTCCCATGCCAATAAAGCCCTTGAATTGAATTCAGAGACAGAGACAGAGACAGAGACAGAGACAGAGACAGAGACAGAGACAGAGACAGAGACAGAGACAGACAGACAGACAGACAGACAGACAGACAGACAGACAGACAGACAGACAGACAGACAGACAGACAGACAGACAGACAGACAGACAGACAGACAGACAGACAGACAGACAGACAGACAGACAGACAGACAGACAGACAGACAGACAGACAGACAGATAGATAGATAGATAGATAGATAGATATATAGATAGATAGATAGATAGATACAGAGAGAGAGATAGCTAGATAGATAGATAGATAGATAGATAGATAGATACAGAGAGAGATAGATACAGAGAGATAGATAGATAGATAGATACAGAGAGAGAGAGTGTGAGAGAGAGAGAGAGAAAGCGAGAGAGAGAGACGAGACACAGAGAGAGAGAGAGAGAGAGAGAGAGAGAGAGAGAGAGAGAGACACATAGAGGGAGAGAGACACAGAGAGAGAGAAGAGTCCATCTCCATCAAAAGGCCAGATAGCCATTGACATGGTTGAGATACTTAGCCCATTGAACACCCTTTGAAGGGGAGGAATTAACTTCCTATTGAAAACACTCAGCAAGAGTGTTTAAAAACACATCATTTATTCATCATCCTTCCGCTTACTAAATCATTTCACTGAGCGCGAGAGAGAGAGGGCGGTTCTCCTTCTATCAAGGTTTCAAATGATCAATAAGATCTGTCCTCTTATTAGCAAATGATTGATCTTGATCTGAAATAGCCTACTTATGCATTGATTTAATTTTTGAGATGTTTTAATGTATTACATTAATTCATGCTGTTGTTTAGATAAAACATTTCTAAACCCACATATTTCATTTTAAGCCGTTTTGACAGGCAACAAGTGAGGTCAATTGTGAGAACTGACAAACTGTGCTTGTAGTGTGACTTGAAAGTTTCATTTGTGTATCTTAAAATGAACACCAAACATCTTAACTGACTGACTGAGTGGTAATAGCTTTAGCTAAATGAACAGCCTACTGTATCTTTCTCTGTCTGTGGTAGTCGGCAGTCAGGTAATATTTACATACTTCCTCAGATTCCTTTAGGTTAAAGATTCTCTGTTTGAAGAGACAGCACTTTACAGAGGCACAGGGTTGTGGTTGTGTCTGTGTGGTTGTGTCTGTGTCTGTGTGGTTATGTCTGTATGGTTATGTCTGTGTGGTTGTGTCTGTGTGATTGTGTCTGTGTGGTTATGCCTGTGTGGTTGTGTCTGTGTGGTTATGTTTGTGTCTGTGTGGTTGTGTCTGTGTGGTTATGTCTGTGTGGTTGTGTCTGTGTGGTTATGTCTGTGTGGTTGTGTCTGTGTGGTTATGTCTGTGTGGGTATGTCTGTGTGGTTATGCCTGTGTGGTTGTGTCTGTCTGGTTATGTCTGTGTCTGTGTGGTTGTGTCTGTGTGGTTATGTCTGTGTGGTTATGTCTGTGTGGTTATGCCTGTGTGGTTGTGTCTGTGTGGTTATGTCTGTGTGGTTATGTCTGTGTCTGTGTGGTTATGTCTGTGTCTGTGTGGTTGTGTCTGTGTGGTTATGTCTGTGTGGTTGTGTCTGTGTGGTTATGTCTGTGTCTGTGTGGTTGTGTCTGTGTGTTTGTGTCTGTGTGGTTGTGTCTGTGTGGTTATGTCTGTGTGGTTGGGTCTGTGTGGTTGTGTCTGTGTGTTTGTGTCTGTGTGGTTGTGAATGTGTGGTTGTGTCTGTGTGGTTATGTCTGTGTGGTTGGGTCTGTGTGGTTGTGTCTGTGAGGTTGTGTCTGTGTGGTTGTGTCTGTGTGGTTGTGTCTGTGTGGTTATGTCTGTGTCTGTGTGGTTGTGTCTGTGTGTTTGTGTCTGTGTAGTTGTGTCTGTGTGGTTATGTCTGTGTGGTTGGGTCTGTGTGGTTGTGTCTGTGTGCTTGTGTCTGTGTGGTTGGGTATGTGTGGTTGGGTCTGTGTGGTTGTGTCTGTGAGGTTGTGTCTGTGTGGTTGTGTCTGTGTGGTTATGCCTGTGTGGTTGTGTCTGTGTGGTTATGTTTGTGTCTGTGTGGTTGTGTCTGTGTGGTTATGTCTGTGTGGTTGTGTCTGTGTGGTTATGTCTGTGTGGTTGTGTCTGTGTGGTTATGTCTGTGTGGGTATGTCTGTGTGGTTATGCCTGTGTGGTTGTGTCTGTCTGGTTATGTCTGTGTCTGTGTGGTTGTGTCTGTGTGGTTATGTCTGTGTGGTTATATCTGTGTGGTTATGCCTGTGTGGTTGTGTCTGTGTGGTTATGTCTGTGTGGTTATGTCTGTGTCTGTGTGGTTATGTCTGTGTCTGTGTGGTTGTGTCTGTGTGGTTATGTCTGTGTGGTTGTGTCTGTGTGGTTATGTCTGTGTCTGTGTGGTTGTGTCTGTGTGTTTGTGTCTGTGTGGTTGTGTCTGTGTGGTTATGTCTGTGTGGTTGGGTCTGTGTGGTTGTGTCTGTGTGTTTGTGTCTGTGTGGTTGTGAATGTGTGGTTGTGTCTGTGTGGTTATGTCTGTGTGGTTGGGTCTGTGTGGTTGTGTCTGTGAGGTTGTGTCTGTGTGGTTGTGTCTGTGTGGTTGTGTCTGTGTGGTTATGTCTGTGTCTGTGTGGTTGTGTCTGTGTGTTTGTGTCTGTGTAGTTGTGTCTGTGTGGTTATGTCTGTGTGGTTGGGTCTGTGTGGTTGTGTCTGTGTGCTTGTGTCTGTGTGGTTGGGTCTGTGTGGTTGTGTCTGTGAGGTTGTGTCTGTGTGGTTGTGTCTGTGTGGTTGGGTCTGTGTGGTTGTGTCTGTGTGGTTGTGTCTGTGTGGCTGTGTCTGTGTGGTTGGGTCTGTGTGGTTGGGTCTGTGTGGTTGTGTCTGTGAGGTTGTGTCTGTGTGGTTGTGTCTGTGTGGTTGGGTCTGTGTGGTTGGGTCTGTGTGGTTGTGTCTGTGAGGTTGTGTCTGTGTGGTTGTGTCTGTGTGGTTGTGTATGTGGGTTTGTTATGTATGTGGGTTTTGGGGATGGTATGATGATGGAGATGGTTTGTCTCAAACGGTTCTAAAAGTTCACAGATGTTCACCAACTTCCTAACCATGCCAACTTCTACCAGACACTATGCCAGTCTTCCAGTGTGGGTGCTTTTGTTCTCTAGGCCTGCAAGCCTGATCACATTTCAACTAGGAACAGAGGAAGCTTTCCCCTCAATTTCATGTAAGCTCCTTCTCTGTCAATCACTGACGAGCCACAAGAAGGATTTTCCTAGTGATGAGGTACAAATTCAAAAGCCACTCGAACATCTGAGCTATCTTTGTTGCAGGTGCACGGTAACAGTTGAATAACATGAGAAAAAAGAAGAAACCTGCACACTGCTCTCGCTAGTATCACTGACCTTCATTAAGCTTTACGTATCGGCCTCAAGTTCTTCCCCAGAGCTTGACGAAGGCCTTGAGGCTGATACCTAAAGCTTATTAAAAGCAGTGATACTAGCAAGAGCAGTGTGCAGGTTTCTTCTTTATTGCCTAGTGATGAGGTAGCCAGAAATATGTCGGACTGGCATGAGGAAAAACGATCAGGTTACAGCCAACGTCTACTGAATAGAATCTATATTCTGTCCTCTGTTTTACCTGCTGTGTGAGGTAGATTAGAGCTCCACAGCCTCCATGACAGAGACATAGACACATCAACCTGCCGACTTGCAGGAACGAATATCCCAACACCAGACAGTCCCACTCAGTACGGACTGCACTACATCTCACTGTCCAATCAAAAGTATCTGTTAGAATGTTGTTACAGCACCCATCAACAAACCACACTGAACATCTCTGGTGGGGAGGATAGAGGTAGAAATGTATAGTGTTGGAGACAGCAGGATGGTCCTGCACAGTATTTATATGAACATGGGCTGAGAGGACATTTCTCTCACTCATTTAACTGACAGATTCCTATTCAGAGACAAGAACAAAGAGGAGCCATTTTAAATTCCTGATAGTTGACCAAACATACTGCAAATACAGGACTGTGGAAATTCTAACATTCTATCTGTTCTTCCTGGCTTGTTCTTCCTCCAGGGTCAGACTGACTGACTGACCAGTAACTAGATCAGATCAGAGGCTCATTTATTATCTGCATCCCAAATGGCACCCTATTGCCTATAAACAGTAGTGCCTATATAGCTCTGATCAAAAGTAGTGCACTATATATCGAATAGGGTTCCATTTGGGATGAAGGCTCATTCAACCATATAGCCAGGCTGCAGACAAACACAAGGGGACGGTTAGAGAGGAGGGAAGGCACAACCCTGGCCCAAACTTGAATGACAGGACAGCCAGGGAGTTGTATCCAATTATCCTCCTTTGTGGCCTGCGTTCCACACGCTAATCAAAAGGCTAAGCGAAGGTTAATGGGCAGAAAGGACAGAGGACTGGGAGGAGTGGTGTAGTAGTGGGCAGGCCAGATGGGTCTTTGTACTCCCCCCTCCTTGGCCTTCTGCTCCTCCCACCCCTCCCCTCCACTGCCACCCCATACTCTAATTAGCTGACAGACTGGGGGGAGAAGAGGGGGGAGAGATGAGGAGGAAGGAAAGGGAGGAGAGGAGAGGGAGGGAGGGGGACCTGGGGCAACAGATGGGGAACAACTGTCTGGGAGTTCATTAGAAGGACTAGGAGTGATGCAGGGTGGCCCAGGGTGGCCCGTGGTGAACTCTGTGCCTTAAGGCCTGACAGCCTGCTACTGCTACAAAACCCAGGAGTGAGAGCACGCAGGCAAACACAGGCAAACACAGGCAGGCACACAAGCACACACATACACACATTTTTATTTGTTGCTCAAAATTGGAGAGATGAAATAACTGATTTGACAGAGCTGACCCGCAACACAAAATAAATCAGATATCACTTCACTCTAAAGTTAAACTCAGTTATTAAATGAGTGAGAGAAATGTCCTCTCAGCCCATGTTCATATAAATACTGTGCAGGACCATCCTGCTGTCTCCAACACTATACATTTCTACCTCTATCCTCCCCACCAGAGATTTTCAGTGTGGTTTGTTGATGGGTGCTGTAACAACATTCTAACAGATACTTTTGATTGGACAGTGAGATGTATTGCAGTCTGTACTGAGTGGGACTGTCTGGTGTTGGGATATTCGTTCCTGCAAGTCGTCAGGTTAATGTGTCTATGTGTCTGTCATGGAGGCTGTGGAGCTCTAATCTAAATCACACAATTTCAAAACCAAAACCATAACCAAATCTTAAAATGGCCAGTTCCTCAAATTGTTTATTTTTCAGTAAAATTTTTTGAATTTAGTTTACAGTAGAAAATCACATGCTGTAGTGTGCACTTCAAGAGTCCTAAATAGATGCCTAGTGAAGCCATGGTAAACACGTCTCATACAGCACTAACAAAACCTTCTGGTAGATCCAGAATCATTTCTATTATGAATGCTGCAGTCAATTTGCCAGGGTGATTATACATAAACAGCTCTCTGTGTGTGTGTGTGTGTGTGTGTGTGTGTGTGTGTGTGTGTGTGTGTGTGTGTGTGTGTGTGTGTGTGTGTGTGTGTGTGTGTGTGTGTGTGTGTGTGTGTGTGTGTGTGTGTGTGTGTGTACCATAGGAATGCAAACTCCATACAATCAACAATACAGGTCTTAAACGCATTTTATGAATCCCAACTCAACTCGTCAAAATCCTGCTTTGTATGCATTAGCAATCTAATAAATCAGGAAGCAAGACGTCCAAGAAAGAGGATATTTCCTCAGTTTCCTCCTTTCCCCCTCTCTTAGTCCCACCTTGACAGGATGAAGGAGGGTTTACTGTGTGCACCCGACATGGATTACTGTGTGCATCTCCAACACTGGGACGACTCTTCAACTACGACATAGCCCCTCTCTCTGATTCATCCAGACAGACCTATATAACATAGTCTCTCTGATTCATCCAGACAGACCTATATAACATAGTCACCCCCCCCTCTCTCTGATTCATCCAGACAGACCTATATAACATAGTCTCTCTGATTCATCCAGACAGACCTATATAACATAGTCTCTCTGATTCATCCAGACAGACCTATATAACATAGTCACCCCCCCTCTCTCTGATTCATCCAGACAGACCTATATAACATAGTCTCTCTGATTCATCCAGACAGACCTATATAACATAGTCTCTCTGATTCATCCAGACAGACCTATATAACATAGTCACCCCCCCTCTCTCTCATTCATCCAGACAGACCTATATAACATAGTCTCTCTGATTCATCCAGACAGACCTATATAACATAGTCTCTCTCATTCATCCAGACAGACCTATATAACATAGTCTCTCTGATTCATCCAGACAGACCTATATAACATAGTCACCCCCCCTCTCTCTGATTCATCCAGACAGACCTATATAACATAGTCTCTCTGATTCATCCAGACAGACCTATATAACATAGTCACCCCCCCTCTCTCTGATTCATCCAGACAGACCTATATAACATAGTCACCCCCCTCTCTCTGATTCATCCAGACAGACCTATATAACATAGTCACCCCCCCTCTCTCTCATTCATCCAGACAGACCTATATAACATAGTCACCCCCCTCTCTCTGATTCATCCAGACAGACCTATATAACATAGTCACCCCCCTCTCTCTGATTCATCCAGACAGACCTATATAACATAGTCACCCCCCTCTCTCTGATTCATCCAGACAGACCTGTATAACATAGTCTCTCTGATTCATCCAGACAGACCTATATAACATAGTCACCCCCGCTCTCTCTGATTCATCCAGACAGACCTATATAACATAGTCACCCCCCTCTCTCTGATTCATCCAGACAGACCTATATAACATAGTCTCTCTGATTCATCCAGACAGACCTATATAACATAGTCTCTCTGATTCATCCAGACAGACCTATATAACATAGTCACCCCCGCTCTCTCTGATTCATCCAGACAGACCTATATAACATAGTCACCCCCGCTCTCTCTGATTCATCCAGACAGACCTATATAACATAGTCACCCCCGCTCTCTCTCATTCATCCAGACAGACCTATATAACATAGTCACCCCCCTCTCTCTGATTCATCCAGACAGACCTATATAACATAGTCACCCCCCCCTCTCTCATTCATCCAGACAGACCTATATAACATAGTCACCCCCCCTCTCTCTCATTCATCCAGACAGACCTATATAACATAGTCACCCCCCCTCTCTCTGATTCATCCAGACAGACCTATATAACATAGTCTCTCTGATTCATCCAGACAGACCTATATAACATAGTCACCCCCCTCTCTCTGATTCATCCAGACAGACCTATATAACATAGTCACCCCCCTCTCTCTGATTCATCCAGACAGACCTATATAACATAGTCACCCCCCTCTCTCTGATTCATCCAGACAGACCTATATAACATAGTCACCCCCCTCTCTCTGATTCATCCAGACAGACCTATATAACATAGTCACCCCCCTCTCTCTGATTCATCCAGACAGACCTGTATAACATAGTCTCTCTGATTCATTCAGACAGACCTGTATAACATAGTCTCTCTGATTCATTCAGACAGACCTGTATAACATAGTCTCTCTCATTCATCCAGACAGACCTATATAACATAGTCACCCCCCCTCTCTCTCATTCATCCAGACAGACCTATATAACATAGTCACCCCCCCTCTCTCTGATTCATCCAGACAGACCTATATAACATAGTCTCTCTGATTCATCCAGACAGACCTATATAACATAGTCTCTCTGATTCATCCAGACAGACCTATATAACATAGGTCTGTCTGGATCTCAGTCTCGGACAGCTCCTCCAAACAGCAGTGGGAAACAAGGACCCTCTCCACACACAAAGGAACGAAAGCAGTTGTTTCTCAGCGCCACAGAGGCAGGGAGTTATTCTGCTGACAGCACACGGCAGAGGAATGACTACACATGGTCTGATTCCCCCTGTTTCCTTCATCTCTAATCTTAACAGCGTAGAGTATCAGTGAACCACAGGAGCTGTTCTAGAGGGAAGGAACAGCCACTGATTCTGGATCAGTGGCTCCCTGGCTGCTTCCTTAGCAGAGCCATCTAGTGGATGTCTGAGAAGAGAGGTGGTTCTGGGATGTCTGAGGAGAGAGATGTTAGGGGATGTATGAGGAGAGAGATGTTAGGGGATGTCTGAGGAGAGAGGTGTTAGGGGATGTCTGATAAGAGAGGTGATTCAAGGATGTCTGAGGAGAGAGGTGTTAGGGGATGTCTGAGGAGAGAGGTGATTCAGGGATGTCTGAGGAGAGAGATGTTAGGGGATGTCTGAGGAGAAAGATGATGTAAGGATGTCTCAGAAGAGAGGTGGTTCAGGGATGTCTGAGGAGAGAGATGTTAGGGGATGTCTGAGGAGAGAGGTGGTTCAGGGATGTCTGCGGGGGGGAGATGTTAGGGGATGTCTGGGAGAGAGATGTTAGGGGATGTCTGAGGAGAGAGGTGTTAGGGGATGTCTGAGGAGAGAGGTGATTCAGGGATTTCTGAGGAGAGAGATGTTAGGGGATGTATGAGGAGAGAGATGTTAGGGGATGTCTGAGGAGAGAGGTGTTAGGGGATGTCTGAGAAGAGAGGTGATTCAAGGATGTCTGAGGAGAGAGGTGTTAGGGGATGTCTGAGGAGAGAGGTGATTCAGGGATGTCTGAGGAGAGAGATGTTAGGGGATGTCTGAGGAGAAAGATGATGTAAGGATGTCTCAGAAGAGAGGTGGTTCAGGGATGTCTGAGGAGAGAGATGTTAGGGGATGTCTGAGGAGAGAGGTGATTCAGGGATGTCTGCGGGGGGGAGATGTTAGGGGATGTCTGGGAGAGAGATGTTAGGGGATGTCTGAGGAGAGAGGTGTTAGGGGATGTCTGAGGAGAGAGGTGATTCAGGGATTTCTGAGGAGAGAGATGTTAGGTGATGTCTGAGGAGAGAGGTGTTAGGGGATGTCTGAGGAGAGAGGTGATTCAGGGATGTCTAAGGAGAGAGATGCTAGGGGAGGTCTGAGGAGAGAGGTTTTAGGGGATGTCTGAGAAGAGAGGTGGTTCAGTGATGTCTAAGGAGAGAGATGTTAGGGGATGTCTGAGGAGAGAGATGTTAGGGGATGTCTGAGGAGAGAGGTGATTCAGGGATGTCTGAGGAGAGAGATGTTAGGGGAAGTCTGAGGAGAGAGGTGGTGTGGGGATGTCTGAGGAGAGAGATGTTAGAGGATGTCTGAGAAGAGATATGGTTCAGGGATGTCTGAGGAGAGAGATGTTAAGGGATGTCTGAGGAGAGAGGTGTTAGGGGATGTCTGAGGAGAGAAATGTTAGGGGATGTCTGAGGAGAAAGATGATGTAAGGATGTCTGAGAAGAGATGGGGTTCAGGGATGTCTGAGGAGAGAGATGTTAGGGGATGTCTGAGGAGAGAGGTGGTTCAGGGATGTCTAAAGAGAGAGATGTTAGAGGATGTCTGAGGAAAGAGATGTTAGGGGATGTCTGAAGAGAGAGATGTTAGGGGATGTCTGAGGAGAGAGATGTTAGGGGATGTCTGAGGAGAGAGGTGATTCAGGGATGTCTGAAGAGAGAGATGTTAGGGGATGTCTGAGAAGAGAGATGGTTCAGGGATGTCTGAGGAGAGAGGTGGTGTGGGGATGTCTAAGGAGAGAGATGTTAGGGAATGTCTGAGGAGAAAAATAATGTAAGGATGTCTAAGAAGAGAGGTGGTTCAGCGATGTCTGAGGAGAGAGATGTTAGGGGATGTCTAAGAAGAGAGGTGGTTCAGGGATGTCTGCGTTCAGGGATGAGGAGATAGATGTTAGGGGATGTCTGAGGACAGAGGTGATTCAGGGATGTCTGAGGAGAGAGGTGGTGTAGGGATGTCTGGGTAGAGAGTGGTTAGGGGATGTCTGAGGAGAGAGGTGATTCAGGGATGTCTGAGGAGAGAGATGTTAGGGGATGTCTGAGGAGAGATATGATGTGGGGATGTCTGAGAAGAGAGGTGGTTCAGGGATGTCTGAGGAGAGAGTGGTTAGGGGATGTCTGAGGAGAGAGATGATGTGGGGATGTCTGAGAAAAGAGGTGGTTCAGGGATGTCTGAGGAGAGAGATGTTAGGGGATGTCTGAGGAGAGAGGTGATTCAGTGATGTCTGAGGAGAGAGGTGGTGTGGGGATGTCTGAGGAGAGAGATGTTAGGGGATGTCTGAGGAGAAAGATGATGTAAGGATGTCTGAGAAGAGAGGTTGTTCAGGGATGTCTGAAGAGAGAGATGTTAGGGGATGTCTGAGGAGAGAGATGTTAGGGGATGTCTGAGGAGAGAGGCGATTCAGGGATTTCTGAGGAGAGAGATGTTAGGGGATGTCTGAGGAGAGAGGTGGTTCAGGGATGTCTGAAGAGAGAGGTGTTAGGGGATGTCTGAGGAGAGAGATGTTAGGGGATGTCTGAGGAGAGAGGTGTAAGTGGATGTCTGAGGAGAGAGGTGTTAGGGGATGTCTGAGGAGAGAGATCTTATTGGATGTCTGAGGAGAGAGATGTTAGGGGATGTCGGAGGAGAGAAGTGATTCAGGGATGTCTGAGGAGAGTGGTGTTAGGGAATGTCTGAGGAGAGAGGTGGTTCAGGGATGTCTGAAGAGAGAGATGTTAGGGGATGTCTGAGGAGAGAGATGTTAGGGGATGTTTGAGGAGAGAGATGTTTGGGGATGTTTGAGGAGAGAGATGTCATTGGATGTCTGAGGAGAGAGATGTTAGGGGATGTTTGAGGAGAGAGATGTTAGAGGATGTCTGAGGGGAGAGATGTTGGGGGATGTTTGAAGAGAGAGATATTAGGGGATGTCTGAGGAAAGAGATGTTAGGTGATGTTTGAGGAGAGAGGTGTTAGGGGATGTCTGAGGAGAGAGATGTTAGGGGATGTCTGAGGAGAGAGATGTTATTGGATGTCTGAGGAGAGAGGTGTTGGGGGATGTTTGAGGAGAGAGATATTTGGGGATGTTTGAGGAGTGAGATGTCATTGGATGTCTGAGGAGAGAGATGTTAGGGGATGTCTGAGGAGAGAGATGTTAGGGGATGTCTGAGGAGAGAGGTGTTAGGGGATGTCTGATGAGAGAGATGTTAGGGGATGTTTGAGGAGAGAGGTGTTAGGGTATGTCTGAGGAGAGAGATGTTAGGGGATGTCTGAGGAGAGAGATGTTAGGGGATGTTTGAGGAGAGAGGTGTTAGGGGATGTCTGAGGAGAGATGTTAGGGGATGTCTGATGAGAGAGATGTTAGTGGATGTCTGAGGAGAGAGGTGTTAGGGGATGTCTGAGGAGAGTGGTGTTAGGGAATGTCTGAGGAGAGAGGTGGTTCAGGGATGTCTGAAGAGAGAGATGTTAGGGGATGTCTGAGGAGAGAGGTGTTAGGGGATGTCTGAGGAGAGAGATGTTAGGGGATGTCTGAGGAGAGAGATGTTAGGGGATGTCTGAGGAGAGAGATGTTAGGGGATGTCTGATGAGAGAGATGTTAGGGGATGTTTGAGGAGAGAGATGTTAGGGGATGTCTGAGGAGAGAGATGTTAGGGGATGTCTGAGGAGAGAGGTGTTAGGGGATGTCTGATGAGAGAGATGTTAGTGGATGTCTGAGGAGAGAGATGTTAGGGGATGTCTGATGAGAGAGATGTTAGTGGATGTCTGATGAGAGAGATGTTAGGGGATGTCTGATGAGAGAGATGTTAGGGGATGTCTGAGGAGAGAGATGTTAGGGATGTCTGAGGAGAGAGATGTTAGGGGATGTCTGATGAGAGAGATGTTAGTGGATGTCTGATGAGAGAGATGTCAGGGGATGTCTGAGGAGAGAGGTGTTAGGGGATGTCTGATGAGAGAGATTTTAGGGGATGTCTGAGGAGAGAGGTAGTTCAGGTTGAAGTCAGTGCAGTTCACTAGTCTGACATGGTTCTCGTCAATCAGACAAAACAGTCAGAGTAAACAATGCATTTTAAAGGCAAATACACCTAATTAGTCATTCGAGGTCCACTCCATTGTGATGCTGGAAGATTACTAGTGTTACTTTGGGTTTCTACCAATGCAGTTACTACCAATGAGTATGCCCTAATATAGCATAGGCATTAGTGGCGGACAGTGCCGTTTAAGATTATTATTTTTTCAGGAGCATGGCCTTATTTCTAATACAGCACATTGAATGACTGTCATTCACATTCCATTCACCCAGCTCAATGGAACATCGATAGGTTTAGGCTACTACATGATACAAAACATTTTCCGATACCCATCATGAGTTTGCTACCAGATGGAGAGAAATTTTAGTAATCAAGGTAACAGACACAACAGACACACATTCAATACCACCTTGCACAATCTTGCCTGCATCTACAGTAGCTGATGTATGTGTAAACATTAGTCCAACAGTTGCAAACCAGAGTTTCTATTGGACAAATTCAGGTATGTTTACACCTGTCTGGTTCCATTTGCTTACATTTAAGAAAGATTTTTCAACAGAATTGGTGGAATGAACACACCCCTGATCACACACAAACACAGTTCAATTTCAAGGCACCCAAAACAAACCACATTATCCCTTTGATCATTGGATAATTCCTTCTCACATCTACATGCTCTCCTCCTCCCACCTTTTCCCTTCGCTTGTGGACTTCAGTGCACATCACATTAGCTGTTTGTGACCAGGTGAAGAAACCTTTCCAAGCCAAACCTTTATATTATAACCGCTAACCTCTACACATAGCCTACATCATTGTCGCCATATTAGCCAATGTCAGTCAACATAGCTACTAGAACTAACGCGTTAGTAAACCCGCTACAGTCATGCAGTACAGTGTACAGTTAGCAAGCAGTTTAGCAGTTACACCGGCGTGCGCCTTTAGCAATAAATGAATAAAACCAAAAGCTTACCTTGACTTGGAAGAGTTCAAGTGTTGGATAGCCATAGCCAGCTAGGTAACATAGCATCTCTCTCTGTTTGATCCGAGTGTTTGAGTAGGCTAAACTAGCTAGCTGCATTTGCTACCTAAGTAAGCAAAAGTGAAAGTGAAAAAAATACAAAATATTGCTAGCTCTCACTCTTTCTCTCTCTCTCTTGCTTCTCCTTCCTTTTTGAAGAAATTAATTTGTTCAAAGCTGTTCACCTATTGTCTTTCTATTTTTGAGTCAACTTCTCACCACATTATATGCACTGCAGTGCTAGCTAGCTGTAGCTTATTCTTTCAGTATTAGATTAATTCTCTGATCCTTTGATCAGGTGGACAACAAGTCAGTTCATGCTGCAAGAGCTCTGATAGGTTGGAGGACGTCCTCTGGAAGTTGTCATAATTACTGTGTAAGTCTATGGAAGGCGGTGCCATGAGCCTCCTAGGTTTTGTATTGAAAATATCTGTCCTCCGGCTACACCATGGTGCTACCCTACAGAGTGCTGTTGAGGCTACTGTAGACCTGCTTTGCAAAACAATGTGTTTTAATACATTATTTGGTGACATATTAAATATTAAGTATAGTTTTATGTTAAAATAATAACTTTGTAATGCTTCACTATTTTTATTTTTATGAAATTCACTGAGAAGGATGGTTCTCCCCTTCCTCCTCTGAGGAGCCTCCACTGATAGGCATTGGTTGAAGCTCCCTACCATCATATGTAAGCCAATATGACATCAATCGATGAAAATGAGCAAATCAACCTCTCCCCATGAACCGTCTGGCTGTTACCGAGAACCATATACCAGTTTTAATAGTATTTTCTGTGCCTACCTAGCTCAAAAACTAGATGGATTAAAATGAGACTATAGCGTCTATAAAGTGACCAATGGATTAAAAAAATGTTGGCTTGACCAAGTTTCTAGGTGCAACAGATTATAAAATGTATCACTCACGTGCTCATTTCGATGTGCTACCTTTTTGTAGCATTTTTGACAACGCTAACATCTTTTCAGCCGAATCTCAGTTCTGAAACAGGACCAACAACTTGGTTGCTGCGCAACAGAAGCAGCTAGCGAGTAGCATGCTAGCAGCTGTAGCTAGCTAGCACCAGTCAGATGAGAATCAAGCCACAAGCAAATAAAGTTAGGTATATTTTGCTGAGGATGGTTTTTTATATGGTGAAGTCAGTGTAAACTAAATCAGAGTACAAATAAATAAGTTAGCGAACATCGTTGGCTGCTATTATAGCCAATTAACTACAAGCATAAAAGAAGGTACCAATCAATGTTGACAATATATCCTAGCTAGCTACATTCTTCCATAAAGCATAGCTAGCTAAGGAAGTAAAGTGCATAGTCCACACCAAACTTTAACTGCCATGCTATTAACTTATAATACATGCAATGGGCATTTATTATCTAGTTACTCCGGCATGATACAGTCTAACTGGTTAGATAGCTACGTGTGTAGCCAGATGTCAGTTTCAGCACAAACACTACTAGCTAAATCAAATTAAATCAAATCACATTGTATTTGTCACATGCGCCGAATACAACAGGTGTAGACTTACAGTGAAATGCTTACTTATAAGCCCTTAACCAACAATAAAGTTTTAAGATAATACCCCCCAAAAAAGTAAGAGATAAGAATAACAAATAACTCAAGAGCAGCAGTAAATAACAATAGTGGGGCTATATACAGGGGTTACCGGTACAGAGTCAATGTGTTAATGTGCGGGGGTACCAGTGTCGAGGTAATTATGTGCATGTAGGTAGAGTTATTAAAGTGGCTATGCATAGATAATAACAGATTAGCAGCAGCGTGGGTGGGGGGGGAGGGGGGACAATGCAAATTGTCTGGGTAGCCATTTGAGAAGCTGTTCAGGAGTCTTATGTCTTGGGGGTAGAAGCTGTTTAGAAGCCTCTTCGACCTAGACTTTGTGCTCAGGTAACTCTTGCCGTGCGTTTGACAATGTTTAGGGCCTTCCTCTGACACTGCCTGATATAGAGGTCCTGGATGGCAGGAAGCTTGGCACTGTGATTTAATGGGCTGTACGCACTACCCTCTGTAGTGACTTGCAGTCGGAGGCCGAGCAGTTGCCATACCAGGCAGTGATGCAACCCGTCAGGATGCTCTCGATGGTGCAGCTGTAAAACATTTTGAAGATCTGAGGACCCATGCCAAAACTTTTCAGTCTCCTGAGGGGGAATAGGTTTTGTCGCGCCCTCTGCACGACTGTCTTGGTGTGCTTGGACCACATTAGTTTGTTGGGGACGTGGACACCAAGGAACTTGAAGCTCTCAACCTGCTCCACTACAGCCCCATCGATGAGAATGGGGGCATGCTCAGTCCTCCTGTTCCTGAAGTCCACAATCATCTCCTTTGTCTTGATCACGTTGAGGGAGAGGTTGTTGTCCTTGCACCACACGGTCAGATCTCTGACCTCCTCCCTATAGGCTGTCTCATTGTTGTCTGTGATCAGGCCTACCACTGTTGCGTCATCAGCAAAATTAATGATGGTGTTGGAGTCATGCCTAGCCGTGCAGTTATGAGTGAACAGGGAGTACAGGAGGGGACTAAGCATGCACCCCTGAGGGGCTCCTGTGTTGAGGATCAGCACTGTAGATGTGTTGTTACCTACCCTTACCACATGGGGGTGGCCCGTCAGGAAGTCCAGGATCGAGTTGTGAGGGAGGTGTTAAGTCCCAGGGTCCTTAGCTTAGTGATGAGCTTTGAAGGCACTATGGTGTTAAACGCTGAGCTGTAGTCAATGAATACCATTCTCACATACTGTGAGGGAAAAAAGTATTTGATCCCCTGCTGATTTTGTACGTTTGCCCACTTACAAAGAAATTATCAGTCTATCATTTTAATGGTGGATTTATTTGAACAGTGAGAGACAGAATAACAACAACGAAAATCCAGAAAAACACATGTCAAAAATGTTAAGAATTGATTTGCATTTTAATGAGGGAAATAAGTATTTGACCCCTCTGCAAAACATGACTTAGTACTTGGTGGCAAAACCCAGAGGTCATGCGTTTCTCATAGTTGGCCACCAGGTTTGCACACATCTCAGGAGGGATTTTGTCCCACTCCTCTTTGCAGATCTTCTCCAAGTCATTAAGGTTTCGAGGCTGATGTTTGACAACTCGAACCTTCAGCTCCCTCCACAGATTTTCTATGGGATTAAGGTCTGGAGACTGGCTAGGCCACTCCAGGACCTTAATGTGCTTCTTCTTGAGCCACACCTTTGTTGCCTTGGCCATGTGTTTGGGATCATTGTCATGCTGGAATACCCATCCACAACCCATTTTCAATGCCCTGGCTGAGGGAAGGAGGTTCTCATCCAAGATTTGACAGTACATGGCCCCGTCCATCGTCCCTTTGATGCGATGAAGTTGTCCTGTCCCCTTAGCAGAAAAACACCCCCAAAGCATAATCTTTCCACCTCCATGTTTGACGGTGGGGATGGTGTTCTTGGGGTCATCAAAAATCAAATCAAATTTATTTGTCACATACACATGGTTAGCAGATGTTAATGCGAGTGTAGCGAAATGCTTGTGCTTCTAGTTCCGACAATGCAGAAATAACCAACAAGTAATCTGACCTAACAATTCCAAAACTACTACCTTATACACACAAGTGTAAAGGGATAAAGAATATGTACATAAAGATATATGAATGAGTGATGGAACAGAACTGCATAAGCAAGATGCAGTAGATGGTGTAGAGTACAGTCTATACATATGAGATGAGTAATGTAGGGTATGTAAACATTATGTTAAGTAGCATTGTTTAAACTGGCTAGTGATATATTTTACATCAATTTCCATCAATTCCCATTATTAAAGTGGCTGGAGTTGAGTCAGTGTGTTGGCAGCAGCCACTCAATGTTAGTGGTGGCTGTTTAACAGTCTGATGGCATTTAGATAGAAGCTGTTTTTCAGTCTCTCGGTCCCTGCTTTGATGCACCTGTACTGACCTCGCCTTCTGGATGATAGCGGGGTGAACAGGCAGTGGCTCAGGTGGTTGTTGTCCTTGATGATCTTTATGGCCTTCATGTGACATCGGGTGGTGTAGGTGTCCTGGAGGGCAGGTAGTTTGCCCCCGGTGATGCGTTGTGCCGACCTCACTACCCTCTGGAGAGCCTTAAGGTTGTGGGCGGAGCAGTTGCCATACCAGGCGGCGATACAGACCGACAGGATGCTCTCGATTGCGCATCTGTAGAAGTTTGTGAGTGCTTTTGGTGACAAGCCGAATTTCTTCAGCCTCCTGAGGTTGAAGAAGCGCTGCTGCGCCTTCTTCACCACGCTGTCTGTGTGGGTGGACCGTTTCAGTTTTTCTGTGATGTGTATGCCGAGGAACTTAAAACTTACTACCCTCTCCACTACTGTCCCATCGATGTGGATAGGGGGGTGCTCCCTCTGCTGTTTCCTGAAGTCCACAATCATCTCCTTAGTTTTGTTGACGTTGAGTGTGAGGTTATTTTCCTGACACCACACTCCGAGGGATCTCACCTCGTCCCTGTAGGCCGTCTCGTCGTTGTTGGTAATCAAGCCTACCACTGTAGTGTCGTCCGCAAACTTGATGATTGAGTTGGAGGCGTGCATGGCCACGCAGTCGTGGCTGAACAGGGAGTACAGGAGAGGGCTCAGAACACACCCTTGTGGGGCCCCAGTGTTGAGGATCAGCGGGGTGGAGATGTTGTTGCCTACCCTCACCACCTGGGGGCGGCCCGTCAGGAAGTCCAGTACCCAGTTGCACAGGGCGGGGTCGAGCCCCAGGGTCTTGAGCTTGATGATGAGTTTGGAGGGTACTATGGTGTTAAATGCTGAGCTGTAGTCGATGAACAGCATTCTCACATAGGTATTCCTCTTGTCCAGATGGGTTAGGGCAGTGTGCAGTGTGGTTGAGATTGCATCGTCTGTGGACCTATTTGGGCGGTAAGCAAATTGGAGTGGGTCTAGGGTGTCAGGTAGGGTGGAGGTGATATAGTCCTTGACTAGTCTCTCAAAGCACTTCATGATGACGGAAGTGAGTGCTATGGGGCGGTAGTCGTTTAGCTCAGTTATCTTAGCTTTCTTGGGAACAGAAACAATGGTGGCCCTCTTGAGGCATATGGGAACAGCAGACTGAGGATAAGGATTGATTGAATATTTCCGGTAACACACCAGCCAGCTGGTCTGCGCATGCTCGGAGGAGGCGGCTGGGGAGAGGCAGCATTCCTCCTCCTCCAAACACGGCGAGTTGAGTTGATGCCAAAGAGCACCATTTTGGTCTCATCTGACTACAACACTTTCACCCAGTTGTCCTCTGAATCATTCAGATGTTCGTTGGCAAACTTCACACGTGCATGTATATGTGCTTTCTTGAGCAGGGGGACCTTGCGGGCGCTGCAGGATTTCAGTCCTTCACGGCGCAGTGTGTTACCAATAGTTTTCTTGGTGACTATGGTCCCAGCTGCCTTGAGATCATTGACAAGATCCCCCGTGTAGTTCTGGGCTGATTCCTCACCGTTCTCATGATCATTGCAACTCCACGAGGTGAGATCTTGCATGGAGCCCCGGGCTGAGGGAGATTGACAGTACTTTTGTGTTTCTTCCATTTGCGAATAATCGCACCAACTGTTGTCACTTTCTCACCAAGCTTCTTGGTGATGGTCTTGTAGCTCATTCCAGCCTTGTGTAGGGCTACAATCTTGTCCTTGACATCCTTGGAGAGCCCTTTGGTCTTGGCCATGGTGGAGAGTTTGGAATCTGATTGATTGATTGCTTCTGTGGACAGGTGTCTTTTATACAGGTAACAAACTGAGATTAGGAGCGCTCCCTTTAAGAGTGTGCTCCTAATCTCAGCCCGATACCTGTATAAAGGACAATAGGGGGCTAGAAATCTTTCTGATTGAGAGGGGGTCAAATACTTATTTCTATCATTAAAATGCAAATCAATTTATAACATTTTTGACATGCGTTTTTCTAGATCTTTTTGTTGTTATTCTGTCTCTCACTGTTCAGATAAACCTACCATTAAAATGATAGACAGATAATTTCTTTGTCAGTGGGCAAACGTACAAAATCAGCAGGGGATCAAATACTTTTTTCCCTCACTGTAGGTGTTCCTTTTGTCCAGGTGGAAAAGTGCAGTGTGGAGTGCAATGGAGATTGCATCATCTGTGGATCTGCTGGTGCGGTATGCAAATTGGAGTGGGTCTAGGGTTTCTGGGATAATGGTTTGGATGTGAGCCATGATAAGCCTTTCAAAGCATTTCATGGCCACAAACGTAAGTGCTACGGTTCAGTAGTCATTTAGGCAGGTTACCTTAGTGTTCTTGGGCACAGGGACTATGGCGGTCTGCTTTAAACATTTCTGTATTACAGACTCAGACAGGGAGACTTCCTGGTAATTCGTCTGACCTGTTTAAAGGTCTTTCTCACATCGGCTATGGAGAGCGTGATCACACAATCGTCTGGAACAGCTGGTGCTCTCATGCAAGTTTCAGTGTTACTTGCCTCGCAGCCGAGCATATAAGTTATTTAGCTTGTCTGGTAGGCTTGTGTTACCAGGCAGCTCTCGGCTGTACTTCCCTTTGTAGTCTGTAATAATTTGCAAGCCCTGCCACATCCAATGAGTGTCAGAGCCAGTGTAGTGCGATTCGATCTTATTCCTGTATTGATGCTGTTGTGTCTTTGGCTATGCCGGATTAAGTGATATGACATGCTTTTCTATAAAATAATTTATCCGTAATTAATGTTACCTGATTGAGCTAATCATGTAAATGTAATTAACTAGAGAGTCAGGGCACCACAAAATAATATTTATAGAGCTGTTATCTTCTGAATAAACTCTTAAAGACCTAGTAATATTTTACATCAATGGCAGTCAATATTAATCTTCGTCTTAATTCAGTCTCATCTGAAAGTTGTAAATTCTTGGTTATCTGCACGAACCCTGGCTAGCAATTTAAATCAAGCAATACAAAATTGGGTTTAATCATTTATTTACTAAATACCTAACTAATCACACAGAATTACACATACACATAATTAAATCATAACGTGATTACAAATTACGTCATAAAGGAAAACGCCCCTAGCGGGCGGAACAGATATGACAGCTTGTTACACAAAAGAAAAGGGGCTGGGTTTGAGTGAAGGAGATGAGGAACTGAGGACTGAGGAACAAAGGCCGAAGCTGTGCTATCGTAAATACAGTATCTTATGCATTCTAAATTACCGCCCATTTGGAAAAGGAAAATGCAATAAATATTTACTCTGAGCTGCGCTTCGGTAGGTTGGTGGTAGATGGAAGGCCGTGTTGCCCAAACGAGTCCTTTGAAGAATGTCTCTGGTTGTCAATTTGATACGTTATAGTAACGTCGTTGTGTGGTAGACGGGATACTCTGTCTGTTCATTCCTAACCTGCGTTTGCAGCTGCTGTTGCTAACTCAACGGCTAGGAGGTATCACTTCTGTAGTGAATAAGAGTTCAAAGTTCATACCATTTGCAACCAAAGCTCACGCTGATGTTGGCTTCATTCTGTAGTTATTATCTGAACCATTCTGACATAGGACCGTCGTCCTAACATCTTCGGAACAGGAAGTTATATTGTCGTCAAGGGCTTATATAGGAAGGGAGAGGAGGGCGTGTTTGAAAAGTTTTATAGCCCATGTCCCTTCACAGGGGCGGGCCACTGATTGAGCAGAGCCCTGTCTTATGAAAACCCAAATCTCACATTTTAGAAGCTAAAATCACATTTCATCCCATCACAAATAATTTCATATTCAAACATTTAAATTGAACAACAATTACATGTGAATCCGATAACTCTGATGTGTAGACTTTCCACTGTAGAGTTTATGTCATCTTATCATTGATGAGAATGTCCCAGATGACAACCAAACTGACATCATATTCATTATTAAGTACCACCGCATATGTTCAATTGTTCGGTTACCAGAATATAGCTCATTTCCCCCCACCTTTTGATGTTCCCAGAATCTCTATGTTAACCAAGGTTTTTGCAAATGTAACATCAGTATGGTAGAGAGAGGAAAAAGGGGGGAAGAGGTATTTATGACTTTCATAAACCTAACCCCTAGGCCAATGTCATGACAACGCTTTGCCTGTTTGGTGGTTCGTCGGGGGGCATAGCGGGATTTCTTATAAGCTTCTGGGTTAGAGTCCCGCTCCTTGAAAGCCGTAGCTCTAGCCTTTAGCTCAGTGTGGATGTTGCCTGTAATCCATGGCTTCTGGTTGGGGTATGTACTTGTCCTCTTGTTCAATTGTGCACCGGGACCTCCCACTCCTCTTTCTATTCTGGTTAGAGACAGTTTGTGCTGTTCTGTGAATGGAGTGGTACACAGCGTTGTATAAGATCTTCAGTTTTTTGGCAATTTCTTTCATGGAATAGCCTTAATTTCTCAGAAAAGAATAGACTGATGAGTTTCAGAAGAAAGGTCTTTGTTAGTGGGCATTTTGAGCCTGTAATTGAACCCACAAATGCTGATGCTCCAGATACTCAACTAGTCTAAAGAAGGCCAGTTGTATTGCTTCTTTAATCAGCATGACAGTTTTCAGCTGTGCTAACATAATTGCAAAATGGTTTTCTAATGATCAATTAGCCTTTTAAAATGATAAACTTGGATTAGCTAACACAGCATGCCATTGGAACACAGGAGTGATGGTTGCTGATAATGGGCTCTGTACGCCTATGTAGATATTCTATAGAAAAATTGGTCGTTTCCAGCTACAATAGTAATTTACAACATTAACAATGTCTACACTGTATTTCTGATCAATTTTATGTTATCTTAATGGACAAAAAAATTGTTTTTCTTTCAAAAACAAGGACATTTCTAAGTGACCCCAAACTTTCCTTTTCCAGCAAATCACGGGGATCTGGGCCTGGTTGGGCGTCTATGGTATTTCCCTTGCGTCCGACTCATTGAGAAGAACACCTCGTCCAACTTGAGGTGAGTAATCCCAGTTCTGATGTCCAGAATCTCTTTTCGGTCATAAGAGACGGTAGCAGCAACATTATGTACAAAACAAGTTTTAAGAACAACCTGAAAAGACAATCAAAATAGCATGGTTGGTTAAGAGCTGATAAGACGGCAGCCCTACTCTCTGGCGCCATCTGCCACACATGCTAGTCTACATTTCCTCAGATCAGAATCCCACAAACTGTAGCTGATAAAATGAGTTGGCATACGAGGAAACAGTTAGCTATGTTGAATCTAAACCCAGCCAATATTTCCACATACTGTTACATCAGATGACCTGGCCTCCACAATCACACGACCTCAACCCAATTGAGATGGTTTGGGATGAGTTGGACCGTAGAGTGAAGGAAAAGCAGCCAGCAAGTGCACAGCATATGTGGGAACTCCTTTAAGACTGTTGGAAAAGCATTCCTCATGAAGCTGGTTGAGAGAATGCCAAGAGTGTGCAAAGCTGTCATCAAGGCAAAGGGTGGCTACTTTGAAGAATCTCAAATATCAAATATTTGTTGATTTGTTTAACACTTTTTTTGTTTATGTCTGGCCTCTAGGTCACCAGGCTGCTCGTTATGGCGCACACATGTCACCATCGTTACGAGCAACAATTGTTACGCGCAACATTATGACACTCACCTGGACTCCATCACTTCCTTGATTACCTGCCCTTTATATGTCACTCCATTTGGTTCCTTCCCCAGGAGTCATTATTTCTGTTCCTTGTCTGTGCGTTGTTTGTGTTTTCTTGTTTTGGATTATGTTATGTTTATTTATTAAGACACTCACTGAATTTGCTTCCTGACTTTCAGCGCACTCGTTACAGTTTACTCCATGATGTCATATGGGTTATTTCATAGTTTTGATGTCTTCACTATTATTCTACAATGTAGAAAATAGTCATAATAAAGAAAAACCATTGAATGAGAGGTGTGTTCAAACATTTGACTGGTACTGTGAAGAGTATGAATTAGGCTGTTTGAGAAGGTTTGTAGTAGGTGAAAGCTTTGTGCTGAAAAACCTTGGTAGAGCATGGGTGGATTAGGCATTGCGGTGCTTGTGAATTTACTATCTTCTTTGGCTTCAGACCAATGCCTACTTCTCACTCAAAACATCGATTTTTGTTTTTAAGCCATATGCCAGTCACCAATCAGCCACACTAGGGACCCAGGAGCCAGGCCTTGACAACTGTCAAATGAGACTGCAAATATCCCCAATACCCACCCATACCTACCCCTACTTACCCCAAATACCCACGGTACTGGACAGATCTGCTGGCCGAGTGTTTCTGACAGTCCCCGCTGTGCCATAAACACAGTCCATCTCAGCTATGTTTTATTTGAGAGCCAGTGGCAAACTCTCTGCATCGAAACGTAAACATGTGAGCTCATGACTGGTTAAAGTCGTGCAACAGGGAAAGTTGTCCTGAAAATTTGAGGGGGAAAATTGAAATGTGATCTGACACAAACTAAACCATTAGTGGTCACAGAGGGAGAAGCGCAGAGGGGTTACAGACGTCGCCAGACTTTTTTTGGTGGGGATATCAGGGGGGAGTGTGTCGTGTCTGAGTGAGAGAGGCGCTGCAGGGTCTTATCCCCCTGCCTTTAAAGGGTGAAAGACAGAAAGTGGACACTGGATCAGATAGTGCAGCAAGGGAAAACAAACGTCAGGTAGGGTGGCTCCATGACATGAGAGATGGTGGTTAGGTCAAAGGAGGACGTGGTCCTGACCTCCAGGACAGACTGCTGTAGATGGGCTACCGGCATAGAAACAGGTTGAGTTTATTTACGTCTGACTGGGGATTGGAACAGGAAGTGCTCCCTTGTCTGGTTCACAGGGCTGCCGCTCCCCTCTGGACCTCCCCTATCCCACTGAACTAAGATGAGGAACTAAGATGGTGGTAGCTCAGAGACCGAAACAAGGTTTCAATAAGTGAAGGAAATGAGAGGATCAAGCCTTTAGAAACACACTCACTAAAGCTCTGTCTCTGGTATAAGGAAGTTTATTGAATAAAAAGGTGGGACACTGCGCTCAATGATGTTATTGCAGTGTGGCAGAACGCAAACTAAGCCATGGTATTGACCACAGATTTACTTGACATTCATTTGGTAAACAATAACATAACAAAACACAAATTCTCATTCTATAGAGTCAGGAGTATGGTGAATGGTGAATGGAGTCGTGTGAGTTGTCTCTTCTATTCTATTGAGTTAGTGAGGATGGATATCTGATCCCTTCACCCTAGAGAGGGATGACTAGCCCCGTGACCTCTAACCCTGAACCCCAAGGCATGGCCTCTGTGGCTGCCAGCAGATGCAGCTCACTGGAGCACACTCTCCTACAGCATGACAGCTTGCACACTTACTGCTTCCTCCCTGAACACCACCTCTCCTGTTACACACCCCTCCCCCTCCTCCCTCCGTCCCCCTCCTCCCTCCCCTCATCGCTCTGTCCCTCTCCTCTTTCTCCTGTCCCCTCCCCTCCTATTACAACACCCCCATTATCCCCCAGCTTTCTCCCTCCATCTCCTCCCCTTGTCCCCTCCCCTCTCGGGGGAAAACCATTAACAGCCCCTGGCTCCGCCCAGTTATCAATGATTGACACCATTAACTTTCTATCCCCCCGCCCCCCAACATGTGTGATGTGTCTGGTGATTCCCAGGCCTACAGGTTAGCAGCAGTGTTCCAGCTGGCTGGCCAGTAGAAGGGACTGTATATTCACCTCTATAGAACCTCCATGGCAGCTGCTACTGATCCATCTACATCTTATTGATTAGGGTGAGAGGGGAGTAGTGGAGTAATGGAATGTTACGGGTGACAGGGCTGAAAACCATGGACATGAACGATAGGCTGTGTCCACTGTCCAGACACAGATCTATGCTATTTATTTATTTTATACAATTAGCTGTCTAGGCTGAATAATGATCCGGGATCAACACAGGTTAAATGATGATCCAGGATCAACACAGGTTAAACGATGATCCGGGATCAACACAGGTTAAATGATGATCCAGGATCAACACAGGTTAAATGATGATAACACAGGTTAAACGATGATCCAGGATCAACACAGGATAAATGATGATCCAGGATCAACACGGGTTAAACGATGATCCAGGATCAACAAAGGTTAAATGATGATCAACAAAAGTTAAACGATCCAGGATCAACACAGGTTAAATGATGGCCAACACAGGTTAAACGCTGATCCAGGATCAACACAGGTTTAACGATGATCCAGGATCAACACAGGTTAAATGATGGTCAACACAGGTTAAACGATGATCCAGGATCAACACAGGTTAAATGATGATCCAGGATCAACACAGGTTAAATGACGATCAACACAGGTTAAACGATGATCCAGGATCAACACAGGTTAAATGATGGTCAACACAGGTTAAACGATGATCCAGGATCAACACAGGTTGAACAATGATCTAGGTTCAACACAGGTTAAATGATGGTCAACACAGGTTAAACGATGATCCAGGATCAACACAGGTTAAATGATGATCCAGGATCAACACAGGTTAAATGATGGTCAACACAGGTTACACAATGATCCAGGATCAACACAGGTTAAATGATGATCCAGGATCAACACAGGTTAAATGATGATCAACACAGGATAAATGATGATCCAGGATCAACACAGGTTAAATGATGGTCAACACAGGTTAAACGATGATCCAGAAACAACACAGGTTAAATGATGTTCCAGGATCAATCAGGTTAAACGATGATCAGGGATCAACACAGGTTAAATGATGGTCAACACAGGTTAAACGATGATCCAGGATCAACACAGGTTAAACGATGATCCAGGATCAACACGGGTTAAACGATGATCCAGGATCAACAAAGGTTAAATGATGATCCAGGATCAACACAGGTTAAATGATGGTCAACACAGGTTAAACGATGATCCAGAAACAACACAGGTTAAATGATGTTCCAGGATCAATCAGGTTAAACGATGATCCAGGATCAACACAGGTTAAATGATGGTCAACACAGGTTAAACGATGATCCAGGATCAACACAGGTTAAACGATGATCCAGGATCAACACGGGTTAAACGATTATCCAGGATCAACAAAGGTTAAACGATGATCCAGGATCAACAAAGGTTAAATGGCCCCCCAACATGTGTGATGTGTCTGGTGATTCCCAGGCCTACAGGTTAGCAGCAGTGTTCCAGCTGGCTGGCCAGTAGAAGGGACTGTATATTCACCTCTATAGAACCTCCATGGCAGCTGCTACTGATCCATCTACATCTTATTGATTAGGGTGAGAGGGGAGTAGTGGAGTAATGGAATGTTACGGGTGACAGGGCTGAAAACCATGGACATGAACGATAGGCTGTGTCCACTGTCCAGACACAGATCTATGCTATTTATTTATTTTATACAACTAGCTGTCTAGGATGAATAATGATCCCGGATCAACACAGGTTAAATGATGATCCAGGATTAACACAGGTTAAACGATGATCCGGGATCGACACAGGATAAATGATGATCCAGGATCAACACGGGTTGATTAAATGATTAATGATGGTTAAATGATGGTCAACACAGGTTAAACGATGATCCAGGATCAACACAGGTTAAATGATGATCCAGGATCAACACAGGTTAAATGACGATCAACACAGGTTAAACGATGATCCAGGATCAACACAGGTTAAATGATGGTCAACACAGGTTAAACGATGATCCAGGATCAACACAGGTTAAACAATGATCTAGGTTCAACACAGGTTAAATTATGGTCAACACAGGTTAAACGATGATCCAGGATCAACACAGGTTAAATGATGATCCAGGATCAACACAGGTTAAATGATGGTCAACACAGGTTACACGATGATCCAGGATCAACACAGGTTAAATGATGATCCAGGATCAACACAGGTTAAATGATGGTCAACACAGGTTAAACGATGATCCAGGATCAACACAGGTTAAACGATGATCCAGGATCAACACGGGTTAAACGATTATCCAGGATCAACAAAGGTTAAACGATGATCCAGGATCAACAAAGGTTAAATGATGATCCAGGATCAACACAGGTTAAATGATGGTCAACACAGGTTAAACGATGATCTGGGATCAACACAGGTTAAATTATGATCCAGGATAAACACAAGTTAAATGATGATAACACAGGTTAAACGATGATCCAGGATCAACACAGGATAAATGATGATCCAGGATCAACACGGGTTAAACGATGATCCAGGATCAACAAAGGTTAAATGATGGTCAACACATGTTAAACAATGATCCAGGATCAACACAGGTTAAATGGTGATCCAGGATCAACACAGGTTAATTGATGATTAACACAGGTTAAACAATGATCCAGGATCAACACAGGTTAAATGATGGTCAACACAGGTTAAACAATGATCCAGGATCAACACAGGTTAAATGATGATCCAGGATCAACACAGGTTAAACGATGATCCAGGATCAACACAGGTTAAATGATGATCCAGGATCAACACAGGTTAATTGATGATTAACACAGGTTAAATGACGATCCAGGATCAACACAGGTTAAATGATGGTCAACACAGGTTAAACGATGATCCAGGATCAACACAGGTTAAATGATGATCCAGGATCAACACAGGTTAAATGATGATAACACAGGTTACACAATGATCCAGGATCAACACAGGTTAAATGATGATCCAGGATCAACACAGGTTAAATGATGATCAACACAGGATAAATGATGATCCAGGATCAACACAGGTTAAATGATGGTCAACACAGGTTAAACGATGATCCAGAAACAACACAGGTTAAATGATGTTCCAGGATCAATCAGGTTAAACGATGATCAGGGATCAACACAGGTTAAATGATGGTCAACACAGGTTAAACGATGATCCAGGATCAACACAGGTTAAACGATGATCCAGGATCAACACGGGTTAAACGATGATCCAGGATCAACAAAGGTTAAATGATGATCCAGGATCAACACAGGTTAAATGATGGTCAACACAGGTTAAACGATGATCCAGAAACAACACAGGTTAAATGATGTTCCAGGATCAATCAGGTTAAACGATGATCCAGGATCAACACAGGATAAATGATGATCCAGGATCAACACGGGTTAAACGATGATCCAGGATCAACAAAGGTTAAATGATGGTCAACACATGTTAAACAATGATCCAGGATCAACACAGGTTAAATGGTGATCCAGGATCAACACAGGTTAATTGATGATTAACACAGGTTAAACAATGATCCAGGATCAACACAGGTTAAATGATGGTCAACACAGGTTAAACAATGATCCAGGATCAACACAGGTTAAATGATGATCCAGGATCAACACAGGTTAAACGATGATCCAGGATCAACACAGGTTAAATGATGATCCAGGATCAACACAGGTTAAATGGTGATCCAGGATCAACACAGGTTAATTGATGATTAACACAGGTTAAACGACGATCCAGGATCAACACAGGTTAAATGATGGTCAACACAGGTTAAACGATGATCCAGGATCAACACAGGTTAAATGATGATCCAGGATCAACACAGGTTAAATGATGATAACACAGGTTAAACGATGATCCAGGATCAACACAGGATAAATTATGATCCAGGATCAACAAGGGGTTAAACGATGATCCAGGATCAACAAAGGTTAAATGATGGTCAACACATGTTAAACTATGATCCAGGATCAACACAGGTTAAATGGTGATCCAGGATCAACACAGGTTAAATGATGATCCAGGATCAACACAGGTTAAACAATGATCCGGGATCAACACAGGTTAAATGATGATCCAGGATCAACACAGGTTAAATGATGATCCAGGATCAACACAGGTTAAATGATGATTAACACAGGTTAAACGATGATCCAGGATCAACACAGGTTAAACGATAGTCAACACAGGTTAAACAATGATTCAGGATCAACACAGGTTAAATGATGATTCAGGATCAACACAGGTTAAACGATGATCCGGGATCAACACAGGTTAAATGATGATCCAGGATCAACACAGGTTAAATGATGATAACACAGGTTAAACGATGATCCAGGATCAACACAGGATAAATGATGATCCAGGATCAACACGGGTTAAACGATGGCCAACACAGGTTAAACAATGATCCAGGATCAACACAGGTTAAACGATGATCCAGGATAAATGATGATCCAGGATCAACACAGGTTAAATGACGATCAACACAGGTTAAACGATGATCCAGGATCAACACAGGTTAAATGATGGTCAACACAGGTTAAACGATGATCCAGGATCAACACAGGTTAAACAATGATCTAGGATCAACACAGGTTAAATGATGGTCAACACAGGTTAAACGATGATCCAGGATCAACACAGGTTAAATGATGATCCAGGATCAACACAGGTTAAATGATGATCAACACAGGTTAAATGATGATCCAGGATCAACACAGGTTAAATGATGATCAACACAGGTTAAACAACGATCCAGGATCAACACAGGTTAAATGATGGTCAACTCAGGTTAAACGATGATCCAGGATCAACACAGGTAAAATATGTTCCAGGATCAACACAGGTTAAACGATGATCCAGTATCAACACAGGTTAAATGATGGTCAACACAGGTTAAACAATGATCCAGGATCAACACAGGTCAAATGATGATCCAGGATCAACACAGGTTAAATGATGATCAACACAGGTTAAACGATGATCCAGGATCAACACAGGTTAAATGATGGTCAACACAGGTTAAACGATGATCCAGGATCAACACAGGTTAAATGATGATCAACACAGGTTAAACGATGATCCAGGATCAACACAGGTAAATGATGATCCAGGATCAACACAGGTTAAATGATGATCAACACAAGTTAAACGATGATCCAGGATCAACACAGGTTAAATGATGGCCAACACAGGTTAAACGATGATCCAGGATCAACACAGGTTAAATGATGGTCAACACAGGTTAAACGATGATCCAGGATCAACACAGGTTAAACGATGATCCATGATCAACAAAGTTTAAATGATGATCCAGGATCAACACTGGTAAAATGATGATCAACACAGGTTAAACGATGATCCAGGATCAACACAGGTTAAATGATAGTCAACACAGGTTAAACGATGATCCAGGATCAACCCACGTTAAATGATGATCCAGTATCAACACGGGTTAAACGATGATCCAGGATCAACACAGGTTAAATGATGATCCAGGATCAACACAGGTTAAATGATGATCAACACAGGTTAAACGATGATTCAGGATCAACACACGTTAAATGATGATCCAGGATCAACACAGGTTAAATGATGATCCAGGATCAAAACAGGTTAAATGATGATCCAGGATCAACACAGGTTAAATGATGATCAACACAGGTTAAACGATGATCCAGGATCAACACAGGTTAAATGATGGTCAACACAGGTTAAACGATGATCCAGGATCAACACAGGTTGAATGATGGTCAACACAGGTTAAACGATGATCCAGGATCAACACAGGTTAAATGATGTTCAACACAGGTTAAATGATGATCCAGGATCAACACAGGTTAAATGATGATCCAGGATCAACACGGGTTAAATGATGTTCAACACAGGTTAAATGATGATCCAGGATCAACACAGGTTAAATGAGGATCCAGGATCAACACAGGTTAAATGATGTTCAACACAGGTTAAATGATGATCCAGGATCAACACAGATTAAATGATGTCCAACACAGGTTAAATGATGATCCAGGATCAACACATACAGATGATAAACAGTAGCTTGATCAGAATTGCGCTAGAATAATTACAAAAACTATCCTCTCTTGACTAGGATCAAACTAGGATTGAGAGAGGAAAGGAGACAGAGGGAATGATAACACAGAAATGGAGACCCACAACTTACAAACAAGAAGTGTCACTTGTTCTTAGCATTAGGCCTTGAGAAGATATGAAAACAGTTGGGACAGGAGAGGTCAGAGGGCCATGCTATGGCTGACATGCTTGTTTATTTGGCCTGTCTCTGGTTTCCTGGTTTCTCCAGCGCTCCAATGATGATCCGACCTGGAATGACTATCCAGTAATGGCGGTCGCAGCCCAGCTCTCTCCACCAGTAAGTCAACAGCGTTCCATTCACACCTCCAAACATAGTGAAGAATAACAACTTTTTGAGGTTCCAGGCGTTCCTCATTAGTGATAGACAGTGAGTTAAAAAAAAAACAAAGGGACATTTTTAAACAATCATGGAAGGTTTCCTATCATCAGGAAACATTGAAATATTTATATTTTGTATTATTACTATTTGTCTGTCAGGCCTTAGGCTAAGTTAATACAACGGACAACTTTAAATTCTCCATAATAATGTGGGGTAGCCAGGTCCCAGATCTGTTCCTGCTGCATAGCCAACTCCTATGGTCATTGCCATTGGTTAGATGTGTGGGGTGGTCTGAGGCAGGCCAGAGCTAGGCTGATAGCTGTCTGTCTGTCACTACCCAGCTACCCAGCCCTGACACACTTAGATAAGACTTCTGAATCAGATCCAGCCAAACCAGACAAGACTTCCTCTGCCAGCTGACTGGAGATAAACTGGAGACAACAGAGTCCAGAAGCAGAGAAGAGAGAGAGCAGACTCACTGCACCTACAGGTCTCCTTAGCACCAGTCAGTCACAGTGAGTCATGGCTATAGCAGGCACAAGGAAACAACGGACAATCAGTCAAACGTGAAAAACGGTTTTGAATAATTCCAAGTAAATCATGGACAGAGATGACTGAAGGAGACAAGCCAACATACATCCTTCCATGTACTGTTTTCAAACACAAGCATGATAAGCAGATCAACAATCTTTGTATGAACCATGCTAGGGTTGAGACTTGTTTGAACAAGAGTGACCCTCAGCATCAGTCCAAACTAACACTTCTTCAGATGTCCCTCAGTGAACCACCATGTTAATCCCTCAGCTCTAAACGGAGGAATGGAACCCAAAACAACACTGACCTAAAAACAACTGAAACATCTGCAGCAGGGCTGCGGTGCTATGTGTGTGTGTGTGTTTGTGTGTGTGTGTGTGTGTGTGTGTGTGTGTGTGTGTGTGTGTGTGTGTGTGTGTGTGTGTGTGTGTGTGTGTGTGTGTGTCTGTGTCTGTGTGTGTGTATCAGTTTGTATGTGTGTGTTCAAGACAGAAGGGATATCAGCACACTCTGACCCAGCTAAACAGATGGTCTGGCTCCTGCATCACTCACACACAGTCCTGCCCCCCTTCCCTCCCTCCTATCGCTCACACTGTGACATGGAGAGAGACATGAGAACTGATACCCCAAGCCTCATAATGTGTGAGTGTGCTCGTATGTGTGCATATGTGTGTATGTATGTACACTATCGTTCAAAAGTTTGGGGTCACTTAGAAATGTCCTTGTTTTTGAAAGAAAAGCAAATTTTTTGTCCATTAAAATAACATAAAATTGATCAGAAATACAGGTTAGACATTGTTAATGTTGTAAATGAATATCTACATAGGCGCATTATCAGCAACAATCACTCCTGTGTTCCAATGGCACGTTGTGTTAGCTAATCCAAGTTTATCATTTTAAAAGGCTAATTGATCATTAGAAAAACCTTTTGCAATTATGTTAGCACAGCTGAAAACTGTCGTGCTGATTAAAGAAGCTACAACTGGCCTTCTTTAGACTAGTTGAGTCTCTGGAGCATCAGCATTTGTGGGTTCGATTACATGCTCAAAATGGCCAGAAACAAATAACTTTCTTCTGAAACTCATCAGTCTATTCTTGTTCTGAGAAATTAAGGCTAATCCTTGTGAGAAATTGACAAGAAACTGAAGATGTTGTGTACTACTCCGTTCACAGAACAGCGCAAACTGACTTTAACCAGAATATAAAGAGGAGTGAGAGGCCCTGGTGCACAACTAAACAAGTGTCTAGTTTGAGAAACAAATAGCTTCATTAAATAGTACCTGCAAAACACCAGTCTCAACGTCAACAGTGAAGAGGTGACTCCAGGATGCTGGCCTTCTAGGCAGAGTTGCAAAGAAAAATACATATCTCAGACTGGTCAATAAAAATAAAAGATTAAGATGGGAAAAAGAACACAGAAACTGGACAGAGGAACTCTACCTAGAAGGCCAGCATCCCGGAGTCACCTCTTTACTGTTGATGTTGAGAATGGTGTTTTGCGTGCGTGTGTGTGTATATCAGTCTGTATCTGTGTGTGTGTCAGAGTGAGTGATGGATGACTAGTTCCTCAGTGTGTGTGGCTGTGACGGGATGTGCTGAGCGTGGAGCAGCAGCAGACCTGTTGAGACAGACACAGTAGGGTGAAGCCCTGTTTAGACTGGACTGGCGCCAGAGATCCCACTTACAACCCTGCCAGCCAATGACAGGTGAGAGCCTTCACCTGTCAATCACACCACACCATGCTAGGGCTAGAGGGCCAGGTACGGACTAATAGGCATGGACACAGCTGGACACAGGTAGAGTGGAGACATGACCTGAAACTAAGCTAGTTATTATTCCTTCAGGAATAATTATTAGGAGAAGACCCTGTGCCATAAATCCATCAAAAACGATGAAGATTTATTTTTATTGTAAGATGGACACTATTAAGGAAAAGTATTCATATTCCTGGAAAATAGTTACTTATTGTGGTCCATGATGCAGTCAGATCCATTTGTTTTTAGCTATACAGGAAGGCCAAATTGAGACATGCTCGCAGTCAAATTCTAGGGGTACCTGATGTGACCTGCTGAACACAGACAGTCACGCTAGGAAAGACTGTAGCTAGGCAGGCTAGCCGTTGTAATAATGGGAGAAAGCCATTAGCATCCAGTGTGTTCAGCAGATACAGCTATAATCAAATAAACTATAAGGCTCAGGGCTCTCTCCCTCTCCAGCTCTGATTATGGCAACGTTAGTGCATCCTTGTCACACACACACAGAAATTACACTGATTGAGAATTATGCGCTTTGCACAAACGGAGAAAACAATATTACATCAGGACAAAGTCAACAATATGAATATATTGTCATGCAGTAAGTGGATAGGGGCCAGATATTTTTTCCACTTGCAAAACAGATTCAAAAGATGGAGGGATGGAATAATTTATTTGGATAGGGAAGAAGAAGGAGAGGGCGGGAGAGGGGGGGGGATAAGGGAGGAGAGAAAGAGAGAGAGAGGGGGGGTGGGGAGAGAGAGAGGGAGAGGAGGATCCTTGCACAAAATAACAATTCACACAGTACAACAAAGCTGTTCCTGCTAACAGTAAATCACATATTAGATACAGGAAGTCCCCTAAGGAAGTCATAGTAACATGGAGAGGACGTGGAAAAGGAAGAATTGAGAGGCTCTTGCCCTGTGTATTCTCATTGGGAGTTCAGAAGCAGTCAGTCACACACCGACCGACAGCTCCCGGACCAGCAAGTAATATCCTAAGTATATTATCTCTAGTCTCTACTAATCTCCTGGAGACACAGAACCAAACTCCAGAGTTTCCAATTTCTCTCTGTTTCAGTCGAACCTGTATGACCCATATTTGGCATCCTTCATCAAGGTGAATATTACATTATTCCTGAATGACAGCTTTACAATCACCAAGGTTAAACAAGGACCAATTGCTGAGCCATATATTGCGGTTACAGCAGACCTAACAGCAGGCCCAGTTAAATGGGCCGGGGTTATAAATATGAGTAATCAGTCGCAGCGGGGAAAACACAGCGAAGGCTTCAAAGCCTGAACTTATAATCAATTCATCAGTTAGCTGTCTCTCCATTCAACTCTACTGAAGATGGATGCAGACAGCTTGTGTCATAAAAAGAGCTCGCTGAGGAATTTCTGTACATTATTTAATGCTGCTTACCACAAAGTGACAGAACTCATATATCTAGTTTAATGGCAGCCTGTGTAAGTAGCGAGCACATGCATTCATGGACCAGAAACACAGCAAATCTGAACAGGTCATCCTGTGTTGGTCTTCAATTGAGTGATCTGGAATTAGATGGAGCCATGAAAACGACTGAATCTTTGAATACAAGCTTTTTTTAAAGAAAGGAGTGGTAGAAGTGCATGCTACGTGTTGCTTGTCCTACGTTGCTCTGCATGTGCTCACTGCTCATTGATTGTCTGTATCGTAATTGTAATAGTTGTTAGTAATCTGCCCCGGGACTGCGAAAATTGTTGAAAATTAGCTGTTGAAAATTAGCCGGCTGGCTAAAACCGGCACTTTTACTGAAACATTGATTAATGTGCACTGTCCCTGTAAAAAAAAAAAAAAAACTCAAACATAGGGAGTACATTTACGGAAAAAACACAGAGTAATTTCAAGACTGAAGAAAAAAGGTCACATTTTAGAAGGAAACACAGCACAGTATTTAACCTCACGAGTCTTTGGTAATCATGGGTCTGTCCGTGCTGTGAGAAAGCATTTGACAGGTTATGTGCCTCAATAAAATGGCTAATCTCACCCAGGTGGTGTTCACCAGCCTGGACCCCCCCCCACACACACACAATTCCTCCCATCGCCATGGCCATTTACAACCTCTAAAAGCTTTTTCCTTTTAACAGCAGCAGGCCTGCATGGGGTTGTGGTGGTTGTGTCTGAGTGGCAGGGAACAGAATGCCCCTCGTGTTGTCACTCTCTCACCACTGGCTGACACACGCACATACACACGCGCATGCATGCATGCGTGCATGCTCACACAGACACACAAACACTGTGTGCCAGTCCCTTTATTAGACTATTCAACCTGAGGGCCATTTTCTGATGAACACTAGAGTGCTGCTGCTAGCAGGGACAAAGTCACAGGTAAACACCTAATAAGTGAAGGTGATGGGGTGTAAAGCTTTATTCAGACCAACTTTCACAGCAGGAGCAGGGGACACTTGGACCAGGCAGTCTGTGGCTGAGTGGAGAGAAAAGTGCTAAGTGTGATGTGACACCAGCACACTCAGGTGCTCTAATCACATCTTTACATCACAGGACTGTCACGATCGCGTAAGAAGCGGACCAAAGCGCAGCATGGTGTGAATGCATCATTTTATTGGATGACGAAAACAAAGTAAACTGAACAAAACAATAAATGAACGACCGGGACTCTATTTACAAACTGTGCTGACACAAACACTACACATAGACAATCACCCACAACCCACAATGACAAAAACAGGCTACCTAAATATGGTTCCCAATCAGAGACAACGACTAACACCTGCCTCTGATTGAGAACCATATCAGGCCAAACACAGAAACAGACAAACTAGACATCCAACATAGAATGCCCACTCAGATCACACCCTGACCAACCAAAACCTATAAACATACAAATCAAAGGTCAGGGCGTGACAAGGACATTAATTCACCCTTTGTCAGGTCAGTGTGCAGACCCTTTTCTAAACTTGATATTTTCTCCAGTATTGACATGTATTATAATATTACCGTACCACTTTATGTACAGAAGATAACCAGGCCACTTAGCTACTTACTGTACAGTGATGTCCTGACCTTAGTTCCTTTTTTATGTCTCTGTTTTATTTTGGTCAGGGCGTGAGTTGGGGTGGGCATTCTATGTTGTGTATTCTAGGTTTTGTATTTCTGTGTTTGGCCTGGTATGGTTCCCAATCAGAGGCAGCTGTCGATCGTTGTCTCTGATTGAGAACCATACTTAGGCAGCCTGTTTTCCCACTATGGGTGGTGGGTAGTTGTTTTCTGTGTTTTACTATACAGAACGGTTTCGGTTTTCATTTATTTTCTCTTGTTTGTTTGTATTCAGTGTTCGGTTAGATTTCATTCAAATATGGATACTTACCACGCTGTGCATTGGTCCGATCGTTCCTACTCCTCCTCAGAAGAGGAGGAAAACCTTTACACCGTCATTATAAATGATAATTTTTCTTAACTGACTTGCCTAGTTAAATTAAGGTAAAAATAAATACGAATAAAAAACTGTAGAACAGACCACTCTATGCATTTATTGGTCTGTATAAAAGCCCTGTACATCAAATGATGTCATCAAACTAATACAGAACATCTAATTGAAAGGACTGATATGATCAGAGAACCTACAGTATGTTAACACCTTCAGTAAATGACTCATTCAACTGGCCCAAAACACAAAGTAGGAAATCTGCCTGACAAAACCACCATCACATCAACACATTCAATCCAAAATACTCATTCTGTTTCGGTTCGTTAAATCTGTCTGCCTGGTCGACGTTGTGGCCCCAACGTTGGCTCAACGTTCAGGTATGCAGTATGTAAGGAGAGCTGTGGCAGAGACAGATGGCTAGGTGCTGACAGGTGGTGGCAGGTAGACTACCAGTTTCACAGTTCACTAGGACATTCATTAAGCATTTTGGACAGGTTTCTTTGGATTGGGCCTCGGTTGACGGTAACATGATACACAGCCTGGGGATACTGTAATGTTTTTACACCAGAATACCCAACCGAAGGTGACTGCTCCGTCACAGGGTGAGAGAGGAGAGGAGAAAGAGGAGAGGTGAGGAGGAGAGGAGGGAGAGAGGCAGAGAGGAGACTCCAGGAAAGGGGGATGAACATATATTTGAAGGGAGGGGTGTGGATCGGACATGCCTGTCATCTCTATCCCGTACCTCCATACAACCTTGCTTTCGCTCTCTCTCTCTCTCTCTTTCTCTGTCTCTCGCTCTCTCTGTCTCTCTGTCTCTCTCTCTGCCTCTTTCTCTCTCTCTCTGTGTCTCGCTCTCGCTCTCTTTCTCTCTTCCAATGACAAACGATTCATTCCATCCCACAACTCACTTTCCATTCCATCCAGGTTCCAAACTTCATTTTCCCCCTTCCCTCCACCCTTACATGTTGTGACAGGCAGCCAAATTGATTAAGCCCAGCCCCTGGATGTGACACTACAGCAGGTTGCCTTCTATTTGTTGATTACTATAGATTTTCTTTGATACTTCATTTAAAATCAATAGCCTGAGGGGAAGAAAAATAGCCATGGTTTACACATACTTTAACATACTAGTGTGCGTTGTCGGAGGATGCAGCTGCCGCCAGGGGTTTTGGCAGCAGTTGTAGTCTGCATCCCAAATGGCATTTATCCTATATAGGGAATAGGATGCCATTTGGGACCCAGCCCCAGCCGCGGCGGTAGCAGCCAATTATGAGGAAAGCTCTTAACAGGTGAAAGCAAGGGCCACGGATCGATCCTGAGTTTTCTTCTCCCATCCCAGAGAGTGGCCATAAATGAAAGCGCATCTGCATTGTTTTGAAGACAGCAGCCATGAAGCGTTCAGCAACTTGTTTTGCTCTCCTGTCTCCACTCCAGTGGCTTGCTATTTATAAAGCCCTCCACTTTTTGTGTCCTCCTTCCCCTCCCTCTCCCGTCTACTCATCACGGGAGTGGATGCTCAGGGAGATAAACGGACAACTGTGTCAGCTGAGTTCATTTGAGGAAGGAGCGAAAGGAATGTGAGTTCAGTTTCTCTTTCTCTGATTTTGAAGATATGTCACACAAAGCAATCAATAAAAAGCTGTCACAAAGCTGTCAATACATCTCCAACTCATTTGATGACAACGTTCACTACCACAGTGCCTTCGTAAAGTATTCAGACGTCTTAACTTTTACACATTCTGTCAGGTTACAGTCTTATTCTAAAATGTATTTTAAAGTTTTAATCCTCATCAATCTATACACAATTCCCATTAATGACAAAGCGTAAACAGATTTTTAAAACATTTTGCAAATGTAGTCAAAAAAAATATAAAAAATGAAATAACATAAGTATTCAGAACCTTTGCTATGAGAAATGAAATTGAGCTCAGGTGCATCCTGTTTCCATTGATCATCGTTGAGATGTTTTTCAACTTCATTGGAGTCCAATTGTGGTAAATTCAATTGATTGGACATGATTTGGAAAGGCACACACCTGTCTATATAAGGTCCCATAGTTGACAGTGCATGTCAGAGCAAAAACAAAGCCATGAGGTCAAAGGAATTGTCCTTAGAGCTCCGAGACAGGATTGTGTCGAGGCACAGATCTAGGTAAGGGTACCAACATTTCTGCAGCATTGAATGTCCCGAAGAACACAGTGGCCTCCATCATTCTTAAATGGACGTTTGGAACCATCAAGACTCTTTCTAGAGCTGGCCGCTCGGCCAAAGCAAGCGGGGGAGAAGGGCCTTGGTCAGGGAGGTGACCAAGAAGCCGATGGTCATGCTGACAGAGCTCTAGAATTCTTCTGTGGAGATGGGAGAACCTTCAAGAAGGACAACCATCTCTGCAGCACTCTACCAATCAGGCCTTTATGGTAGAGTGGTCAGACGGAAGCCACTCCTCAGTAAAAGGCACGTGACAGCCTGCCCGGAGCTTTCAAAAAGGCACCTAAAGACTGAATGCCAGGTGTTACATCTGGAGGAAAACTGGCACCATCCCTTCGGTGAAGCATGGTGGTGGCAGCATCATGCTGTGGGGATGTTTATCCGCGGCAGGGACTGGGAGACTAGTCAGGATTGAGGGAAAGATGAACGGCGCAAAGTACACAGAGATCCTTGAGGAAAATCTGCTCCATTGAGCTCAGGACCTCAGACTGGGTCGTTGGTTCACCTTCCAACAGGACAACGACCCTAAGCACACAGCCAAGACAACACAGGAGTGGTTTTGGGACAAGTCTCTGAATGTCCTTGAGTGGCCCAGCCAGAGCCAGGACTTGAACCCAATCGACCATTTCTGGAGAGACCTGAAAATAGCTGTGCAGTAATGCTCCCCATCCAACCTGACAGAGCTTGAGAGGATCTGCATAGAAGAATACAGGTGTGCCAAGCTTGAGCATATCATACCCAAGAAGACTCATGACTGTAATCGCTGCCAAAGGTGCTTCAACAGAGTAAAGTGTCGGAATGCTTAAGTAAATGTGATATTTAAATTAGCAATATTTTCTGAAAACTTGTTTTAGATTTGCCATTATGGGGTATTGTGTGTAGATTGATGATGGAAAATCAATTAATCAATTTTAGAATAAGGCTGTAACCTAACAAAATGTGGAAAATTTCAAGGGGTCCGAATGCAGTGTTCCTGTAATAATGTTGTATGAATATCTCTTAATTCTCAAGCTGAGATCAGTATCTGTGTGGAGAGTGGGTGGTGGGTATAAGTAAGGGGTGGAGACTTAAGATGTATACAGGTGGAGATGTTCTCATCTTAGTTCTCATCTCTTCTCTGCTCACTCCTCTTGTATCCAGTGACATGAGAGGATGCACCCCTGAAACAGATACTACTACTACTACTACTACTACTAGGCCAGACCAGACACTGGCTACAGCCCTCTCTTCTTCTCTCTCCCTCTGTCTATCTGTCTCTCCCTCTCCCTCTATCTATCTCTTCTCTCTATCAATCTGTCTCTTCCCTATCTGTTTTTTCTTTCTCTCTATCTGTCTCTTCTCTCTGCATCTGCTCTCTCTCTCTCTGTATCTGCTCTCTCTCTCTCTGTCTGTCTCTCTTTCCTCTCTATCTGTCTCTTCTGTCTCTTCCCTCTGTATCTGCTCTCTATCTGTCTCTTCTCTCTGTATCTGCTCTCTATCTGTCTCTTCTGTCTCTTCCCTCTTCTCTCTGTCTGCCTGCCCCTTCTCTCTCTCTAACTCTCTTCTCTATCTGTCTCTTCCCTCTCTGTCTCTTCCCTCTCTGTCTCTTCCCTCTGTCTCTTCCCTCTATCTGTCTCTTCCCTCTCTATCTCTTCCCTCTGTCTATTCGCTCTCTGTCTCTTCCATCTCTCCCTCTGTCTATCTCTCTCCCTGTCCCTCTAGCTCTCCCTCTGTCTATCTGTCTCCCTCTGTCCCTCTGTCTCTTCCTCTCTCTCTATGTTTATCTGAGCTTCTCCTTTACTCAATCCCGCTGTTTATTTCTTTCCCTATCTCATTATTCTTTGTACCTACCTCCTTCTTCCACTCGCTGTCCTGTCTCTCTGTCGACCTTGTACTCTCTATGTTTCTCCCCCCCCTGCTTTCCTTTCTCCCTCTCTCACCATATCCTTCCCCCTTCTGTCTCCCCCCTCTCCTCTCCCTCCCTCCCCAAGTCAAGCATGCAGAACAAGTCAGGTCTCTCTAGCAGACCAGAATGCTTTCTCAGAGTTCTCACCTTTCACCCAGGGAGAAGGAGAGGCGACATCACACACAGACAGAGAAAAAACACAGAGCCCCAGCCCAACAGAGAGGAGAACACGATAACACAATAACACTTAGTCTATAGGAAGAAACACACACTGTCCCGCCACACCTAATTAGAGACTGCAGCCCTTTGACACGGTCTGTCCTCCCACCTCCGCACCTCATCCGTGACGGATGCACATCACGTCACACAAAGCATTGCCACCTGCTGTTCCAATGGGCTAATGCTAAGGACACACTACTACTATCTAATACCAAAAAGGCTTATTTGACTGTCCCCATAGGAGGACCCTTTGAAGAACACATTTTGGTTCCAGGTAGAATTATTTGGGGTTCCATGTAGAACCCTCCCTTTCCACAGAAGGTTCTACATGGAATCCTAAAAGAGTCCTACCTGGGACCAAAACCGGTTCTCCTATGGCCGCAGAACCCTTTTTAGTTTTAGATAGTAGTAGTGTGTCGTTGTGACGTGATGTGCGTCCGTCATTTACCATTTACACTTACTCAGTTAACCATCATTTGATGGCACTGTGTCCATGTCATCTCCGTGACATCTCTGCTGCTCCTTTACGTTTGTGTGTGTGTGTGTGTGTGTGTGTGTGTG
Organism: Oncorhynchus mykiss; assembly: GCF_057628025.1. Lineage (NCBI taxonomy): Eukaryota > Metazoa > Chordata > Actinopteri > Salmoniformes > Salmonidae > Oncorhynchus > Oncorhynchus mykiss. The sequence continues at coordinate 29,962,150 of NC_143047.1, forward strand.
TGTCTGTGTCTGTGTGTGTGTGTGGCACTCTGAACACAGATGGGATCAGTGTGTAACACTTGAACTGGTCAGTTCTATTCTTTCCCCTCTATAGTCTAAGGCCGAAGCTCTCAGAGAACTGTTGATATTTTTTGGTGACAAGATAGACATGACACCTGGTGAGAAAATGTACACGTGTCAAAGATATGCTGAAAACGAATGATCCTGTCATCCAGAGGATCCATTACAGACTGTGGAGGGGAGGACCTCTTGGTTTTTATTTCTACAGTATGTGTTAATAAGGAAGATATACAGTACAGTAAAGATCAGGTTACACTCTCTGACATGCACAATAGTCTTGTGTTGTCCTTGTTGTCATTATTACAGACCTGGTGAGGAAAAATGGAAGGATAAATATCTCTGTATAATTGATTATTCATCCTAAATGTATTGTAAAATTGAATAAACTGGACTTGTCTAAAAACATTATAATCATTATAATCTAAAATCAAATATTACAGTCTGTCCATTTTCTGTCAGCAGCTCCAGGGGTCCCTGACCAGCCCTCTCTATGTGTCCCTGGGGAATGGAGGGAAACAGGGGGAGCCATGACCAGCCCTGTGGGGACCTTGCCCCTGGCCCTCCAGTAGGACTAACAGATGCTCAGTAATCTGTGTGAAAGGCGATCCACCCCTTAATGGGATTGTTTCTGTTACACCTCCAAGACACCCAGTTGTCCAACCAGCCGTCCAACCAGCCGTCAGGCACTATGTCCCCCCACCACTAAAGCCAACCCAACTGCTGCTCTGCTCTGCACCATCGCCACAGCTGCTCTGCTCTGTTCCAGGTCTGTCCCCAGGTGGACATCAGGACTTCACACCTCTGAATGGTCAAACAGCTGAGAGCCATGGTGAGAAGAGAGGAGGAGTGGGAGGAAAAGAGGGAGGAATCATCTCACTTGAAGCAGAAGTGTGACATAGTGACAAAGCAAAACGTGCAGTTATGTCAGGCTTAGAGTTAGCAGGGGGAGGAGACGAGAGAGAGAGAGAGAGAGAGAGAGAGAGAGAGAGAGAGAGAGAGAGAGAGAGAGAGAGAGAGAGAGAGAGAGAGAGAGAGAGAGAGAGAGAGAGAGAGAGAGAGAGAGAGAGAGAGAGAGAGAGAGAGAGAGAGAGAGAGAGAGAGAGAGAGAGAGAGAGAGAGAGAGAGAGAGAGAGAGAGAGAGAGAGAGATGGTAAAAGTACTGTAACATCAGACAACCCTCTGGCAGCAGCAGTAAAACTGTCCCTGTCATAAGCTCAATGTACATGTCAAAATTATGTTTCTCCACCTCCTACCTATTGTCTGGCTGACTCTGGCACAATGGCCACCCAGTGTGGATTTCCTTCTGCGTGTGAAATGACAGATTTAGTCCTTTCTTGCCGAGTGGGCTTCAAAAGCCAGCTATGTGTCATCTGTGAGTACAATGTGAAGAGTACAGAGGATATGGTTACTCTGTGAGAGGTAAGCATGCTGCATTCATGCTTATGATTCTTTTGAGATGTTAAAAGTCCAAAACAACACAGGATGGGAAGATCTGCTTAATGTAAACACTACATAGTTATTTTTTTGGTTTGTTTATCTGCTGGCCCCAGCCGCGAACTCAGGCTCTGTGTGTAGTTAACCAACCCTCTGCCCATTCATCGCCATTTTACCTGTTGTTTCAGCTGATTAGCTGTTGTTGTTGTCTTCGCTAGCTCTCCAAATCAACACCTGTGATTACTTTATGCCTCGCTGTATGCCTCTCTCATATGTCAATATGCCTTGTAGACTGTTGTTTAGGTTAGTTATCATTGTTTTAGTTTACAATGGAACCCCTAGTTCCACTCATTATACCTCCTTTGTCCCACCTCCCACACATGCGGTGACCTCACCCATTATAACCAGCTTATCCAGAGATACAACCTCTCTTATCATCACTCTGTGCCTGGGTTTACCCCCGCTGGGTTTACCCCCGCACCCCACCATACCCCTGTCTGCACATTATGCCCTGAATCTATTCTACCACGCCCAGAAATCTGCTCTTTTTATTCTTTGTCCCCAACGCTCTAGGCGACCAGTTTTGATAGCCTTTAGCCGTACCCTCATCCTACTCCTCCTCTTCCTCGGGTGATGTGGAGGTAAACCCAGGCCCCGCGTGTCCCCAGGCACCCTCATTTGTTGACTTTTGTAACCGAAAAAGCCTTGGTTTCATGCATGTTAACATCAGAATCCTCCCCCCTAAGTTTGTTTTACTCACTGCTTTAGCACACTCCGCCAACCCTGATGTCCGAGCCATGTCTGAATCCTGGTTTAAGAAGGCCACCAACAATTCTGAGATTTCCATACAGCTACAACATTTCCCGTCAAGATAGAACTGCCAAATAGGGAGGAGTTGCAATCTACTGCAGAGAGAGCCTGCAAAGTTCTGTCATACTTTCCAGGTCTATACCCAAACAGTTTGAACTTCTAATTTTAAAAATTAACCTCTCCAGACATAAGTCTCTCACTGTTGCCGCCTGCTATCGACCCCCTCCGCTCCCAGCTGTGCCCTGGACACCATTTGTGAATTGATCGCCTCCCATCTAGCTTCAGAGTTCATTCTGTTAGGTGACCTAAACTGGGATATGCTTAACACCCCGGCAGTCCTACAATCTAAGCTAGATGCCCTCAACATCACACAAATCATCAAGGAACCCACCAGGTACAACCCTATATCCGTAAACATGGGCACCCTCATAGATATTATCCTGACCAACTTGCCCTCCAAATACACCTCCTCTGTTTTCAATCAGGATCTCAGCGATCACTGCCTCATTGCCTGTATCCGCTATGGGTCCGCGGTCAAACGACCACCCCTGATCACTGTCAAACGCTCCCTAAAACATTTCTGCGAGCAGGCCTTTCTATTCGACCTGGCCCGGGTATCCTGGAAGGATATTGACCTCATCCCGTCAGTCGAGGATGCCTGGTCATTCTTTAAAGTAATTTCCTCACCATCTTAGATAAGCATGCCCCGTTCAAAAAATGCAGAACTAAGAACAGATATAGCCCTTGGTTCACTCTGCCCTTGACCAGCACATAAACATCCTGTGGCAGATTGCCATAGCATCTAATACTCCCCACGATATGCAACTGTTCAGGGAAGTCAGGAACCAATACACGCAGTCAGTCAGGAAAGCAAAGGCTTGCTTTTTCAAGCAGAAATTCGCATCCTGTAGCTCTAACTCCAAAAGGTTTTGGGACACTGTAAAGTCCATGGAGAACAAGAGCAAGAGGCTAGGTAACACGGTCACCACTGATAAATCCATGATAATCGAAAATTTCAATAAGCATTTCTCAATGGCTGGCCATGCCTTCCTCCTACTCCAACCCTGGCCAACAGCTCCGCCCCCCCTGCAGCTACTCGCCCAAGCCTCCCCAGCTTCTCTTTCACCCATATCCAGACAGCAGATGTTCTGAAAGAGCTGCAAAACCTGGACCAGTACATATCAGCTGGGATAGACAATCTGACAATTTCTTTCTAAAACTATCCACCGTCATTGTTGCAACCCCTATTACCAGCCTGTTCAACCTCTCTTTCGTATCGTCCGAGATCCCTAGTGATTGGAAAGCTGCCGCGGTCAACCCCCTCTTCCAAGGGGGTGACACCCTAGACCCAAACTGTTACAGACCTATATCCATCCTGCCTTGCCTATCTAAAGTCTTCGAAAGCCAAGTTAATAAACAGATCACTGACCATTTCGAATCCCACCGTACCTTCTCTGCTGTGCAATCCGGCTTCCGAGCCAGTGACGGGTGCACCTCAGCCACGCTCAAGGTACTAAACGATATCCTAACCGCCATCGATAAAAGACAGTACTGTGTAGCCGTCTTCATCAACCTGGCCAAGGCTTACGACTCTGTCAATCACGGTATTCTTATCGGCAGACACAATAGCCTTGGTTTTTCTGACGACTGCCTCGCCTGGTTCACCAACTACTTTGCAGACAGAGTTCAGTGTGTCAAATCGGAGGGCATGATGTCCGGACCTCTGGCAGTCTCTATGGGGACAGGGTTAAATTCTCAGACCAACTCTTTTCTCTGTATATATCAATGATGTCGCTCTTGCTGCGGGCGATTCCCTGATCCACCTCTACGCAGACAACACCATTCTGTATACTTCTGGCCCTTGTTTGGACACTATGCTAACTAACCTCCAAACGAGCTACAATGCCATACAACACTCCTTCCGTGGCCTTCAACTGCTCTTAAACGCTAGTAAAACCAAATGCGTGCTTTTCAACCGTTCGCTGCCCGCACCCGCCTGCCCGACTAGCATCACCACCCTGGACGGTTCCGACCTAGAATATGTGGACAACTATAAATACCTAGGTGTCTGGCTAGACTGTAAACTCTCCTTCCAGACTCATTTTAAACATCTCCAATCCAAAATCTAATCTAGAATCGGCTTTCTATTTCACAACAAAGCCTCCTTCACTCACGCCGCCAAACTTACCCTAGTAAAACTGACAATCCTACCGATCCTCGACTTCGGCGATGTCATCTACAAAATAGCTTCCAGCACTCTACTCAGCAAACTGGATGCAGTCTATCACAGTGCCATCCGTTTTGTTACCAAATCACCTTATATACCACCCACCACTGCGACCTGTATGCTCTAGTCGGCTGGCCCTCACTACATATTCGTCGCCAGACCCACTGGCTCCAGGTCATCGATAAGTCTATGCTAGGTAAAGCTCCGCCTTATCTCTGTTCACTGGTCACGATAACAACACCTACCCGTAGCACACGTTCCAGCAGATATATATCTCACTGATCATCCCCAAAGCCAACACCTCATTTGGCTGCCTTTCCTTCCAGTTCTCTGCTGCCAATAACTGGAACGAATTGCAAAAATCGCTGAAGTTGGAGACTTTTATTTCCCTCACCAACTTTAAACATCAACTATCTGAGCAGCTAATCGATCACTGCAGCTGTACATAGTCCATCTGTAAATAGCCCACCCAATCTACCTACCTCATCCCCATACTGTTTTAATTTGATTTACTTTTCTGCTCTTTTGCACACCAGTATCTCTTCTTGCACATCATCATCTGCTCATTTATACTAAATTGTAATTATTCGCTCCTATGGCCTATTTATTGCTTGCCTCCTCATGCCTTTTGCACACACTGTATACAGACTTTCTTTTCTCTACTGTGTCATTGACTTGTTTGTGTTATTGGCTTGTTTATTGTTTACTCCATGTGTAACTCTGTTGTTGTCTGTGTCACACTGCTTTGCTTTATCTTGGCCAGGTCGTAGTTGCAAATGAGAACTTGTTCTAAACTAGCCTACCTGGTTAAATAAAGGTGAAATTAAATTAAATAAAAATTTTTAAATAATAGTTGTTATGCCAACGTCTTAAACACAGTTAAGGAGAAGATTAATACAAGGAAAGGGGATACATAATCAGTTGCAAAACTGAATGCATTCAACAAAAATATGTCTTCCGTATTTAACCGCTGAATCAGAGAGGTTCAGGGGGTTGCCTTAAGCGACATCATCGGTACCTGCCTTGCTCAAGGGCAGATTTTTCCAATTTGCCGGCTTTTGATTACTGGCCCAACACTCTTAAGCAATAGGCTACCTGACGCCAAGATGGATGCTTTAAAAACGTTCCTAAAAGGCTAAACACAGACAGACACTCTACTTTAAATCTGACACTCTAATTTAATCTTGGCACTCTACTTTAATCAGGACACTCTTCTTTAACCCTGACACTCTTCTTTTATCCGGACACTCTTCTTTAATCCGGACGCTCTTCTTTAATCCGGACACTCTACTTTAATCCTGACACACTTCTTTAATCCGGAAACTCTACTTTAATCCAGACACTCTACTTTAACCCTGACACTCTTCTTTAACCCTGACACCCTTCTTTGATCCGGACACTCTACTTTAACCTTGACGCTGTTCTTTAAACCTGACACTCTTCTTAAATCCGGACACTCTACTTTAACCTTGACACTCTTCTTTAACCCTGACACTCTTCTTAAATCCGGACACTCTACTTTAACCTTGACACTGTTCTTTAACCCTGACACTCTTCTTAAATCCGGACACTCTACTTTAAACTTGACACTGTTCTTTAACCCTGACACTGCTCTTTAACCCTGACACTCTTTTTTAATCCGGACACTCTACTTTAACCCTGACTCTGTTCTTTAACCCTGACACTGTTCTTTAACCCTGACACTCTTTTTTAATCCGGACACTGTTCTTTAATCCGGACACTGTTCTTTAACCCTGACACGGTTCTTTAATCCTGACACGGTTCTTTAATCCTGACACGGTTCTTTAATCCTGACTGTTCTTTAACCCTGACACTGTTCTTTAACCCTGACACTGTTCTTTAACCCTGACACGGTTCTTTAATCCTGACACGGTTCTTTAATCCTGACACAGTTCTTTAATCCTGACTGTTCTTTAATCCAGACACTGTGCTTTAATCCTGACACTGTTCTTTAACCCTGACACTCTAACCCTGACATGGTTCTTTAACCCTGACACTCTTCTCTAATCCGGACTGTTCTTTAACCCTGACACGGTTCTTTAACCCTGACACTGTTCTTTAATACTGACACGGTTCTTTAACCCTGACACTGTTCTTTAACCCTGGCACTTCTTTAATACTGACTGTTCTTTAACCCTGACACTGTTCTTTAACCCTGACACTGTTCTTTAACTCTGACACTGTTCTTTAACCCCGACACTGTTCTTTAACCCTGACACTGTTCTTTAACCCTGAAACTGTTCTTTAACTCTGACACGGTTCTTTAACCCGACACTGTTCTTTAACTCTGACACTGTTCTTTAACCCCGACACTGTTCTTTAACCCTGACACTGTTCTTTAATCCTGAGACTGTTCTTTAATCCTGACACTGTTCTTTAATCCTGACTGTTCTTTAACCCTGACACTGTTCTTTAACCCTGACACTGTTCTTTAACCCCGACAGTGTTCTTTACCACCGACAGTGTTCTTTAACCCTGATACGGTTCTTTAACCCTGATACGGTTCTTTAACCCTGATACGGTTCTTTAACCCTGACACGGTTCTTTAACCCTGATATGGTTCTTTAACCCTGACTGTTTTTTAACCCTGACACTGTTCTTTAATCCGGACTGTTCTTTAACCCTGACACTGTTCTTTAACCCTGACACTGTTCTTTAGTCCTGACTGTTCTTTAACCCGGACACGGTTCTTTAATCCGGATGGTTCTTTAATCCTGACACTGTTCTTTAACCCTGACACTGTTCTTTAACCCTGACACGGTTCTTTAACCCTGATACGGTTCTTTAATCCAGACACGGTTCTTTAACCCTGAAACGGTTCTTTAACCCTGACACTCTTCTTTAATCCGGACTGTTCTTTAACCCTGACACGGTTCTTTAACCCTGACACTGTTCTTTAATCCTGACACGGTTCTTTAACCCTGGCACTTATTTAATCCTGACTGTTCTTTAACCCTGACACTGTTCTTTAACCCTGACACTGTTCTTTAACTCTGACACTGTTCTTTAACTCTGACACTGTTCTTTAACCCCGACACTGTTCTTTAACTAACCCTGACACTGTTCTTTAATCCTGACACTGTTCTTTAATCCAGACACTGTTCTTTAATCCTGACTGTTCTTTAACCCTGACACTGTTCTTTAACTCTGACACTGTTCTTTAACTCTGACACTGTTCTTTAACTCTGAAACGGTTCTTTAACCCCGACACTGTTCTTTAACTCTGACACTGTTCTTTAACCCCGACACTGTTCTTTAACTAACCCTGACACTGTTCTTTAATCCTGACACTGTTCTTTAATCCAGACACTGTTCTTTAATCCTGACTGTTCTTTAACCCTGACACTGTTCTTTAATCCTGACTGTTCTTTAACTCTGACACTGTTCTTTAACCCCAACACTGTTCTTTAACCCTGACACTGTTCTTTAATCCTGACTGTTCTTTAACCCTGACACTGTTCTTTAACCCTGACACTGTTCTTTAACTCTGACACTTTTCTTTAACCCCAACACTGTTCTTTAATCCTGACACTGTTCTTTAATCCTGACTGTTCTTTATCCCTGACACTGTTCTTTAACCCTGACACTGTTCTTTAACCCTGATACTGTTCTTTAATAATGACACTGTTCTTTAACCCTGACACTGTTCTTTAACCCTGACACTGTTCTTTAACCCCGACACTGTTCTTTAACCCCGACACTGTTCTTTAACCCCGACACTGTTCTTTAACCATGATACTGCTCTTTAACCCTGACACTGTTGTTTAACTCTGACACGGTTCTTTAACCCCGACACTGTTCTTTAACTCTGACACTGTTCTTTAACCCCGACACTGTTCTTTAACCCTGACACTGTTCTTTAATCCTGACACTGTTCTTTAATCCTGACACTGTTCTTTAATCCTGACTGTTCTTTAACCCTGACACTGTTCTTTAACCCTGACACTGTGCTTTAACCCCGACACTGTTCTTTAACCCCGACACTGTTCTTTAACTCTGACACTGTTCTTTAACTCTGACACTGTTCTTTAACCCCAAGACTGTTCTTTAACCCTGACACTGTTCTTTAATCCTGACTGTTCTTTAACCCTGACACTGTTCTTTAACCCTGACACTGTTCTTTAACCCTGATACTGTTCTTTAACTCTGACACTGTTCTTTAACCCCAACACTGTTCTTTAATCCTGTCAATGTTCTTTAATCCTGACTGTTCTTGATCCCTGACACTGTTCTTTAACCCTGACACTGTTCTTTAACCCTGATACTGTGCTTTAACCCTGACACTCTTCTTTAACTCTGACACTGTTCTTTAATAATGACACTGTTCTTTAACCCTGACACTGTTCTTTAACCCTGACACAGTTCTTTAACCCCGACACTGTTCTTTAACCCCGACACTGTTCTTTAACCCCGACACTGTTCTTTAACACCGACACTGTTCTTTAACCCTGATACGGTTCATTAACCCTGATATGGTTCTTTAACCCTGACTGTTTTTTAACCCTAATATGGTTCTTTAACCCTGACACGGTTCTTTAACCCTGACATGGTTCTTTAACCCTGACTGTTTTTTAACCCTGACACTGTTCTTTAATCCGGACTGTTCTTTAACCCTGACACTGTTCTTTAACCCTGATACTGTTCTTTAGTCCTGAATGTTCTTTAACCCTGATACTGTTCTTTAATCCTGACTGTTCTTTAATCCTGACTGTTCTTTAACCCTGGCACTGTACTTTAATCCTGACTGTTCTTTAACCCTGACACTGTTCTTTAACCATGACACTGTTCTTTAACCCTGACACTGTTCTTTAACCCTGACACAGTTCTTTAACCCCGACACTGTTCTTTAACCCGACACTGTTCTTTAACCCCGACACTGTTCTTTAACACCGACACTGTTCTTTAACCCTGATACTGTTCTTTAGTCCTGAATGTTCTTTAACCCTGATACTGTTCTTTAATCCTGACTGTTCTTTAATCCTGACTGTTCTTTAACCCTGGCACTGTACTTTAATCCTGACTGTTCTTTAACCCTGACACTGTTCTTTAACCATGACACTGTTCTTTAATCCTGACTCTGTTCTTTAACCCTGACACTCTAACCCTGACATGGTTCTTTAACCCTGACACTCTTCTCTAATCCGGACTGTTCTTTAACCCTGACACGGTTCTTTAACCCTGACACTGTTCTTTAATACTGACACGGTTCTTTAACCCTGACACTGTTCTTTAACCCTGGCACTTCTTTAATACTGACTGTTCTTTAACCCTGACACTGTTCTTTAACCCTGACACTGTTCTTTAACTCTGACACTGTTCTTTAACCCCGACACTGTTCTTTAACCCTGACACTGTTCTTTAACCCTGAAACTGTTCTTTAACTCTGACACGGTTCTTTAACCCGACACTGTTCTTTAACTCTGACACTGTTCTTTAACCCCGACACTGTTCTTTAACCCTGACACTGTTCTTTAATCCTGAGACTGTTCTTTAATCCTGACACTGTTCTTTAATCCTGACTGTTCTTTAACCCTGACACTGTTCTTTAACCCTGACACTGTTCTTTAACCCCGACAGTGTTCTTTACCACCGACAGTGTTCTTTAACCCTGATACGGTTCTTTAACCCTGATACGGTTCTTTAACCCTGATACGGTTCTTTAACCCTGACACGGTTCTTTAACCCTGATATGGTTCTTTAACCCTGACTGTTTTTTAACCCTGACACTGTTCTTTAATCCGGACTGTTCTTTAACCCTGACACTGTTCTTTAACCCTGACACTGTTCTTTAGTCCTGACTGTTCTTTAACCCGGACACGGTTCTTTAATCCGGATGGTTCTTTAATCCTGACACTGTTCTTTAACCCTGACACTGTTCTTTAACCCTGACACGGTTCTTTAACCCTGATACGGTTCTTTAATCCAGACACGGTTCTTTAACCCTGAAACGGTTCTTTAACCCTGACACTCTTCTTTAATCCGGACTGTTCTTTAACCCTGACACGGTTCTTTAACCCTGACACTGTTCTTTAATCCTGACACGGTTCTTTAACCCTGGCACTTATTTAATCCTGACTGTTCTTTAACCCTGACACTGTTCTTTAACCCTGACACTGTTCTTTAACTCTGACACTGTTCTTTAACCCCGACACTGTTCTTTAACTCTGACACTGTTCTTTAACCCCGACACTGTTCTTTAACTAACCCTGACACTGTTCTTTAATCCTGACACTGTTCTTTAATCCAGACACTGTTCTTTAATCCTGACTGTTCTTTAACCCTGACACTGTTCTTTAACTCTGACACTGTTCTTTAACTCTGACACTGTTCTTTAACTCTGAAACGGTTCTTTAACCCCGACACTGTTCTTTAACTCTGACACTGTTCTTTAACCCCGACACTGTTCTTTAACTAACCCTGACACTGTTCTTTAATCCTGACACTGTTCTTTAATCCAGACACTGTTCTTTAATCCTGACTGTTCTTTAACCCTGACACTGTTCTTTAATCCTGACTGTTCTTTAACTCTGACACTGTTCTTTAACCCCAACACTGTTCTTTAACCCTGACACTGTTCTTTAATCCTGACTGTTCTTTAACCCTGACACTGTTCTTTAACCCTGACACTGTTCTTTAACCCTGATACTGTTCTTTAATAATGACACTGTTCTTTAACCCTGACACTGTTCTTTAACCCTGACACTGTTCTTTAACCCCGACACTGTTCTTTAACCCCGACACTGTTCTTTAACCCCGACACTGTTCTTTAACCATGATACTGCTCTTTAACCCTGACACTGTTGTTTAACTCTGACACGGTTCTTTAACCCCGACACTGTTCTTTAACTCTGACACTGTTCTTTAACCCCGACACTGTTCTTTAACCCTGACACTGTTCTTTAATCCTGACACTGTTCTTTAATCCTGACACTGTTCTTTAATCCTGACTGTTCTTTAACCCTGACACTGTTCTTTAACCCTGACACTGTGCTTTAACCCCGACACTGTTCTTTAACCCCGACACTGTTCTTTAACTCTGACACTGTTCTTTAACTCTGACACTGTTCTTTAACCCCAAGACTGTTCTTTAACCCTGACACTGTTCTTTAATCCTGACTGTTCTTTAACCCTGACACTGTTCTTTAACCCTGACACTGTTCTTTAACCCTGATACTGTTCTTTAACTCTGACACTGTTCTTTAACCCCAACACTGTTCTTTAATCCTGTCAATGTTCTTTAATCCTGACTGTTCTTGATCCCTGACACTGTTCTTTAACCCTGACACTGTTCTTTAACCCTGATACTGTGCTTTAACCATGACACTCTTCTTTAACTCTGACACTGTTCTTTAATAATGACACTGTTCTTTAACCCTGACACTGTTCTTTAACCCTGACACAGTTCTTTAACCCCGACACTGTTCTTTAACCCCGACACTGTTCTTTAACCCCGACACTGTTCTTTAACACCGACACTGTTCTTTAACCCTGATACGGTTCATTAACCCTGATATGGTTCTTTAACCCTGACTGTTTTTTAACCCTAATATGGTTCTTTAACCCTGACACGGTTCTTTAACCCTGACATGGTTCTTTAACCCTGACTGTTTTTTAACCCTGACACTGTTCTTTAATCCGGACTGTTCTTTAACCCTGACACTGTTCTTTAACCCTGATACTGTTCTTTAGTCCTGAATGTTCTTTAACCCTGATACTGTTCTTTAATCCTGACTGTTCTTTAATCCTGACTGTTCTTTAACCCTGGCACTGTACTTTAATCCTGACTGTTCTTTAACCCTGACACTGTTCTTTAACCATGACACTGTTCTTTAACCCTGACACTGTTCTTTAACCCTGACACAGTTCTTTAACCCCGACACTGTTCTTTAACCCGACACTGTTCTTTAACCCCGACACTGTTCTTTAACACCGACACTGTTCTTTAACCCTGATACTGTTCTTTAGTCCTGAATGTTCTTTAACCCTGATACTGTTCTTTAGTCCTGAATGTTCTTTAATCCTGACTGTTCTTTAACCCTGGCACTGTACTTTAATCCTGACTGTTCTTTAACCCTGACACTGTTCTTTAACCATGACACTGTTCTTTAATCCTGACTGTTCTTTAACCCTGACACTGTTCTTTAATCCTGACTGTTCTTTAATCCTGACTGTTCTTTAAACCTGACACTGTTCTTTAATCCTGACACTATTCTTTAATCCTGACTGTTCTTTAACCCTGACTCTGTTCTTTAATCCTGACTGTTCTTTAATCCTGACTGTTCTTTAATCCAGACACTCTTCTTTAATCCTGACTGTTCTTTAACCCTGACACTGTTCTTTAATCCTGACTGTTCTTTAATCCTGACTGTTCTTTAATACTGACACTGTGCTTTAATACTGACACTGTTCTTTAACCCTGACACTGTTCTTTAACCTTGACACTGTTCTTTAATCCTGACTGTTCTTTAACCCTGACACTGTTCTTTAATCCTGACTGTTCTTTAATCCTGATTGTTCTTTAATCCTGACACTGTGCTTTAATCCTGACACTATTCTTTAACCCTGACACTGTTCTTTAACCTTGACACGGTTCTTTAATCTTGACACTGTTCTTTAATCCTGACACTGTGCTTTAACCCTGATACGGTTCTTTAACCCTGATATGGTTCTTTAACCCTGACTGTTTTTTAACCCTGACACCGTTCTTTAATCCGGACTGTTCTTTAACCCTGACACTGTTCTTTAACCCTGATACTGTTCTTTAGACCTGACTGTTCTTTAACCCGGACACTGTTCTTTAATCCTGACTGTTCTTTAATCCTGACTGTTCTTTAATCCTGGCACTGTTCTTTAATCCTGACTGTTCTTTAATTCTGACTGTTCTTTAACCCTGACACTGTTTTTTAATCCTGACACTATTCTTTAATCCTGACTGTTCTTTAACCCTGACACTGTTCTTTAATCCTAACTGTTCTTTAATCCTGACTGTTCTTTAATCCTGACAATGTTCTTTAATCCTGACTGTTCTTTAACCCTGACACTGTTCTTTAATCCTGACTGTTCTTTAATCCTGATTGTTCTTTAATCCTGACACTGTGCTTTAATCCTGACACTGTTCTTTAACCCTGACACTGTTCTTTAACCTTGACACGGTTATTTAATCCTGACACTGTTCTTTAATCCTGACACAGTGCTTTAACCCTCACACTGTGCTTTAACCCTGGCACTGTTCTTTAACCCTGACACGGTTCTTTAACCCTGACACGGGTCTTTAATCCTGACACGGTTCTTTAACCCTGATACGGTTCTTTAACCCTGATATGGTTCTTTAACCCTGACTGTTTTTTTAACCCTGACACTGTTCTTTAACCCTGACACTGTTCTTTAACCTTGATACTGTTCTTTAGACGTGACTGTTCTTTAACCCGGAAACTGTTCTTTAATCCTGACTGTTCTTTAATCCTGACTGTTATTTAATCCTGACACTGTTCTTTAATCATGACTGTTCTTTAACCCTGACACTGTTCTTTAAACCTGACTGTTCTTTAATCCTGACTGTTCTTTAATCCTGGCACTGTTCTTTAATCCTGACTGTTCTTTAATCCTGACTGTTCTTTAACCCTGACACTGTTCTTTAATCCTGACACTATTCTTTAATCCTGACTGTTCTTTAACCCTGACACTGTTCTTTAATCCTAACTGTTCTTTAATCCTGACTGTTCTTTAATCCTGACAATGTTCTTTAATACTGATTGTTCTTTAACCCTGACACTGTTCTTTAATCCTGACTGTTCTTTAATCCTGATTGTTCTTTAATCCTGACACTGTGCTTTAATCCTGTCACTGTTCTTTAACCCTGACACTGTTCTTTAACCTTGACACGGTTATTTAATCCTGACACTGTTCTTTAATCCTGACACAGTGCTTTAACCCTCACACTGTGCTTTAACCCTGGCACTGTTCTTTAACCCTGACACGGTTCTTTAACCCTGACACGGGTCTTTAATCCTGACACGGTTCTTTAACCCGGAAAGTATTCTTTAACCCTGACACTGTTCTTTAACCCTGACTGTTCTTTAACCATGACACGGTTCTTTAACCCTGACACGGGTCTTTAATCCTGACACGGTTCTTTAACCCTGATACGGTTCTTTAACCCTGATATGGTTCTTTAACCCTGACTGTTTTTTTAACCCTGACACTGTTCTTTAACCCTGACACTGTTCTTTAACCTTGATACTGTTCTTTAGACCTGACTGTTCTTTAACCCGGAAACTGTTCTTTAATCCTGACTGTTCTTTAATCCTGACTGTTATTTAATCCTGACACTGTTCTTTAATCATGACTGTTCTTTAACCCTGACACTGTTCTTTAAACCTGACTGTTCTTTAATCCTGACTGTTCTTTAATCCTGGCACTGTTCTTTAATCCTGACTGTTCTTTAATCCTGACTGTTCTTTAACCCTGACACTGTTCTTTAATCCTGACACTATTCTTTAATCCTGACTGTTCTTTAACCCTGACACTGTTCTTTAATCCTAACTGTTCTTTAATCCTGACTGTTCTTTAATCCTGACAATGTTCTTTAATACTGATTGTTCTTTAACCCTGACACTGTTCTTTAATCCTGACTGTTCTTTAATCCTGATTGTTCTTTAATCCTGACACTGTGCTTTAATCCTGACACTGTTCTTTAACCCTGACACTGTTCTTTAACCTTGACACGGTTATTTAATCCTGACACTGTTCTTTAATCCTGACACAGTGCTTTAACCCTCACACTGTGCTTTAACCCTGGCACTGTTCTTTAACCCTGACACGGTTATTTAACCCTGACACGGGTCTTTAATCCTGACACGGTTCTTTAACCCGGAAAGTATTCTTTAACCCTGACACTGTTCTTTAACCCTGACTGTTCTTTAACCATGACACGGTTCTTTAACCCTGACACGGGTCTTTAATCCTGACACGGTTCTTTAACCCTGATACGGTTCTTTAACCCTGATATGGTTCTTTAACCCTGACTGTTTTTTTAACCCTGACACTGTTCTTTAACCCTGACACTGTTCTTTAACCTTGATACTGTTCTTTAGACCTGACTGTTCTTTAACCCGGAAACTGTTCTTTAATCCTGACTGTTCTTTAATCCTGACTGTTATTTAATCCTGACACTGTTCTTTAATCATGACTGTTCTTTAACCCTGACACTGTTCTTTAAACCTGACTGTTCTTTAATCCTGACTGTTCTTTAATCCTGGCACTGTTCTTTAATCCTGACTGTTCTTTAATCCTGACTGTTCTTTAACCCTGACACTGTTCTTTAATCCTGACACTATTCTTTAATCCTGACTGTTCTTTAACCCTGACACTGTTCTTTAATCCTAACTGTTCTTTAATCCTGACTGTTCTTTAATCCTGACAATGTTCTTTAATACTGATTGTTCTTTAACCCTGACACTGTTCTTTAATCCTGACTGTTCTTTAATCCTGATTGTTCTTTAATCCTGACACTGTGCTTTAATCCTGACACTGTTCTTTAACCCTGACACTGTTCTTTAACCTTGACACGGTTATTTAATCCTGACACTGTTCTTTAATCCTGACACAGTGCTTTAACCCTCACACTGTGCTTTAACCCTGGCACTGTTCTTTAACCCTGACACGGTTATTTAACCCTGACACGGGTCTTTAATCCTGACACGGTTCTTTAACCCGGAAAGTGTTCTTTAACCCTGACACTGTTCTTTAACCCTGACTGTTCTTTAACCATGACACGGTTCTTTAACCCTGACACTGTTCTTTAACCCTGACTGTTCTTTAACCCCGACACTGTTCTTTAATCCTGACACTGTTCTTTAATCCTGACTGTTCTTTAACCCTGACACTGTTCTTTAACCCTGACACTGTGCTTTAACCCTGACACTCTTCTTTAACTCTGACACTCTTCTTTAATCCTGACACTGTTCTTTAACCCTGACACTGTTCTTTAACCCTGACACTGTTCTTTAACCCCGACACTGTTCTTTAACCCCAACACTGTTCATTAACCCCGACACTGTTCTTTAACACCGACACTGTTCTTTAACCCTGATACGGTTCATTAACCCTGATATGGTTCTTTAACCCTGATACGGTTCATTAACCCTGATATGGTTCTTTAACCCTGATACGGTTCTTTAACCCTGACACTGTTCTTTAACCGTGACACTGTTCTTTAATCCTGACACTGTTCTTTAGTCCTGACACTGTTCTTTAGTCCTGACACTGTTCTTTATCCCTGACGCGGTTCTTTAATCCTGAATGGGTTCTTTAATCCTGAATGGGTTCTTTAATCCTGAATGGGTTCTTTAATCCTGAATGGGTTCTTTAATCCTGACACTGTTCTTTAACCCTGACACGGTTCTTTAACCCTGACACGGTTATTTAATCTTGACTGTTCTTTAACCCCTGACACTGTTCTTTAACCCTGACACGGTTCTTTAATCCTGACACGGTTCTTTAATCCTGACACTCTTCTTTAATCCTGACACGGTTCTTTAATCCTGACACAGAGCTGTTCTTCACAGAGCTGTGACAGAATATCCAGGGGGCAGTTGGGAGAGGCCAGGGGACACAGTTCAGGGGTCCCACTCCAACTCCAGCCTTTTCAATTAGGCTCTGGCCCTACCAGGAGGGATTTATGAACATCACCTTGACACTCCCACCCCTCTAAACGGCCCAGGGGGCAACATTCCTCCCACACACACCATATCAAGTCTCCCAGTACACTCAAAAGAAGTGACCTAAGGTACAAACGGTACACCTCCCAGGCCTTGACTAAAAGCAAACTATTGTCACACACACACACACACACACGACCTGTGTTCTTCACATATAGAGGTCAGTGGTAATTATTTAGAACAGGTTCAGTTCAAAGGTAACCAATAAAAAAATCCAATATGGAAAATGTGTGGGTCCTAGTTATATCAGTATACTGTATAATACAGAAACGTGGACAGATGACAACCTAGACACGTGAATGAAGCGATTGAAATCCCTGGTTTCTCCACATCCTGCAGCCTCTGGACAGCATCAATCTATAGGTGTTGATCATTAAATGAAGGACTAGCTGTGATTAACGAGTTCTTCAAAAAGCAGGAATCGGCTGCAATCTGAGTCCTGCAGGCGTTGATGGGATCCATTTTAAGGGGGAAACTATGTATATGTCCCAAATGGCACCCTATTTCCTGTATAGTGCACTACTTTTCACCAAAGCCAAATGGGGCCTGGTCAAAAGTAGCGCACTATATAGGGAATAGGGTGGCATTTGGGACGGTATCTATTTGTGACGTCTATAATATTATGCTTTAGCCAGCGGTCTTCATTTTAATTAAAAATCTCTCACTCTCTAAGAGTTATGGAATGTTCTCTGAAGGCTGCTGGCAGGACTGTGAATGAAATACCACATAACAAATTGTGTGAGAGAATCAAGTAAGCAACCGCCAATACCTACATCGTCAACCGGGAATATGTGCCCAGAATATATCAACTTGCTATGCTTCGTTAGCTAACACCCTCTGATATGAAATGAGCCAAATATAACACATATTATATATAACTAACACAGATGTTATCTAAAATAGGGGTAGGGTTGTAGAGAATCCAAGAACCATGAATGTAATAAGAAATCTTAGGTGCCACTACAGAACCACCACAGAATGTTCGTCAGAACAAGGGAGAGGCGGATGTCCAGGTTAAGGTGAGTTTAATGGAAGAATTCCACACTCACACACACATATCTGACCATTCATGGTTAAGATAACTGAGAATCATGTCCAGTGTCATGTCGTGTGTGTAGGTGGCAGGGAAGTCAGGCGCAGGAGAATCAAATTTGCTATAATGGAGTAGTTTAATAACGTAAAACAAAAACTCCAAAACCAAAGTACATAATAAAATAAACATGGGTACAAGAACCCGTCGCACACCAATCCATAAACCACGAGCATAACGATAAACAATCTCTGACAAGGACATGAGGGGAAACAGAGGGTTAAATACACAACAATTAATTAATGGGATTGGAAGCAGGTGTGTAGGACAAAACCAATGGAAAATTAAACATGGATCAATGATGGCTAGAAGACCGGTGACGTCGACCGCCGAGCACCGCCCGAACAAGGAGAGGCATCGACTTCGGTAGAAGACCGGTGACGTCTACCGCCGAGCACCGCCCGAACAAGGAGAGGCATCGACTTCGGTAGAAGACCGGTGACGTCGACCGCCGAGCACCGCCCGAACAAGGAGAGGCATCGACTTCGGTAGAAGACCGGTGACGTCGACCGCCGAGCACCGCCCGAACAAGGAGAGGCATCGTTTTCGGTAGAAGACCAGTGACGTCGACCGCCGAGCACCGCCCGAACAAGGAGAGGCATCGACTTCGGTAGAAGACCGGCGACGTCGACCGCCGAGCACCGCCCGAACAAGGAGAGGCATCGACTTCGGTAGAAGACCGGTGACGTCTACCGCCGAGCACCGCCCGAACAAGGAGAGGCATCGACTTCGGTAGAAGACCGGTGACGTCGACCGCCGAGCACCGCCCGAACAAGGAGAGGCATCGACTTCGGTAGAAGACCGGTGACGTCGACCGCCGAGCACCGCCCGAACAAGGAGAGGCATCGTTTTCGGTAGAAGACCGGTGACGTCGACCGCCGAGCACCGCCCGAACAAGGAGAGGCATCGACTTCGGTAGAAGACCGGCGACGTCGACCGCCGAGCACCGCCCGAACAAGGAGAGGCATCGACTTCGGTAGAAGACCGGTGACGTCGACCGCCGAGCACCGCCCGAACAAGGAGAGGCATCGTTTTCGGTAGAAGACCGGTGACGTCGACCGCCGAGCACCGCCCGAACAAGGAGAGGCATCGACTTCGGTAGAAGACCGGTGACGTCGACCGCCGAGCACCGCCCGAACAAGAAGAGGCATCGACTTCGGTAGAAGACCGGTGACGTCGACCGCCGAGCACCGCCCGAACAAGGAGAGGCATCGACTTCGGTAGAAGACCGGTGACGTCGACCGCCGAGCACCGCCCGAACAAAGAGAGGCATCGACTTCGGTAGAAGACCGGTGACGTCGACCGCCGAGCACCGCCCGAACAAGGAGAGGCATCGACTTCCAGTGAGAACTGACATTAACTATGTGGTCTTTTAGATACACGTACAATTTAACATCAGACATACAAGGATTCAGCCCACAGGAGGAAAAGTTCAGCAGGAGGGAAAACTGTGGTGCTCATTCATTTATTTATTTTACCTTTATTTAACTAGGCAAGTCACTTAAGAATAAATTCTTATTTACAATGACGGCCTATCCCGGCCAAACCTTAACTCGGAAGACGCTGGGCCAATTGTGTGCCACCCTATGGGACTCTTAATCACGGCCGGTTGCAAAACAGCCTGGAATTGAACCAGGGTCTGTAGTGATGCCTCTAGCACTGAGATGCAGTGCCTTACACCGCTGCGCCACTCGGGAGCCCATCAGGATGGGGAAAGCACGTTTTTGACCACACAGCGTGCTGTGGTCATAGACTAACTGAAACTGAAGTCCCGGGAATCAAGGCCATTGATAGGCTGAAGGAGATGTGGTAATAAGTATTTGGCATGACCGTGACCAATAAGACACTAACAAAAGTGGGGGTCCTCTGAATGGGAGACTAAGCTGCCCGACTAGAACAACCAGAAGGGATGGCTAGAATGAGCTGACTGAAGTTGGCCGTTTCAACATCTACTGTAGATAAAACAAGATGAATAAAACTGGTGGTTAAAAGATACCTACAGGACCTCAATATAATGAATCATGTCCCATTTGTAGTGATGTCACGTCAGCCATAGACTTCCCATGTCTGCTTGCTGTAAATAGTTTCAACAATATAAGGCTCCTGGTCATATTCCTTGACACCTGTGTTTAACGATTGTATAATGATGACTATTTAGCAAATCATGTTAAAATGCTGTAAATGAGCGAATAAGAGAATGACCTGGTACCTCACTGACATCAGATAAGATCACTCAACCCAGGGTAACACAAGGTAATATACCCCCAAATACATAACCCTTCTACTTTACATTGGTAGAATAAATTCCCCTGCTTTATATCATATTCTGGTGACTTTTTACTGTAGCCATTACCGGAGCCTAGGCCTTGCACTATGCAACATACATTTCCCTGTTCCCAAACCACTGCAGTCCGTCATCTTTATTCAAGTTCACTTTGCAAAGACCTCCATCACAGCTCCTGCTTTGGCTTAATAGACTGGAGTTCTCTCAATGTCACCATAACTCACAGAGCTCTACAATCCTCTGACCTGCAGATATTGTTCACCTTGCGTCTTCACTATAGAGTCTATATCAATTGGGACACAATAGCATTGAGGAGGCACTTCAAATATCACATCAGCATTTCCACTGTTGCAATAAAGACCAACACAAATATTGTCACCATTAGGGTTGCAACAATCCGATAACTTTCCACAAGTTCCCCAGTTTTCCCCAAAATCCCTGTTGGAAGATCCAGGAATTAGGAGGGGGAAACCAGGAAATCCAGAATCCTCCAACCAGGAGTTCTGGAAAACCTGGGAATCTTGGGAAAGTTGCTGTATTTTTTCAACCCTAGTCACCATAACTCATAGTGCTACACTATTCCGACCTACAGCTATTGTTACCATGCTGGCACCTTGCTCTGTAGAAACTGAGGATACAATAGTATTGAGGAGCTTCAAACGTCAGGCCAGCATTGCCACAGTAGCAGTGAGGGTCAATGAGGAGGACAATGGGGGGATGTTGTGAGGGTCTGGATTGGAGAGGCTATGCAGGAGGTGTCAAGGGGGACATGGCAGGCGTAGTGATGGGGGGGGGGCAATGTTGTGGGGGTCAGCGGTGCATTTGTTTATGTGTCCAGGTTGAGAGAAGAAGATGGAAGTAATGAATTAGAGTGGAGCCTGTGAGGCATTAGAGATTAGCCTGGAGAAAGTGTTCCAGAAAGGAAAGGGCAGGGGGTCAGGGGGTCAGAGGTGAGACATATACCTCCAACTGTTGTCACATACACTGCATGTTTATCAACCAGTGCTGGGGGACAATCTCTTATTGCAGGATGACGAGGAGAGATAACATACATGTTATAAGAGTTATAAACTGACCGGTATTGGACTGTCAGTCAGTTAGAATAGAATAGAAAATAATGGAATAGAATAGAATTTACATTATTTGACTGATAGAGCACGCAAATACATTTGGCATGCCAGTTATCCAAGGCATTAGCCTACAGCGTCAACACCGATGATCAATAGGACTGACAGGAAGAGAGACCATAGTCAATGAATAGTAGTCAGATGCTCAGACAGGGAATAAATAATAATAATAATAATAAATTGTGTGACATATGGGGAGGAATCCAGCGGCCCTAGCTCCAGCCGTGGGTCCTAGCCCTGCTCTGCTGCTCTGAGAGGAGATGAATAAAACAACTATAAATAAGTTTTCCCAAGGCACCATGGTCACAAACTCTGTGTGCTCCCTCTGATCCCTGAGCCAGCGGCATACCACCCTGCATACCACTGCTGGCTTGCTTTTGAAGCTAAGCAGGGTTTATCCTGGTCAGTCCCTGGATGGGAGACCAGATGCTGCTGGAAGTGGTGTTGGAGGGCCAGTGGGAGGCACTCTTTCCTCTGGTCTTAAAAATATCCCAATTCCCCAAGTCAGTGATTGGGGACACTGCTGTATGGTGCCATCTTTCGGATGGGACGTTAAACAGGTGTCCTGACTCTCTGCGGTCATTAAAGATCCCATGGCACTTATTGTAAGAGTAGGGGTGTTAACCCCGGTGTCCTGGCTAAATTCCCAATCTGGCCATCAAACCATCACGGTCACCTAATAATCTTCAGTTTACAATTGGCTCATTCATCCCCCTCTCCCCTGTAACTATTCCCCAGGTCGTTGCTGCAAATGAGAATGTGTTCTCAGTCAACTTACCTGGTAAAATAATGAATAAATAATAAGAAACAAGCATTAGAGGGAGAAATAAAGAGAGAGAGGTCAACCTCAGGACTGAGTCAGAGAGCTACAGTCATTAACACAGTGGCAGTACCTTTGTGTTTATGTTTGACAGAGATATTGTTATTCTAACAGTGAAACATTGTAGGGAGGAAGACCTCTGAAGGAGTCATAAAATCCAATGACGCCTCAGACGATCTGAGTAATAGGTGAGCCGGCCGACTGGTGTGCGTTGTTGTGGCTTGCTTTAACGTCATTTCCTGTTGCTATGACAGTAAGTGATGGCAACTTGCGTGAGTGAACCAGAACCATTCAGAGTGTGATGAGCTCATCTTTCATTTGATATTTGTACATATACAGTATATCACATAAATATCTTTGTGCGTGTGTGGTGAAAAACTCTTCAAAGTTGCGACCACTAAGTTGGTGATAGCGGTTCTCTATAGGTGCTCTCCAGTGTCACTGCTCTGGAATGGAGACGGTCTGCCTCAAGTCTCAATTCCAATGTGATATCTGTGTGCCAACATGTTAAGTAAGTCAACTCAACTGTCATAACATCAGCACAATAACATGTCTCTTGTATATCATGCATCACAGGCGAAAGGTTACAAAACAACGATAAACTGGGTGAACAAGATAACAAACAGATATGAAGATGAGATGGTGGTCAACAGTGAAAAAGTGTAGGATGTGTTGTTCTCTGACACCTTGGAACAAAGCTGTCTGCTCTACGCTATTTGGCCATCATGGTCCATGGCTAATGTTATTAAACAGAGTGCTGCTGTGCTGCCTCTCTCCCTCTCTCTCCGTGTGTGTCTCTCTGACCTAATGATGATCACTGGTGTCAGCTGCTGCTAGCCTGCTACAGGCCAAGGGCATCTGACATTTTTAACCAGATTTGATTCTCCATCACTGTTTATCTCCCCCTGTTGGGTCCTCTCTCTTTCTCTCTCCCGCTCTGTTTTCTCTTTCTCTTATTTTCTCTTCTCTCTACACCCTTCTGCACCCCTTCTATTTCTCATCTCTCTCTCTGTCCTGGGTCTCTCTCTCTGCCTTACCCATCCGTGTAATCCCCAGTATGTGTGATGATGATCATTGTCTAACCCTGTCCTCTCTGTCCGTCTCAGATAAATGTTCCTCATGCTGATTTGTAGCCTGGCGGTCTCCTCTTCCTCGAGAAGAATAAACACAAATGACCGTAAATCAAATGGCATTTATTAGGATTATATAAATTACCACACTTTCAGGTCATGTTTACATAATTAACATAGTTACATACTCATTTAAATGTCTTATCCACTATGGTTCTGGTCTCAGGTTCAGGAATGGCTGAAAAAGCATACAGTGAATCTAAAATTGACCCTAGAAATAGCATTGTTGGGAGATTTGGAAAGACCTGGTCAGTCAATCGCTAATATATTAATACTCTTAAGAAAAGTACTCACAATTAGATTAACATGTTTTAATTTAACATCACAGGCTAGCACAAACATCCGAAGAGGGTGGCCAGCAGAGATAGGTGGGATGGGATGAGGGAAACCGAGGGTTGGAATGTGGAACGGGAGATGAGTGGGAGTGAAGCAGCTGAGTGAGGGGTAAAATGACGGTCAACAAATAAATACCAACAACTAAAAGGACACTAAAAGGAAGCTTGTTACATCCAATGTCTGTTTGCCTGAGACACACACGCACTCCGTATCAAACTCACACACACGCACTCCGTATCAAACTCACACACACGCACTCCGTATCAAACTCACACACACGCACTCCGTATCAAACTCACACACACGCACTCCGTATCAAACTCACACACACACACTCCGTATCAAACTCACACACACGCACTCCGTATCAAACTCACACACACGCACAAACACACACAATCATGTGGTATTTGGTTTTACATTGTTATTGTTGTTGTTTTCCTTTGTTCTTGTCTTTTTTTCAATTTTTCAATTTTTATTGGTAGCTTTTCGATTGGGCTGGACTGGGATGGTGGCTCGGAGGAGGTGGTGATGGGATGGGTTTGGGGAATGAAGGGAGAGGTTTTCGGGTGTGGGGGTGTTGGATGTTTGAGGGGCGGTTGAGGGGCGGTTGAGGGGGGGTACTGTGGGGGGGATCACAGATGGTTGGGGGGGGGGGGGAAGAGCCTGGAGGTTGGGAGCGTTTGACAAGTGGCCGAGAGGTCACAGTTATTTCTGCCTGCTGTCAAATAGATAAGGGAAGGGCTAAGGTAGATTCACTGAGTAAAATAAAAGGAGAACAAAACTTAGTTATCACTAACAGTGTTTATGGGTTGTAAATAAATACATAAAAAACATGTCATTTGTATAATACCCAGTATTAACCACTACAACCAGAGATAATAATAAAAACAAATGTGCTGTAGGCCTGAGATACTGCAGAGGAAACGGGGGTAAACACATACTGTACTGTATATAGTGGAGTGTACATGACTGTGACAGAGTGCTTGACTGACTGAGCCTACTGTATTACCATTATGAAACCCATTGATTCCAATAATTGTTACAAATACCATACCAAAAATGCCATACTTAGATCATCAATCACTTTAATATATACAGCGCATTTGGAAAGTGTTCAGACCCCTTGACTTATTCCACATTTTGTTACGTTACAGCCTTATTCTAAAACTGATTTTAAAAATTGACCTCATCAATCTACACACAATGCCCCATAATGACAAAGCATAAACAGGTTTTTAGAAATCTTTGCAAATGTATTAAAAAAAACTGAAATATCAGACCCTTTACTCAGGACTTTGTTGAAGCACCTTTGGCAGCGATTACAGCCCCAAGTCTTCTTGGGTATGACGCTACAAGCTTGGCACACCTGTATTTGGTGAGTTTCTCCCATTCTTCTCAACATATCCTCTTAAGCTCTGTCAGGTTGGATGGGGAGTGTGGCTGCACAGCTATTTCCAGGTCTCTCCAGAGATGTTCGATCTGGTTCAAGTCCAGGCTCTGGCTGGGCCACTCAAGGGCATACAGAGACTTGTCCTGAAGCCACTCCTGCGTTGTCTTGGCTGTGTGCTTAGGGTCATAGTCCTGTTGGAAGGTGAACCTTCACCCCAGTCTGAGGTCCTGAGAGCTCTGGAGCAGGTTTTCATCAATGATCTCTCTGTACTAGTCTCCCAGTCCCTGCAGCTGAAAAACATCCCTACCCCCATGCTTACCATAGGGATGGTGCCAGGTTTATCACAGACGTGATGCTTGGAATTCAGGACAAATAGTTCAATCTTGGGTTCATAAGACCAGAGAATCTTGTTGAATCTTAGGTGCCTTTTTGAAAGTTTCAAACGGGCTGTCGTGTGCCTTTTTTGGCATTATGGGGTATTGTGTGCAGATTGATTATTTTTTGTATTTAATCCATTTTAGAATAAGGCTGTAACGTAACGAAATGTGGAAAAAGGGAAGAGGTCTGAAGTCTGAAGTCTGAGCTCAATAAAAAACATTACCCTAATGACAGAAAACATACTCTGAATTAAAACATTACCCTAATGACAGAAAACATACTCTGAATTAAAACATTACCCTAATGACAGAAAACATACTCTGAATTAAAACATTACCCTAATGACAGAAAACATACTCTGAATTAAAACATTACCCTAATGACAGAAAACATACTCTGAATTAAAACATTACCCTAATGACAGAAAACATACTCTGTATTAAAACATTACCCTAATGACAGAAAACATACTCTGTATTAAAACATTACCCTATTGACAGAAAACATACTCTGTATTAAAACATTACCCTAATGACAGAAAACATACTCTGAATTAAAACATTACACTAATGACAGAAAACATACTCTGAATTAAAACATTACCCTAATGACAGAAAACATACTCTGTATTAAAACATTACCCTAATGACAGAAAACATACTCTGAATTAAAACATTACCCTAATGACAGAAAACATACTCTGTATTAAAACATTACCCTAATGACAGAAAACATACTCTGTATTAAAACATTACCCTAATGACAGAAAACATACTCTGAATTAAAACATTACACTAATGACAGAAAACATACTCTGTATGTGTTAAAACATTACCCAGTACTATTGAGTATGCTGACTGAATCACTTGAGACGTATTCTGACGCACTTATCCACTTAACACACGCACCACACAAATCTATGGACGGACACACACATACACACGTATGCACATCTACACATGTTTGAGCAAAAATGCACATGCACACACACATACCATGAGGAGAGTGATACGTCAACAACGCCAGGGGGAGATAGAGAGATGGAGAGATGAACAACAGATTCAGGGTAGGTCTCAGAGAGGCTATCTGCTCCACTAAATGACTGGAACACATTAGAAAGCTGAATGTTTCTTCTCTGCAGCTCCCGACACTGACCCGGATGGGGAGAGGAGAGGCATTACAGGAGGGTGGAGGTGTGTGTGTGTGTGTGTGTGTGTGTGTGTGTGTGTGTGTGTGTGTGTGTGTGTGTGTGTGTGTGTGTGTGTGTGTGTGTGTGTGTGTGTGTGTGTGTGTGTGTGTGAGGCCTCAGATGGACAGAGCAACTCTGCTGACATTCCATCAGAGCTGACCTGGCACACCAGACAGACACACAGAGGTAGTCTACAGACAGTCTTTTCTACACCTGTCTGCTGCAGAGGGCCACTGGAGGTGTAAGTATTTTCGTCAACACAGATTAAACATGAATGTCCTCATAAATATGTGGTGAGGACCACCTCTGAACGGCTTATGGATCTTTGTGTCTCTGTTTTGTATGAAGAGAGTTTGTGGTGATAGCCAAGCCACTCTCAGATGTTCTACCTCTGGCTGTGGGTTACGCTCTACTACCTTCTGAAACTCTAACACCAGTAATGCTATTCGCCGATGATGATATTAGTCTGACAAATGGAATACATCCTCCCAGGCAGACGATCTGAGATGGCCTATCTCTTTCCATTTGTACATACAGACTTTCCTTCCTGGTGTGATCTAAGTCTTCCTGACATGTGACATAACCATTGCAGACACCCCAGAGCTGATAGCAAGGGAGAGTGGGGCAGGCTGGGTAATGATCTCTGGGTTTGTGGTCTGGTCTGATACCTCCGAACAGATACACTCACAGGATGTCAACAGCACCCTTCTGCGCTGCCTGCCTGGCTCACTTCATATAAATATTTTAGCTTTCCAAAACTAGGTTGTCAGGCCTTTGGCTGGTTACGGAGCAAATAATTCATACAGTCTCCTGTCATGTCAAACACGTCCTGAATCCAAGTGTATGGAGCGGTGAGTTCCATATCCATGGCTTTCTAACGGGATAAATAGTTATATTGTGGTGCAGGCAGCCCACTCCTCTGACATGTGTTACAGCTGTTCAGAACCCAACAACCAGAGGGGTTTTGCCGTGTCCAACGTATTGAGCAAAGGGGCTTGGGGCTAGAGAGAGAGAGAGAGAGAGGTTTCACCCCTCTTGTGATGGTTTTCCTACCATCTGTTGACAGGCCCATGGCAGAGCCAGCCAGCACTGTAAGAGAGCTGGCAATTTATTTGATCTACCATTTATTTATACAGGTAAGTCAATCAAGAGATTCTTATTTAAAATGACGACCTGTCAAAGGTGGAACAAAGGGATAACAGGCCTCACACTGTAAAGGTGAGGAGTATGTTTCACTGGCCCTACAGACCTCAGCAGCAGGAGAGGAGAGGCCCCTCTGGCCCTACAGGCCTCAGCAGCAGGAGAGGAGAGGCCCCTCTGGCCCTACAGGCCTCAGCAGCAGGAGAGGAGAGGTCCCTGTTCTGGCCCTACAGGCCTCAGCAGCAGGAGAGGAGAGGTCCCTCTTCTGGCCCTACAGGCCTCAGCAGCAGGAGAGGAGAGGCCCCTCTGGCCCTACAGGCCTCAGCAGCAGGAGAGGAGAGGCCCCTCTGGCCCTCCAGACCTCAGCAGCAGGAGAGGAGAGGCCCCTCTGGCCCTACACAGGCCTCAGCAGCAGGAGAGGAGAGGCCCCACTGGCCCAACACAGGCCTCAGCAGCAGGAGAGGAGAGGTCCCTCTGGCCCTACACAGGCCTCAGCAGCAGGAGAGGAGAGGCCCCTCTGCCCTACACAGGCCTCAGCAGCAGGAGAGGAGAGGCCCCTCTGGCCCTACACAGGCCTCAGCAGCAGGAGAGGAGAGGCCCCTCTGGCCCTACACAGGCCTCAGCAGCAGGAGAGGAGAGGCCCCACTGGCCCTACACAGGCCTCAGCAGCAGGAGAGGAGAGGTCCCTCTGGCCCTACACAGGCCTCAGCAGCAGGAGAGGAGAGGCCCCTCTGCCCTACACAGGCCTCAGCAGCAGGAGAGGAGAGGCCCCTCTGGCCCTACAGGCCTCAGCAGCAGGAGAGGAGAGGTCCCTCTTCTGGCCCTACAGGCATCAGCAGCAGGAGAGGAGAGGCCCCTCTGGCCCTACAGGCCTCAGCAGCAGGAGAGGAGAGGCCCCTCTGGCCCTCCAGACCTCAGCAGCAGGAGAGGAGAGGCCCCTCTGGCCCTACACAGGCCTCAGCAGCAGGAGAGGAGAGGCCTTACTGGCCATACACAGGCCTCAGCAGCAGGAGAGGAGAGGCCCCACTGGCCCTACACAGGCCTCAGCAGCAGGAGAGGAGAGGTCCCTCTGGCCCTACACAGGCCTCAGCAGCAGGAGAGGAGAGGCCCCTCTGGCCCTACACAGGCCTCAGCAGCAGGAGAGGAGAGGCACCACTGGCCCTACACAGGCCACAGGCCTCAGCAGCAGGAGAGAGAGAGAGAGAGAGAGAGAGAGAGAGAGAGAGAGAGAGAGAGAGAGAGAGAGAGAGAGAGAGGGTAGACAGAGAGAGAAAGAGAGGGAGGGAGGGATGGATGGATGGAGCAAGAAAGAGAGAGAGCAAGAGAGAGAGAGAGAGATGCAAGAGGAGAGGTCCTATTATAGGCGTGAAAGCATGAGGGACCTCCCCGGCCTGGAGCTGTCGACTAGCTTCTAATTTACTGGGCTGGGGAACACAGAGCTCATTCACAGAGACTGGTTGGAGGGTACAGAGGCTGAGGAGACATGGAGTGTCAGGTAGTGGAGCCCCAGTAACTGGGGAGAAGAGTGAGGCCTGTGATACGCTGCAATATTAGCTGTGTCAATAAATACATGACAAAAACTGCCTTCCATAGCGTGCCACGAGAAGAGTGGTGAAAGTGGGCTAGAAGGGCCATGTTTGAGGAGAGATTGGAATGCTCGTGACTCGTGAGTGAGGATAGCCCAGACAGTTGACCAAGCAACTTTACTCCAAATTCAGCAAGAAGTGCACAGAACTAAACAAAATATAATAAATAATACCCTACCATAAATGAAGCTGCCATTTAATAAACTACATCTGAAGTTTATCCCATTGATACAGTAACATACCCTCACTCCCCCTCCTCCTTATTCACTCCTCTATACCGTGTTTACTACAGGGTCGGGGCTGGAGTCTCCTCCTTCTCTGCACTGTGTTTACAACAGAGTCGGGGCTGGAGTCTCCTTCTCCTCTATACCGTGTTTACTATAGGGTCGGGGCTGGAGTCTCCTTCTCCTCTGTACTGTATTTACTACAGGGCCAAGGCTGGAGTCTCTTTCTCCTCTGTACTGTGTTTACTACAGGGCCAGAGCTGGAGTCTCCTTCTCCTCTGCACTGTGTTTACTACAGGGTCAGGGCTGGAGTCTCCTTCTCCTCTCTACTGTGTTTACTACAGGGTCGGGGCTGGAGTCTCCTTCTCCTCTCTACTGTGTTTACTACAGGGTCAGGGCTGGAGTCTCCTTCTCCTCTCTACTGTGTTTACTACAGGGTCGGGGCTGGAGTCTCCTTCTCCTCTATACTGTGTTTACTACAGGGTCAGGGCTGGAGTCTCCTTCTCCTCTATACTGTGTTTACTACAGAGTCGGGGCTGGAGTCTCCTCCTTTTCTGCACTGTGTTTACTACAGGGTCGGGGCTGGAGTCTCCTTCTCCTCTGCACTGTGTTTACTACAGGGTCGGGGCTGGAGTCTCCTTCTCCTCTGCACTGTGTTTACTACAGGGTCAGGGCTGGAGTCTCCTTCTCCTCTACATCGTGTTTACTACAGGGTCGGGGCTGGAGTCTCTTTCTCCCATGTACTGTGTTTACTACAGGGTCAGGGCTGGAGTCTCCTTCTCCTCTGTACTGTGTTTACTACAGGGTCAGGGCTGGAGTCTCCTTCTCCTCTGTACTGTGTTTACTACAGGGTCAGGGCTGGAGTCTCCTTCTCCTCTGTACTGTGTTTACTACAGGGTCGGGGCTGGAGTCTCCTTCTCCTCTGTACTGTGTTTACTACAGAGTCGGGGCTGGAGTTTCCTCCTTTTCTGCACTGTGTTTACAACAGGGTCGGGGCTGGAGTTTCCTCCTTTTCTGCACTGTGTTTACTACAGGGTCAGGGCTGGAGTCTCTTTCTCCTCTGTACTGTGTTTACTACAGGGTCAGGGCTGGAGTCTCTTTCTCCTCTATACTGTGTTTACTACAGGGTCAGGGCTGGAGTCTCCTTCTCCTCTGCACTGTGTTTACAACAGGGTCGGGGCTGGAGTCTCCTTCTCCTCTGCACTGTGTTTACTACAGAGTCAGGGCTGGAGTCTCCTTCTCCTCTGTACTGTGTTTACTACAGGGTCAGGGCTGGAGTCTCCTTCTCCTCTGTACTGTGTTTACTACAGGGTCGGGGCCGGAGTCTCCTTCTCCTCTGCACTGTGTTTACTACAGGGTCGGGGCTGGAGTCTCCTTTTCCTCTTTACTGTGTTTACTACAGGGTCAGGGCTGGAGTCTCCTTCTCCTCTGTACTGTGTTTACTACAGGTTCGGGCTAGAGTCTCCTTCTCCTCTGCACTGTGTTTACTACAGGGTCGGGTTGGAATCTCCTTCTCCTCTGTACTGTGTTTACTACAGGGTCGGGGCTGGAGTCTCCTTCTCCTCTGTACTGTGTTTACAACAGGGTCAGGGCTGGAGTCTCTTTCTCCTCTGTACTGTGTTTACTACAGAGTCGGGGCTGGAGTCTCCTTCTCCTCTATACTGTGTTTACTACAGGGTCAGGGCTGGAGTCTCTTTCTCCTCTGTACTGTGTTTACTACAGAGTCAGGGCTGGAGTCTCCTTCTCCCTTATACTGTGTTTACTACAGAGTCGGGGCTGGAGTCTCCTTCTCCTCTATACTGTGTTTACTACAGGGTCAGGGCTGGAGTCTCTTTCTCCTCTGTATTGTGTTTACTACAGGGTCAGGGCTGGAGTCTCTTTCTCCTCTGTACTGTGTTTACTACAGGGTCAGGGCTGGAGTCTCCTTCTCCTCTATACTGTGTTTACTACAGAGTCGGGGATGGAGTCTCCTTCTCCTCTATACTGTGTTTACTACAGGGTCAGGGCTGGAGTCTCCTTCTCCTCTATACTGTGTTTACTACAGGGTCGGGGCTGGAGTCTCCTTCTCTGCAATGTGTTTACAACAGGGTAGGGACTGGAGTCTCCTTCTCCTCTATATCGTGTTTACTACAGGGTTGGGGCTGGAGTCTCCTTCTCCTCTGCACTGTGTTTACTACAGGGCCAGGGCTGGAGTCTCCTTCTCCTCTGCACTGTGTTTACTACAGGGTCGGGGCTGGAGTCTCCTTCTCCTCTGCATCGTGTTTACTACAGGGTCGGGGCTGGAGTCTCATTCTCCTCTGTAATGTGTTTACTACAGGGTCGGGGCTGGAGTCTCCTTCTCCTCTGTACTGTGTTTACTACAGGGTCGGGGCTGGAGTCTCCTTCTCCTCTGTACTGTGTTTACAACAGGGTCGGGGCTGGAGTCTCCTTCTCCTCTGTACTGTGTTTACTACAGGGTCGGAGCTGGAGTATCTTTCTCCTCTGTACTGTGTTTACTACAGGGTCAGGGCTGGAGTCTCTTTCTCCTCTGTACTGTGTTTACTACAGGGTCAGGGCTGGAGTCTCCTTCTCCCTTTTACTGTGTTTACTACAGGGTCAGGGCTGGAGTCTCCTTCTCTGCACAGTGTTTACAACAGGGTCGGGGCTGGAGTCTCCTTCTCCTCTATACCGTGTTTACTACAGGGTCGGGGCTGGAGTCTCCTTCTCCCTTATACTGTGTTTACTACAGAGTCAGGGCTGGAGTCTCTTTCTCCTCTGTACTGTGTTTACTACAGGGTCAGGGCTGGAGTCTCCTTCTCCTCTGTACTGTGTTTACTACAGGGTCGGAGCTGGAGTCTCCTTCTCCTCTGCACTGTGTTCACAACAGGGCCCGGGCTGGATTCTCCTTCTCTTCTGTACTGTTTTTACTACAGGGCCAGAGCTGGGGTCTCCTTCTCCTCTGCACTGTGTCTACTACAGGGTCAGGGCTAGAGTCTCCTTCTCCTCTGCACTGTGTTTACTACAGGGTCGTTGCTGGAGTCTCCTCCTTCTCTGCACTGTGTTTACAACAGGGTCGGGGCTGGAGTCTCCTTCTCCTCTATACCGTGTTTACTACAGGGTCGGGGCTGGAGTCTCCTTCTCCCTTATACTGTGTTTACTACAGACTCGGGGCTGGAGTCTCCTTCTCCTCTGTACTGTGTTTACTACAGGGTCGGGGCTGGAGTCTCCTTCTCCTCTGCACTGTGTTTACTACAGGGTCAGGGCTGGAGTCTCCTTCTCCTCTGTACTGTGTTTACTACAGGGTCGGGCTGGAGTCTCCTTCTCCTCTGCACTGTGTTTACTACAGGGTCGGGTTGGAGTCTCCTTCTCCTCTGTACTGTGTTTACTACAGGATCGGGGCTGGAGTCTCCTTCTCCTCTGTACTGTGTTTACAACAGGGTCGGGCTGGAGTCTCCTTCTCCTCTGCACTGTGTTTACAACAGGGTCAGGGCTGGAGTCTCCTTCTCCTCTGTACTGTGTTTACTACAGAGTCGGGGCTGGAGTCTCCTTCTCCTCTATACTGTGTTTACTACAGGGTCAGGGCTGGAGTCTCCTTCTCCTCTGTACTGTGTTTACTACAGGGTCAGGGCTGGAGTCTCCTTCTCCTCTATACAGTGTTTACTACAGAGTCAAGGCTGGAGTCTCTTTCTCCTCTGTACTGTGTTTACTACAGGGTCAGGGCTGGAGTCTCTTTCTCCTCTGTACTGTGTTTACTACAGGGTCAGGGCTGGAGTCTCCTTCTCCCTTATACTGTGTTTACTACAGAGTCGGGGCTGGAGTCTCCTTCTCCTCTATACTGTGTTTACTACAGGGTCAGGGCTGGAGTCTCTTTCTCCTCTGTACTGTGTTTACTACAAGGTCAGGGCTGGAGTCTCCTTCTCCTCTATACTGTGTTTACTACAGGGTCAGGGCTGGAGTCTCCTTCTGCTCTGCACTGTGTTTACTACAGAGTCGGGGCTGGAGTCTCCTTCTCCTCTGCACTGTGTTTACTACAGGGTCAGGGCTGGAGTCTCTTTCTCCTCTGTACTGTGTTTACTACAGGGTCAGGGCTGGAGTCTCTTTCTCCCATGTACTGTGTTTACTACAGGGTCAGGGCTGGAGTCTCCTTCTCCTCTATACTGTGTTTACTACAGGGTCAGGGCTGGAGTCTCTTTCTCCTCTGTACTGTGTTTACTACAGGGTCAGGGCTGGAGTCTCTTTCTCCTCTGTACTGTGTTTACTACAGTGTCAGGGCTGGAGTCTCCTTCTCCCTTATACTGTGTTTACTACAGAGTTGGGGCTGGAGTCTCCTTCTCCTCTATACTGTGTTTACTACAGGGTCAGGGCTGGAGTCTCCTTCTCCTCTCTACTGTGTTTACTACAGGGTCAGGGCTGGAGTCTCCTTCTCCTCTATACTGTGTTTACTACAGGGTCAGGGCTGGAGTCTCCTTCTCCTCTGCACTGTGTTTACTACAGAGTCGGGGCTGGAGTCTCCTTCTCCTCTGTACTGTGTTTACTACAGGGTCAGGGCTGGAGTCTCCTTCTCCTCTGTACTGTGTTTACTACAGAGTCGGGGCTGGAGTCTCTTTCTCCTCTGTACTGTGTTTACTACAGGGTCAGGGCTGGAGTCTCTTTCTCCTCTGTACTGTGTTTACTACAGGGTCAGGGCTGGAGTCTCCTTCTCCCTTATACTGTGTTTACTACAGAGTTGGGGCTGGAGTCTCCTTCTCCTCTATACTGTGTTTACTACAGGGTCAGGGCTGGAGTCTCCTTCTCCTCTCTACTGTGTTTACTACAGGGTCAGGGCTGGAGTCTCCTTCTCCTCTATACTGTGTTTACTACAGGGTCAGGGCTGGAGTCTCCTTCTCCTCTGCACTGTGTTTACTACAGAGTCGGGGCTGGAGTCTCCTTCTCCTCTGTACTGTGTTTACTACAGGGTCAGGGCTGGAGTCTCCTTCTCCTCTGTACTGTGTTTACTACAGAGTCGGGGCTGGAGTCTCTTTCTCCTCTATACTGTGTTTACTACAGGGTCAGGGCTGGAGTCTCCTTCTCCTCTGTACTGTGTTTACTACAGGGTCAGGGCTGGAGTCTCCTTCTCCTCTGTACTGTGTTTACTACAGAGTCGGGGCTGGAGTCTCTTTCTCCTCTATACTGTGTTTACTACAGGGTCAGGGCTGGAGTCTCCTTCTCCTCTGCACTGTGTTTACTACAGACTCGGGGCTGGAGTCTCCTTCTCCTCTGTACTGTGTTTACTACAGGGTCGGGGCTGGAGTCTCCTTCTCCTCTGCACTGTGTTTACTACAGGGTCAGGGCTGGAGTCTCCTTCTCCTCTGTACTGTGTTTACTACAGGGTCGGGCTGGAGTCTCCTTCTCCTCTGCACTGTGTTTACTACAGGGTCGGGTTGGAGT
This sequence comes from Oncorhynchus mykiss, assembly GCF_057628025.1. NCBI lineage: Eukaryota > Metazoa > Chordata > Actinopteri > Salmoniformes > Salmonidae > Oncorhynchus > Oncorhynchus mykiss. Next base: position 29,997,524 of record NC_143047.1, read on the forward strand.
CTCCTTCTCCTCTGTACTGTGTTTACTACAGGATCGGGGCTGGAGTCTCCTTCTCCTCTGTACTGTGTTTACAACAGGGTCGGGCTGGAGTCTCCTTCTCCTCTGCACTGTGTTTACAACAGGGTCAGGGCTGGAGTCTCCTTCTCCTCTGTACTGTGTTTACTACAGAGTCGGGGCTGGAGTCTCCTTCTCCTCTATACTGTGTTTACTACAGGGTCAGGGCTGGAGTCTCCTTCTCCTCTGTACTGTGTTTACTACAGGGTCAGGGCTGGAGTCTCCTTCTCCTCTATACAGTGTTTACTACAGAGTCAAGGCTGGAGTCTCTTTCTCCTCTGTACTGTGTTTACTACAGGGTCAGGGCTGGAGTCTCTTTCTCCTCTGTACTGTGTTTACTACAGGGTCAGGGCTGGAGTCTCCTTCTCCCTTATACTGTGTTTACTACAGAGTCGGGGCTGGAGTCTCCTTCTCCTCTATACTGTGTTTACTACAGGGTCAGGGCTGGAGTCTCTTTCTCCTCTGTACTGTGTTTACTACAAGGTCAGGGCTGGAGTCTCCTTCTCCTCTATACTGTGTTTACTACAGGGTCAGGGCTGGAGTCTCCTTCTGCTCTGCACTGTGTTTACTACAGAGTCGGGGCTGGAGTCTCCTTCTCCTCTGCACTGTGTTTACTACAGGGTCAGGGCTGGAGTCTCTTTCTCCTCTGTACTGTGTTTACTACAGGGTCAGGGCTGGAGTCTCTTTCTCCCATGTACTGTGTTTACTACAGGGTCAGGGCTGGAGTCTCCTTCTCCTCTATACTGTGTTTACTACAGGGTCAGGGCTGGAGTCTCTTTCTCCTCTGTACTGTGTTTACTACAGGGTCAGGGCTGGAGTCTCTTTCTCCTCTGTACTGTGTTTACTACAGGGTCAGGGCTGGAGTCTCCTTCTCCCTTATACTGTGTTTACTACAGAGTTGGGGCTGGAGTCTCCTTCTCCTCTATACTGTGTTTACTACAGGGTCAGGGCTGGAGTCTCCTTCTCCTCTCTACTGTGTTTACTACAGGGTCAGGGCTGGAGTCTCCTTCTCCTCTATACTGTGTTTACTACAGGGTCAGGGCTGGAGTCTCCTTCTCCTCTGCACTGTGTTTACTACAGAGTCGGGGCTGGAGTCTCCTTCTCCTCTGTACTGTGTTTACTACAGGGTCAGGGCTGGAGTCTCCTTCTCCTCTGTACTGTGTTTACTACAGAGTCGGGGCTGGAGTCTCTTTCTCCTCTATACTGTGTTTACTACAGGGTCAGGGCTGGAGTCTCCTTCTCCTCTGCACTGTGTTTACTACAGAGTCGGGTTGGAGTCTCCTTCTCCTCTGTACTGTGTTTACTACAGGATCGGGGCTGGAGTCTCCTTCTCCTCTGTACTGTGTTTACAACAGGGTCGGGCTGGAGTCTCCTTCTCCTCTGCACTGTGTTTACAACAGGGTCAGGGCTGGAGTCTCCTTCTCCTCTGTACTGTGTTTACTACAGAGTCGGGGCTGGAGTCTCCTTCTCCTCTATACTGTGTTTACTACAGGGTCAGGGCTGGAGTCTCTTTCTCCTCTGTACTGTGTTTACTACAGGGTCAGGGCTGGAGTCTCCTTCTCCTCTATACAGTGTTTACTACAGAGTCAGGGCTGGAGTCTCTTTCTCCTCTGTACTGTGTTTACTACAGGGTCAGGGCTGGAGTCTCCTTCTCCTCTATACAGTGTTTACTACAGAGTCAGGGCTGGAGTCTCTTTCTCCTCTGTACTGTGTTTACTACAGTGTCAGGGCTGGAGTCTCCTTCTCCCTTATACTGTGTTTACTACAGAGTTGGGGCTGGAGTCTCCTTCTCCTCTATACTGTGTTTACTACAGGGTCAGGGCTGGAGTCTCCTTCTCCTCTCTACTGTGTTTACTACAGGGTCAGGGCTGGAGTCTCCTTCTCCTCTATACTGTGTTTACTACAGGGTCAGGGCTGGAGTCTCCTTCTCCTCTGCACTGTGTTTACTACAGAGTCGGGGCTGGAGTCTCCTTCTCCTCTGTACTGTGTTTACTACAGGGTCAGGGCTGGAGTCTCCTTCTCCTCTGTACTGTGTTTACTACAGAGTCGGGGCTGGAGTCTCTTTCTCCTCTGTACTGTGTTTACTACAGGGTCAGGGCTGGAGTCTCTTTCTCCTCTGTACTGTGTTTACTACAGGGTCAGGGCTGGAGTCTCCTTCTCCCTTATACTGTGTTTACTACAGAGTTGGGGCTGGAGTCTCCTTCTCCTCTATACTGTGTTTACTACAGGGTCAGGGCTGGAGTCTCCTTCTCCTCTCTACTGTGTTTACTACAGGGTCAGGGCTGGAGTCTCCTTCTCCTCTATACTGTGTTTACTACAGGGTCAGGGCTGGAGTCTCCTTCTCCTCTGCACTGTGTTTACTACAGAGTCGGGGCTGGAGTCTCCTTCTCCTCTGTACTGTGTTTACTACAGGGTCAGGGCTGGAGTCTCCTTCTCCTCTGTACTGTGTTTACTACAGAGTCGGGGCTGGAGTCTCTTTCTCCTCTATACTGTGTTTACTACAGGGTCAGGGCTGGAGTCTCCTTCTCCTCTGTACTGTGTTTACTACAGGGTCAGGGCTGGAGTCTCCTTCTCCTCTGTACTGTGTTTACTACAGAGTCGGGGCTGGAGTCTCTTTCTCCTCTATACTGTGTTTACTACAGGGTCAGGGCTGGAGTCTCCTTCTCCTCTGCACTGTGTTTACTACAGACTCGGGGCTGGAGTCTCCTTCTCCTCTGTACTGTGTTTACTACAGGGTCGGGGCTGGAGTCTCCTTCTCCTCTGCACTGTGTTTACTACAGGGTCAGGGCTGGAGTCTCCTTCTCCTCTGTACTGTGTTTACTACAGGGTCGGGCTGGAGTCTCCTTCTCCTCTGCACTGTGTTTACTACAGGGTCGGGTTGGAGTCTCCTTCTCCTCTGTACTGTGTTTACTACAGGATCGGGGCTGGAGTCTCCTTCTCCTCTGTACTGTGTTTACAACAGGGTCGGGCTGGAGTCTCCTTCTCCTCTGCACTGTGTTTACAACAGGGTCAGGGCTGGAGTCTCCTTCTCCTCTGTACTGTGTTTACTACAGAGTCGGGGCTGGAGTCTCCTTCTCCTCTATACTGTGTTTACTACAGGGTCAGGGCTGGAGTCTCCTTCTCCTCTGTACTGTGTTTACTACAGGGTCAGGGCTGGAGTCTCCTTCTCCTCTATACAGTGTTTACTACAGAGTCAAGGCTGGAGTCTCTTTCTCCTCTGTACTGTGTTTACTACAGGGTCAGGGCTGGAGTCTCTTTCTCCTCTGTACTGTGTTTACTACAGGGTCAGGGCTGGAGTCTCCTTCTCCCTTATACTGTGTTTACTACAGAGTCGGGGCTGGAGTCTCCTTCTCCTCTATACTGTGTTTACTACAGGGTCAGGGCTGGAGTCTCTTTCTCCTCTGTACTGTGTTTACTACAAGGTCATGGCTGGAGTCTCCTTCTCCTCTATACTGTGTTTACTACAGGGTCAGGGCTGGAGTCTCCTTCTGCTCTGCACTGTGTTTACTACAGAGTCGGGGCTGGAGTCTCCTTCTCCTCTGCACTGTGTTTACTACAGGGTCAGGGCTGGAGTCTCTTTCTCCTCTGTACTGTGTTTACTACAGGGTCAGGGCTGGAGTCTCTTTCTCCCATGTACTGTGTTTACTACAGGGTCAGGGCTGGAGTCTCCTTCTCCTCTATACTGTGTTTACTACAGGGTCAGGGCTGGAGTCTCTTTCTCCTCTGTACTGTGTTTACTACAGGGTCAGGGCTGGAGTCTCTTTCTCCTCGGTACTGTGTTTACTACAGGGTCAGGGCTGGAGTCTCCTTCTCCCTTATACTGTGTTTACTACAGAGTTGGGGCTGGAGTCTCCTTCTCCTCTATACTGTGTTTACTACAGGGTCAGGGCTGGAGTCTCCTTCTCCTCTCTACTGTGTTTACTACAGGGTCAGGGCTGGAGTCTCCTTCTCCTCTATACTGTGTTTACTACAGGGTCAGGGCTGGAGTCTCCTTCTCCTCTGCACTGTGTTTACTACAGAGTCGGGGCTGGAGTCTCCTTCTCCTCTGTACTGTGTTTACTACAGGGTCAGGGCTGGAGTCTCCTTCTCCTCTGTACTGTGTTTACTACAGAGTCGGGGCTGGAGTCTCTTTCTCCTCTATACTGTGTTTACTACAGGGTCAGGGCTGGAGTCTCCTTCTCCTCTGCACTGTGTTTACTACAGAGTCGGGTTGGAGTCTCCTTCTCCTCTGTACTGTGTTTACTACAGGATCGGGGCTGGAGTCTCCTTCTCCTCTGTACTGTGTTTACAACAGGGTCGGGCTGGAGTCTCCTTCTCCTCTGCACTGTGTTTACAACAGGGTCAGGGCTGGAGTCTCCTTCTCCTCTGTACTGTGTTTACTACAGAGTCGGGGCTGGAGTCTCCTTCTCCTCTATACTGTGTTTACTACAGGGTCAGGGCTGGAGTCTCTTTCTCCTCTGTACTGTGTTTACTACAGGGTCAGGGCTGGAGTCTCCTTCTCCTCTATACAGTGTTTACTACAGAGTCAGGGCTGGAGTCTCTTTCTCCTCTGTACTGTGTTTACTACAGGGTCAGGGCTGGAGTCTCCTTCTCCTCTATACAGTGTTTACTACAGAGTCAGGGCTGGAGTCTCTTTCTCCTCTGTACTGTGTTTACTACAGGGTCAGGGCTGGAGTCTCTTTCTCCTCTGTACTGTGTTTACTACAGGGTCAGGGCTGGAGTCTCCTTCTCCCTTATACTGTGTTTACTACAGAGTCGGGGCTGGAGTCTCCTTCTCCTCTATACTGTGTTTACTACAGGGTCAGGGCTGGAGTCTCCTTCTCCTCTGTACTGTGTTTACTACAAGGTCAGGGCTGGAGTCTCCTTCTCCTCTATACTGTGTTTACTACAGGGTCAGGGCTGGAGTCTCCTTCTGTTCTGCACTGTGTTTACTACAGAGTCGGGGCTGGAGTCTCCTTCTCCTCTATACTGTGTTTACTACAGGGTCAGGGCTGGAGTCTCTTTCTCCCATGTACTGTGTTTACTACAGGGTCAGGGCTGGAGTCTCCTTCTCCTCTATACTGTGTTTACTACAGGGTCAGGGCTGGAGTCTCTTTCTCCTCTGTACTGTGTTTACTACAGGGTCAGGGCTGGAGTCTCTTTCTCCTCTGTACTGTGTTTACTACAGGGTCAGGGCTGGAGTCTCCTTCTCCCTTATACTGTGTTTACTACAGAGTTGGGGCTGGAGTCTCCTTCCCCTCTATACTGTGTTTACTACAGGGTCAGGGCTGGAGTCTCCTTCTCCTCTCTACTGTGTTTACTACAGGGTCAGGGCTGGAGTCTCCTTCTCCTCTATACTGTGTTTACTACAGGGTCAGCGCTGGAGTCTCCTTCTCCTCTGCACTGTGTTTACTACAGGGTCAGGGCTGGAGTCTCCTTCTCCTCTCTACTGTGTTTACTACAGGGTCAGGGCTGGAGTCTCCTTCTCCTCTATACTGTGTTTACTACAGGGTCAGGGCTGGAGTCTCCTTCTCCTCTGCACTGTGTTTACTACAGAGTCGGGGCTGGAGTCTCCTTCTCTTCTGTACTGTGTCTACTACAGGGCCAGGGCTGGAGTCTCCTTCTCCTCTGCACTGTGTTTACTACAGGGTCGTTGCTGGAGTCTCCTCCTTCTCTGCACTGTGTTTACAACAGGGTCGGGGCTGGAGTCTCCTTCTCCTCTATACCGTGTTTACTACAGGGTCGGGGCTGGAGTCTCCTTCTCCCTTATACTGTGTTTACTACAGAGTCGGGGCTGGAGTCTCCTTCTCCTCTGTACTGTGTTTACTACAGGGTCGGGGCTGGAGTCTCCTTCTCCTCTATACTGTGTTTACTACAGGGTCAGGGCTGGAGTATCCTTCTCCTCTGTACTGTGTTTACTACAGGGTAGGGGCTGGAGTCTCCTTCTCCTCTGCACTGTGTTTACTACAGGGTCGGGCTGGAGTCTCCTTCTCCTCTGCACTGTGTTTACTACAGGGTCGGGTTGGAGTCTCCTTCTCCTCTGTACTGTGTTTACTACAGGATCGGGGCTGGAGTCTCCTTCTCCTCTGTACTGTGTTTACAACAGGGTCGGGCTGGAGTCTCCTCCTCCTCTGCACTGTGTTTACAACAGGGTCAGGGCTGGAGTCTCCTTCTCCTCTGTACTGTGTTTACTACAGAGTCGGGGCTGGAGTCTCCTTCTCCTCTATACTGTGTTTACTACAGGGTCAGGGCTGGAGTCTCTTTCTCCTCTGTACTGTGTTTACTACAGGGTCAGGGCTGGAGTCTCCTTCTCCTCTATACAGTGTTTACTACAGAGTCAGGGCTGGAGTCTCTTTCTCCTCTGTACTGTTTACTACAGGGTCAGGGCTGGAGTCTCTTTCTCCCATGTACTGTGTTTACTACAGGGTCAGGGCTGGAGTCTCCTTCTCCTCTATACTGTGTTTACTACAGGGTCAGGGCTGGAGTCTCTTTCTCCTCTGTACTGTGTTTACTACAGGGTCAGGGCTGGAGTCTCTTTCTCCTCTGTACTGTGTTTACTACAGGGTCAGGGCTGGAGTCTCCTTCTCCCTTATACTGTGTTTACTACAGAGTTGGGGCTGGAGTCTCCTTCTCCTCTATACTGTGTTTACTACAGGGTCAGGGCTGGAGTCTCCTTCTCCTCTCTACTGTGTTTACTACAGGGTCAGGGCTGGAGTCTCCTTCTCCTCTATACTGTGTTTACTACAGGGTCAGGGCTGGAGTCTCCTTCTCCTCTGCACTGTGTTTACTACAGGGTCAGGGCTGGAGTCTCCTTCTCCTCTCTACTGTGTTTACTACAGGGTCAGGGCTGGAGTCTCCTTCTCCTCTCTACTGTGTTTACTACAGGGTCAGGGCTGGAGTCTCCTTCTCCTCTATACTGTGTTTACTACAGGGTCAGGGCTGGAGTCTCCTTCTCCTCTGCACTGTGTTTACTACAGAGTCGGGGCTGGAGTCTCCTTCTCCTCTGTACTGTGTTTACTACAGGGTCAGGGCTGGAGTCTCCTTCTCCTCTGTACTGTGTTTACTACAGAGTCGGGGCTGGAGTCTCTTTCTCCTCTATACTGTGTTTACTACAGGGTCAGGGCTGGAGTCTCCTTCTCCTCTGCACTGTGTTTACTACAGAGTCGGGGCTGGAGTCTCCTTCTCTTCTGTACTGTGTCTACTACAGGGCCAGGGCTGGAGTCTCCTTCTCCTCTGCACTGTGTTTACTACAGGGTCGTTGCTGGAGTGTCCTCCTTCTCTGCACTGTGTTTACAACAGGGTCGGGGCTGGAGTCTCCTTCTCCTCTATACCGTGTTTACTACAGGGTCGGGGCTGGAGTCTCCTTCTCCCTTATACTGTGTTTACTACAGAGTCGGGGCTGGAGTCTCCTTCTCCTCTGTACTGTGTTTACTACAGGGTCGGGGCTGGAGTCTCCTTCTCCTCTATACTGTGTTTACTACAGGGTCAGGGCTGGAGTATCCTTCTCCTCTGTACTGTGTTTACTACAGGGTAGGGGCTGGAGTCTCCTTCTCCTCTGCACTGTGTTTACTACAGGGTCAGGGCTGGAGTCTCCTTCTCCTCTGTACTGTGTTTACTACAGGGTCGGGCTGGAGTCTCCTTCTCCTCTGCACTGTGTTTACTACAGGGTCGGGTTGGAGTCTCCTTCTCCTCTGTACTGTGTTTACTACAGGATCGGGGCTGGAGTCTCCTTCTCCTCTGTACTGTGTTTACAACAGGGTCGGGCTGGAGTCTCCTCCTCCTCTGCACTGTGTTTACAACAGGGTCAGGGCTGGAGTCTCCTTCTCCTCTGTACTGTGTTTACTACAGAGTCGGGGCTGGAGTCTCCTTCTCCTCTATACTGTGTTTACTACAGGGTCAGGGCTGGAGTCTCTTTCTCCTCTGTACTGTGTTTACTACAGGGTCAGGGCTGGAGTCTCCTTCTCCTCTATACAGTGTTTACTACAGAGTCAGGGCTGGAGTCTCTTTCTCCTCTGTACTGTTTACTACAGGGTCAGGGCTGGAGTCTCTTTCTCCCATGTACTGTGTTTACTACAGGGTCAGGGCTGGAGTCTCCTTCTCCTCTATACTGTGTTTACTACAGGGTCAGGGCTGGAGTCTCTTTCTCCTCTGTACTGTGTTTACTACAGGGTCAGGGCTGGAGTCTCTTTCTCCTCTGTACTGTGTTTACTACAGGGTCAGGGCTGGAGTCTCCTTCTCCCTTATACTGTGTTTACTACAGAGTTGGGGCTGGAGTCTCCTTCTCCTCTATACTGTGTTTACTACAGGGTCAGGGCTGGAGTCTCCTTCTCCTCTCTACTGTGTTTACTACAGGGTCAGGGCTGGAGTCTCCTTCTCCTCTATACTGTGTTTACTACAGGGTCAGGGCTGGAGTCTCCTTCTCCTCTGCACTGTGTTTACTACAGGGTCAGGGCTGGAGTCTCCTTCTCCTCTCTACTGTGTTTACTACAGGGTCAGGGCTGGAGTCTCCTTCTCCTCTATACTGTGTTTACTACAGGGTCAGGGCTGGAGTCTCCTTCTCCTCTGCACTGTGTTTACTACAGAGTCGGGGCTGGAGTCTCCTTCTCTTCTGTACTGTGTCTACTACAGGGCCAGGGCTGGAGTCTCCTTCTCCTCTGCACTGTGTTTACTACAGGGTCGTTGCTGGAGTCTCCTCCTTCTCTGCACTGTGTTTACAACAGGGTCGGGGCTGGAGTCTCCTTCTCCTCTATACCGTGTTTACTACAGGGTCGGGGCTGGAGTCTCCTTCTCCCTTATACTGTGTTTACTACAGAGTCGGGGCTGGAGTCTCCTTCTCCTCTGTACTGTGTTTACTACAGGGTCGGGGCTGGAGTCTCCTTCTCCTCTATACTGTGTTTACTACAGGGTCAGGGCTGGAGTATCCTTCTCCTCTGTACTGTGTTTACTACAGGGTAGGGGCTGGAGTCTCCTTCTCCTCTGCACTGTGTTTACTACAGGGTCAGGGCTGGAGTCTCCTTCTCCTCTGTACTGTGTTTACTACAGGGTCGGGCTGGAGTCTCCTTCTCCTCTGCACTGTGTTTACTACAGGGTCGGGTTGGAGTCTCCTTCTCCTCTGTACTGTGTTTACTACAGGATCGGGGCTGGAGTCTCCTTCTCCTCTGTACTGTGTTTACAACAGGGTCGGGCTGGAGTCTCCTCCTCCTCTGCACTGTGTTTACAACAGGGTCAGGGCTGGAGTCTCCTTCTCCTCTGTACTGTGTTTACTACAGAGTCGGGGCTGGAGTCTCCTTCTCCTCTATACTGTGTTTACTACAGGGTCAGGGCTGGAGTCTCTTTCTCCTCTGTACTGTGTTTACTACAGGGTCAGGGCTGGAGTCTCCTTCTCCTCTATACAGTGTTTACTACAGAGTCAGGGCTGGAGTCTCTTTCTCCTCTGTACTGTTTACTACAGGGTCAGGGCTGGAGTCTCTTTCTCCCATGTACTGTGTTTACTACAGGGTCAGGGCTGGAGTCTCCTTCTCCTCTATACTGTGTTTACTACAGGGTCAGGGCTGGAGTCTCTTTCTCCTCTGTACTGTGTTTACTACAGGGTCAGGGCTGGAGTCTCTTTCTCCTCTGTACTGTGTTTACTACAGGGTCAGGGCTGGAGTCTCCTTCTCCCTTATACTGTGTTTACTACAGAGTTGGGGCTGGAGTCTCCTTCTCCTCTATACTGTGTTTACTACAGGGTCAGGGCTGGAGTCTCCTTCTCCTCTCTACTGTGTTTACTACAGGGTCAGGGCTGGAGTCTCCTTCTCCTCTATACTGTGTTTACTACAGGGTCAGGGCTGGAGTCTCCTTCTCCTCTGCACTGTGTTTACTACAGGGTCAGGGCTGGAGTCTCCTTCTCCTCTCTACTGTGTTTACTACAGGGTCAGGGCTGGAGTCTCCTTCTCCTCTATACTGTGTTTACTACAGGGTCAGGGCTGGAGTCTCCTTCTCCTCTGCACTGTGTTTACTACAGAGTCGGGGCTGGAGTCTCCTTCTCTTCTGTACTGTGTCTACTACAGGGCCAGGGCTGGAGTCTCCTTCTCCTCTGCACTGTGTTTACTACAGGGTCGTTGCTGGAGTCTCCTCCTTCTCTGCACTGTGTTTACAACAGGGTCGGGGCTGGAGTCTCCTTCTCCTCTATACCGTGTTTACTACAGGGTCGGGGCTGGAGTCTCCTTCTCCCTTATACTGTGTTTACTACAGAGTCGGGGCTGGAGTCTCCTTCTCCTCTGTACTGTGTTTACTACAGGGTCGGGGCTGGAGTCTCCTTCTCCTCTATACTGTGTTTACTACAGGGTCAGGGCTGGAGTATCCTTCTCCTCTATACTGTGTTTACTACAGGGTAGGGGCTGGAGTCTCCTTCTCCTCTGCACTGTGTTTACTACAGGGTCAGGGCTGGAGTCTCCTTCTCCTCTGTACTGTGTTTACTACAGGGTCGGGCTGGAGTCTCCTTCTCCTCTGCACTGTGTTTACTACAGGGTCGGGTTGGAGTCTCCTTCTCCTCTGTACTGTGTTTACTACAGGATCGGGGCTGGAGTCTCCTTCTCCTCTGTACTGTGTTTACAACAGGGTCGGGCTGGAGTCTCCTCCTCCTCTGCACTGTGTTTACAACAGGGTCAGGGCTGGAGTCTCCTTCTCCTCTGTACTGTGTTTACTACAGAGTCGGGGCTGGAGTCTCCTTCTCCTCTATACTGTGTTTACTACAGGGTCAGGGCTGGAGTCTCTTTCTCCTCTGTACTGTGTTTACTACAGGGTCAGGGCTGGAGTCTCCTTCTCCTCTATACAGTGTTTACTACAGAGTCAGGGCTGGAGTCTCTTTCTCCTCTGTACTGTTTACTACAGGGTCAGGGCTGGAGTCTCTTTCTCCCATGTACTGTGTTTACTACAGGGTCAGGGCTGGAGTCTCCTTCTCCTCTATACTGTGTTTACTACAGGGTCAGGGCTGGAGTCTCTTTCTCCTCTGTACTGTGTTTACTACAGGGTCAGGGCTGGAGTCTCTTTCTCCTCTGTACTGTGTTTACTACAGGGTCAGGGCTGGAGTCTCCTTCTCCCTTATACTGTGTTTACTACAGAGTTGGGGCTGGAGTCTCCTTCTCCTCTATACTGTGTTTACTACAGGGTCAGGGCTGGAGTCTCCTTCTCCTCTCTACTGTGTTTACTACAGGGTCAGGGCTGGAGTCTCCTTCTCCTCTATACTGTGTTTACTACAGGGTCAGGGCTGGAGTCTCCTTCTCCTCTGCACTGTGTTTACTACAGGGTCAGGGCTGGAGTCTCCTTCTCCTCTCTACTGTGTTTACTACAGGGTCAGGGCTGGAGTCTCCTTCTCCTCTCTACTGTGTTTACTACAGGGTCAGGGCTGAAGTCTCCTTCTCCTCTATACTGTGTTTACTACAGGGTCAGGGCTGGAGTCTCCTTCTCCTCTGCACTGTGTTTACTACAGAGTCGGGGCTGGAGTCTCCTTCTCCTCTGTACTGTGTTTACTACAGGGTCAGGGCTGGAGTCTCCTTCTCCTCTGTACTGTGTTTACTACAGAGTCGGGGCTGGAGTCTCTTTCTCCTATATACTGTGTTTACTACAGGGTCAGGGCTGGAGTCTCCTTCTCCTCTGCACTGTGTTTACTACAGAGTCGGGGCTGGAGTCTCCTTCTCTTCTGTACTGTGTCTACTACAGGGCCAGGGCTGGAGTCTCCTTCTCCTCTGCACTGTGTTTACTACAGGGTCGTTGCTGGAGTCTCCTCCTTCTCTGCACTGTGTTTACAACAGGGTCGGGGCTGGAGTCTCCTTCTCCTCTATACCGTGTTTACTACAGGGTCGGGGCTGGAGTCTCCTTCTCCCTTATACTGTGTTTACTACAGAGTCGGGGCTGGAGTCTCCTTCTCCTCTGTACTGTGTTTACTACAGGGTCGGGGCTGGAGTCTCCTTCTCCTCTATACTGTGTTTACTACAGGGTCAGGGCTGGAGTATCCTTCTCCTCTGTACTGTGTTTACTACAGGGTAGGGGCTGGAGTCTCCTTCTCCTCTGCACTGTGTTTACTACAGGGTCAGGGCTGGAGTCTCCTTCTCCTCTGTACTGTGTTTACTACAGGGTCGGGCTGGAGTCTCCTTCTCCTCTGCACTGTGTTTACTACAGGGTCGGGTTGGAGTCTCCTTCTCCTCTGTACTGTGTTTACTACAGGATCGGGGCTGGAGTCTCCTTCTCCTCTGTACTGTGTTTACAACAGGGTCGGGCTGGAGTCTCCTCCTCCTCTGCACTGTGTTTACAACAGGGTCAGGGCTGGAGTCTCCTTCTCCTCTGTACTGTGTTTACTACAGAGTCGGGGCTGGAGTCTCCTTCTCCTCTATACTGTGTTTACTACAGGGTCAGGGCTGGAGTCTCTTTCTCCTCTGTACTGTGTTTACTACAGGGTCAGGGCTGGAGTCTCCTTCTCCTCTATACAGTGTTTACTACAGAGTCAGGGCTGGAGTCTCTTTCTCCTCTGTACTGTTTACTACAGGGTCAGGGCTGGAGTCTCTTTCTCCCATGTACTGTGTTTACTACAGGGTCAGGGCTGGAGTCTCCTTCTCCTCTATACTGTGTTTACTGCAGGGTCAGGGCTGGAGTCTCTTTCTCCTCTGTACTGTGTTTACTACAGGGTCAGGGCTGGAGTCTCTTTCTCCTCTGTACTGTGTTTACTACAGGGTCAGGGCTGGAGTCTCCTTCTCCCTTATACTGTGTTTACTACAGAGTTGGGGCTGGAGTCTCCTTCTCCTCTATACTGTGTTTACTACAGGGTCAGGGCTGGAGTCTCCTTCTCCTCTCTACTGTGTTTACTACAGGGTCAGGGCTGGAGTCTCCTTCTCCTCTATACTGTGTTTACTACAGGGTCAGGGCTGGAGTCTCCTTCTCCTCTGTACTGTGTTTACTACAGGGTCGGGCTGGAGTCTCCTTCTCCTCTGCACTGTGTTTACTACAGGGTCGGGTTGGAGTCTCCTTCTCCTCTGTACTGTGTTTACTACAGGATCGGGGCTGGAGTCTCCTTCTCCTCTGTACTGTGTTTACAACAGGGTCGGGCTGGAGTCTCCTTCTCCTCTGCACTGTGTTTACAACAGGGTCAGGGCTGGAGTCTCCTTCTCCTCTGTACTGTGTTTACTACAGAGTCGGGGCTGGAGTCTCCTTCTCCTCTATACTGTGTTTACTACAGGGTCAGGGCTGGAGTCTCTTTCTCCTCTGTACTGTGTTTACTACAGGGTCAGGGCTGGAGTCTCCTTCTCCTCTATACAGTGTTTACTACAGAGTCAGGGCTGGAGTCTCTTTCTCCTCTGTACTGTGTTTACTACAGGGTCAGGGCTGGAGTCTCCTTCTCCTCTATACAGTGTTTACTACAGGGTCAGGGCTGGAGTCTCCTTCTCCCTTATACTGTGTTTACTACAGAGTTGGGGCTGGAGTCTCCTTCTCCTCTATACTGTGTTTACTACAGGGTCAGGGCTGGAGTCTCCTTCTCCTCTGTACTGTGTTTACTACAGGGTCAGGGCTGGAGTCTCCTTCTCCTCTATACTGTGTTTACTACAGGGTCAGGGCTGGAGTCTCCTTCTCCTCTGCACTGTGTTTACTACAGAGTCGGGGCTGGAGTCTCCTTCTCCTCTGTACTGTGTTTACTACAGGGTCAGGGCTGGAGTCTCCTTCTCCTCTGTACTGTGTTTACTACAGAGTCGGGGCTGGAGTCTCGTTCTCCTCTATACTGTGTTTACTACAGGGTCAGGGCTGGAGTCTCCTTCTCCTCTGCACTGTGTTTACTACAGAGTCGGGTTGGAGTCTCCTTCTCCTCTGTACTGTGTTTACTACAGGATCGGGGCTGGAGTCTCCTTCTCCTCTGTACTGTGTTTACAACAGGGTCGGGCTGGAGTCTCCTTCTCCTCTGCACTGTGTTTACAACAGGGTCAGGGCTGGAGTCTCCTTCTCCTCTGTACTGTGTTTACTACAGAGTCGGGGCTGGAGTCTCCTTCTCCTCTATACTGTGCTTACTACAGGGTCAGGGCTGGAGTCTCTTTCTCCTCTGTACTGTGTTTACTACAGGGTCAGGGCTGGAGTCTCCTTCTCCTCTATACAGTGTTTACTACAGAGTCAGGGCTGGAGTCTCTTTCTCCTCTGTACTGTGTTTACTACAGGGTCAGGGCTGGAGTCTCTTTCTCCTCTGTACTGTGTTTACTACAGGGTCAGGGCTGGAGTCTCCTTCTCCCTTATACTGTGTTTACTACAGAGTCGGGGCTGGAGTCTCCTTCTCCTCTATACTGTGTTTACTACAGGGTCAGGGCTGGAGTCTCCTTCTCCTCTGTACTGTGTTTACTACAAGGTCAGGGCTGGAGTCTCCTTCTCCTCTATACTGTGTTTACTACAGGGTCAGGGCTGGAGTCTCCTTCTGTTCTGCACTGTGTTTACTACAGAGTCGGGGCTGGAGTCTCCTTCTCCTCTATACTGTGTTTACTACAGGGTCAGGGCTGGAGTCTCTTTCTCCCATGTACTGTGTTTACTACAGGGTCAGGGCTGGAGTCTCCTTCTCCTCTATACTGTGTTTACTACAGGGTCAGGGCTGGAGTCTCTTTCTCCTCTGTACTGTGTTTACTACAGGGTCAGGGCTGGAGTCTCTTTCTCCTCTGTACTGTGTTTACTACAGGGTCAGGGCTGGAGTCTCCTTCTCCCTTATACTGTGTTTACTACAGAGTTGGGGCTGGAGTCTCCTTCCCCTCTATACTGTGTTTACTACAGGGTCAGGGCTGGAGTCTCCTTCTCCTCTCTACTGTGTTTACTACAGGGTCAGGGCTGGAGTCTCCTTCTCCTCTATACTGTGTTTACTACAGGGTCAGCGCTGGAGTCTCCTTCTCCTCTGCACTGTGTTTACTACAGGGTCAGGGCTGGAGTCTCCTTCTCCTCTCTACTGTGTTTACTACAGGGTCAGGGCTGGAGTCTCCTTCTCCTCTATACTGTGTTTACTACAGGGTCAGGGCTGGAGTCTCCTTCTCCTCTGCACTGTGTTTACTACAGAGTCGGGGCTGGAGTCTCCTTCTCTTCTGTACTGTGTCTACTACAGGGCCAGGGCTGGAGTCTCCTTCTCCTCTGCACTGTGTTTACTACAGGGTCGTTGCTGGAGTCTCCTCCTTCTCTGCACTGTGTTTACAACAGGGTCGGGGCTGGAGTCTCCTTCTCCTCTATACCGTGTTTACTACAGGGTCGGGGCTGGAGTCTCCTTCTCCCTTATACTGTGTTTACTACAGAGTCGGGGCTGGAGTCTCCTTCTCCTCTGTACTGTGTTTACTACAGGGTCGGGGCTGGAGTCTCCTTCTCCTCTATACTGTGTTTACTACAGGGTCAGGGCTGGAGTATCCTTCTCCTCTGTACTGTGTTTACTACAGGGTAGGGGCTGGAGTCTCCTTCTCCTCTGCACTGTGTTTACTACAGGGTCGGGCTGGAGTCTCCTTCTCCTCTGCACTGTGTTTACTACAGGGTCGGGTTGGAGTCTCCTTCTCCTCTGTACTGTGTTTACTACAGGATCGGGGCTGGAGTCTCCTTCTCCTCTGTACTGTGTTTACAACAGGGTCGGGCTGGAGTCTCCTCCTCCTCTGCACTGTGTTTACAACAGGGTCAGGGCTGGAGTCTCCTTCTCCTCTGTACTGTGTTTACTACAGAGTCGGGGCTGGAGTCTCCTTCTCCTCTATACTGTGTTTACTACAGGGTCAGGGCTGGAGTCTCTTTCTCCTCTGTACTGTGTTTACTACAGGGTCAGGGCTGGAGTCTCCTTCTCCTCTATACAGTGTTTACTACAGAGTCAGGGCTGGAGTCTCTTTCTCCTCTGTACTGTTTACTACAGGGTCAGGGCTGGAGTCTCTTTCTCCCATGTACTGTGTTTACTACAGGGTCAGGGCTGGAGTCTCCTTCTCCTCTATACTGTGTTTACTACAGGGTCAGGGCTGGAGTCTCTTTCTCCTCTGTACTGTGTTTACTACAGGGTCAGGGCTGGAGTCTCTTTCTCCTCTGTACTGTGTTTACTACAGGGTCAGGGCTGGAGTCTCCTTCTCCCTTATACTGTGTTTACTACAGAGTTGGGGCTGGAGTCTCCTTCTCCTCTATACTGTGTTTACTACAGGGTCAGGGCTGGAGTCTCCTTCTCCTCTCTACTGTGTTTACTACAGGGTCAGGGCTGGAGTCTCCTTCTCCTCTATACTGTGTTTACTACAGGGTCAGGGCTGGAGTCTCCTTCTCCTCTGCACTGTGTTTACTACAGGGTCAGGGCTGGAGTCTCCTTCTCCTCTCTACTGTGTTTACTACAGGGTCAGGGCTGGAGTCTCCTTCTCCTCTCTACTGTGTTTACTACAGGGTCAGGGCTGGAGTCTCCTTCTCCTCTATACTGTGTTTACTACAGGGTCAGGGCTGGAGTCTCCTTCTCCTCTGCACTGTGTTTACTACAGAGTCGGGGCTGGAGTCTCCTTCTCCTCTGTACTGTGTTTACTACAGGGTCAGGGCTGGAGTCTCCTTCTCCTCTGTACTGTGTTTACTACAGAGTCGGGGCTGGAGTCTCTTTCTCCTCTATACTGTGTTTACTACAGGGTCAGGGCTGGAGTCTCCTTCTCCTCTGCACTGTGTTTACTACAGAGTCGGGGCTGGAGTCTCCTTCTCTTCTGTACTGTGTCTACTACAGGGCCAGGGCTGGAGTCTCCTTCTCCTCTGCACTGTGTTTACTACAGGGTCGTTGCTGGAGTGTCCTCCTTCTCTGCACTGTGTTTACAACAGGGTCGGGGCTGGAGTCTCCTTCTCCTCTATACCGTGTTTACTACAGGGTCGGGGCTGGAGTCTCCTTCTCCCTTATACTGTGTTTACTACAGAGTCGGGGCTGGAGTCTCCTTCTCCTCTGTACTGTGTTTACTACAGGGTCGGGGCTGGAGTCTCCTTCTCCTCTATACTGTGTTTACTACAGGGTCAGGGCTGGAGTATCCTTCTCCTCTGTACTGTGTTTACTACAGGGTAGGGGCTGGAGTCTCCTTCTCCTCTGCACTGTGTTTACTACAGGGTCAGGGCTGGAGTCTCCTTCTCCTCTGTACTGTGTTTACTACAGGGTCGGGCTGGAGTCTCCTTCTCCTCTGCACTGTGTTTACTACAGGGTCGGGTTGGAGTCTCCTTCTCCTCTGTACTGTGTTTACTACAGGATCGGGGCTGGAGTCTCCTTCTCCTCTGTACTGTGTTTACAACAGGGTCGGGCTGGAGTCTCCTCCTCCTCTGCACTGTGTTTACAACAGGGTCAGGGCTGGAGTCTCCTTCTCCTCTGTACTGTGTTTACTACAGAGTCGGGGCTGGAGTCTCCTTCTCCTCTATACTGTGTTTACTACAGGGTCAGGGCTGGAGTCTCTTTCTCCTCTGTACTGTGTTTACTACAGGGTCAGGGCTGGAGTCTCCTTCTCCTCTATACAGTGTTTACTACAGAGTCAGGGCTGGAGTCTCTTTCTCCTCTGTACTGTTTACTACAGGGTCAGGGCTGGAGTCTCTTTCTCCCATGTACTGTGTTTACTACAGGGTCAGGGCTGGAGTCTCCTTCTCCTCTATACTGTGTTTACTACAGGGTCAGGGCTGGAGTCTCTTTCTCCTCTGTACTGTGTTTACTACAGGGTCAGGGCTGGAGTCTCTTTCTCCTCTGTACTGTGTTTACTACAGGGTCAGGGCTGGAGTCTCCTTCTCCCTTATACTGTGTTTACTACAGAGTTGGGGCTGGAGTCTCCTTCTCCTCTATACTGTGTTTACTACAGGGTCAGGGCTGGAGTCTCCTTCTCCTCTCTACTGTGTTTACTACAGGGTCAGGGCTGGAGTCTCCTTCTCCTCTATACTGTGTTTACTACAGGGTCAGGGCTGGAGTCTCCTTCTCCTCTGCACTGTGTTTACTACAGGGTCAGGGCTGGAGTCTCCTTCTACTCTATACTGTGTTTACTACAGGGTCAGGGCTGGAGTCTCTTTCTCCTCTGTACTGTGTTTACTACAGGGTCAGGGCTGGAGTCTCTTTCTCCTCTGTACTGTGTTTACTACAGGGTCAGGGCTGGAGTCTCCTTCTCCCTTATACTGTGTTTACTACAGAGTTGGGGCTGGAGTCTCCTTCTCCTCTATACTGTGTTTACTACAGGGTCAGGGCTGGAGTCTCCTTCTCCTCTCTACTGTGTTTACTACAGGGTCAGGGCTGGAGTCTCCTTCTCCTCTATACTGTGTTTACTACAGGGTCAGGGCTGGAGTCTCCTTCTCCTCTGCACTGTGTTTACTACAGGGTCAGGGCTGGAGTCTCCTTCTCCTCTCTACTGTGTTTACTACAGGGTCAGGGCTGGAGTCTCCTTCTCCTCTCTACTGTGTTTACTACAGGGTCAGGGCTGGAGTCTCCTTCTCCTCTATACTGTGTTTACTACAGGGTCAGGGCTGGAGTCTCCTTCTCCTCTGCACTGTGTTTACTACAGAGTCGGGGCTGGAGTCTCCTTCTCCTCTGTACTGTGTTTACTACAGGGTCAGGGCTGGAGTCTCCTTCTCCTCTGTACTGTGTTTACTACAGAGTCGGGGCTGGAGTCTCTTTCTCCTCTATACTGTGTTTACTACAGGGTCAGGGCTGGAGTCTCCTTCTCCTCTGCACTGTGTTTACTACAGAGTCGGGGCTGGAGTCTCCTTCTCTTCTGTACTGTGTCTACTACAGGGCCAGGGCTGGAGTCTCCATCTCCTCTGCACTGTGTTTACTACAGGGTCGTTGCTGGAGTGTCCTCCTTCTCTGCACTGTGTTTACAACAGGGTCGGGGCTGGAGTCTCCTTCTCCTCTATACCGTGTTTACTACAGGGTCGGGGCTGGAGTCTCCTTCTCCCTTATACTGTGTTTACTACAGAGTCGGGGCTGGAGTCTCCTTCTCCTCTGTACTGTGTTTACTACAGGGTCGGGGCTGGAGTCTCCTTCTCCTCTATACTGTGTTTACTACAGGGTCAGGGCTGGAGTATCCTTCTCCTCTGTACTGTGTTTACTACAGGGTAGGGGCTGGAGTCTCCTTCTCCTCTGCACTGTGTTTACTACAGGGTCAGGGCTGGAGTCTCCTTCTCCTCTGTACTGTGTTTACTACAGGGTCGGGCTGGAGTCTCCTTCTCCTCTGCACTGTGTTTACTACAGGGTCGGGTTGGAGTCTCCTTCTCCTCTGTACTGTGTTTACTACAGGATCGGGGCTGGAGTCTCCTTCTCCTCTGTACTGTGTTTACAACAGGGTCGGGCTGGAGTCTCCTCCTCCTCTGCACTGTGTTTACAACAGGGTCAGGGCTGGAGTCTCCTTCTCCTCTGTACTGTGTTTACTACAGAGTCGGGGCTGGAGTCTCCTTCTCCTCTATACTGTGTTTACTACAGGGTCAGGGCTGGAGTCTCTTTCTCCTCTGTACTGTGTTTACTACAGGGTCAGGGCTGGAGTCTCCTTCTCCTCTATACAGTGTTTACTACAGAGTCAGGGCTGGAGTCTCTTTCTCCTCTGTACTGTTTACTACAGGGTCAGGGCTGGAGTCTCTTTCTCCCATGTACTGTGTTTACTACAGGGTCAGGGCTGGAGTCTCCTTCTCCTCTATACTGTGTTTACTACAGGGTCAGGGCTGGAGTCTCTTTCTCCTCTGTACTGTGTTTACTACAGGGTCAGGGCTGGAGTCTCTTTCTCCTCTGTACTGTGTTTACTACAGGGTCAGGGCTGGAGTCTCCTTCTCCCTTATACTGTGTTTACTACAGAGTTGGGGCTGGAGTCTCCTTCTCCTCTATACTGTGTTTACTACAGGGTCAGGGCTGGAGTCTCCTTTTCCTCTCTACTGTGTTTACTACAGGGTCAGGGCTGGAGTCTCCTTCTCCTCTATACTGTGTTTACTACAGGGTCAGGGCTGGAGTCTCCTTCTCCTCTGCACTGTGTTTACTACAGGGTCAGGGCTGGAGTCTCCTTCTCCTCTCTACTGTGTTTACTACAGGGTCAGGGCTGGAGTCTCCTTCTCCTCTATACTGTGTTTACTACAGGGTCAGGGCTGGAGTCTCCTTCTCCTCTGCACTGTGTTTACTACAGAGTCGGGGCTGGAGTCTCCTTCTCTTCTGTACTGTGTCTACTACAGGGCCAGGGCTGGAGTCTCCTTCTCCTCTGCACTGTGTTTACTACAGGGTCGTTGCTGGAGTCTCCTCCTTCTCTGCACTGTGTTTACAACAGGGTCGGGGCTGGAGTCTCCTTCTCCTCTGTACCGTGTTTACTACAGGGTCGGGGCTGGAGTCTCCTTCTCCCTTATACTGTGTTTACTACAGAGTCGGGGCTGGAGTCTCCTTCTCCTCTGTACTGTGTTTACTACAGGGTCGGGGCTGGAGTCTCCTTCTCCTCTATACTGTGTTTACTACAGGGTCAGGGCTGGAGTATCCTTCTCCTCTGTACTGTGTTTACTACAGGGTAGGGGCTGGAGTCTCCTTCTCCTCTGCACTGTGTTTACTACAGGGTCAGGGCTGGAGTCTCCTTCTCCTCTGTACTGTGTTTACTACAGGGTCGGGCTGGAGTCTCCTTCTCCTCTGCACTGTGTTTACTACAGGGTCGGGTTGGAGTCTCCTTCTCCTCTGTACTGTGTTTACTACAGGATCGGGGCTGGAGTCTCCTTCTCCTCTGTACTGTGTTTACAACAGGGTCGGGCTGGAGTCTCCTCCTCCTCTGCACTGTGTTTACAACAGGGTCAGGGCTGGAGTCTCCTTCTCCTCTGTACTGTGTTTACTACAGAGTCGGGGCTGGAGTCTCCTTCTCCTCTATACTGTGTTTACTACAGGGTCAGGGCTGGAGTCTCTTTCTCCTCTGTACTGTGTTTACTACAGGGTCAGGGCTGGAGTCTCCTTCTCCTCTATACAGTGTTTACTACAGAGTCAGGGCTGGAGTCTCTTTCTCCTCTGTACTGTTTACTACAGGGTCAGGGCTGGAGTCTCTTTCTCCCATGTACTGTGTTTACTACAGGGTCAGGGCTGGAGTCTCCTTCTCCTCTATACTGTGTTTACTACAGGGTCAGGGCTGGAGTCTCTTTCTCCTCTGTACTGTGTTTACTACAGGGTCAGGGCTGGAGTCTCTTTCTCCTCTGTACTGTGTTTACTACAGGGTCAGGGCTGGAGTCTCCTTCTCCCTTATACTGTGTTTACTACAGAGTTGGGGCTGGAGTCTCCTTCTCCTCTATACTGTGTTTACTACAGGGTCAGGGCTGGAGTCTCCTTCTCCTCTCTACTGTGTTTACTACAGGGTCAGGGCTGGAGTCTCCTTCTCCTCTATACTGTGTTTACTACAGGGTCAGGGCTGGAGTCTCCTTCTCCTCTGCACTGTGTTTACTACAGGGTCAGGGCTGGAGTCTCCTTCTCCTCTCTACTGTGTTTACTACAGGGTCAGGGCTGGAGTCTCCTTCTCCTCTCTACTGTGTTTACTACAGGGTCAGGGCTGGAGTCTCCTTCTCCTCTATACTGTGTTTACTACAGGGTCAGGGCTGGAGTCTCCTTCTCCTCTGCACTGTGTTTACTACAGAGTCGGGGCTGGAGTCTCCTTCTCCTCTGTACTGTGTTTACTACAGGGTCAGGGCTGGAGTCTCCTTCTCCTCTGTACTGTGTTTACTACAGAGTCGGGGCTGGAGTCTCTTTCTCCTCTATACTGTGTTTACTACAGGGTCAGGGCTGGAGTCTCCTTCTCCTCTGCACTGTGTTTACTACAGAGTCGGGGCTGGAGTCTCCTTCTCTTCTGTACTGTGTCTACTACAGGGCCAGGGCTGGAGTCTCCTTCTCCTCTGCACTGTGTTTACTACAGGGTCGTTGCTGGAGTCTCCTCCTTCTCTGCACTGTGTTTACAACAGGGTCGGGGCTGGAGTCTCCTTCTCCTCTATACCGTGTTTACTACAGGGTCGGGGCTGGAGTCTCCTTCTCCCTTATACTGTGTTTACTACAGAGTCGGGGCTGGAGTCTCCTTCTCCTCTGTACTGTGTTTACTACAGGGTCGGGGCTGGAGTCTCCTTCTCCTCTATACTGTGTTTACTACAGGGTCAGGGCTGGAGTATCCTTCTCCTCTGTACTGTGTTTACTACAGGGTAGGGGCTGGAGTCTCCTTCTCCTCTGCACTGTGTTTACTACAGGGTCAGGGCTGGAGTCTCCTTCTCCTCTGTACTGTGTTTACTACAGGGTCGGGCTGGAGTCTCCTTCTCCTCTGCACTGTGTTTACTACAGGGTCGGGTTGGAGTCTCCTTCTCCTCTGTACTGTGTTTACTACAGGATCGGGGCTGGAGTCTCCTTCTCCTCTGTACTGTGTTTACAACAGGGTCGGGCTGGAGTCTCCTCCTCCTCTGCACTGTGTTTACAACAGGGTCAGGGCTGGAGTCTCCTTCTCCTCTGTACTGTGTTTACTACAGAGTCGGGGCTGGAGTCTCCTTCTCGTCTATACTGTGTTTACTACAGGGTCAGGGCTGGAGTCTCTTTCTCCTCTGTACTGTGTTTACTACAGGGTCAGGGCTGGAGTCTCCTTCTCCTCTATACAGTGTTTACTACAGAGTCAGGGCTGGAGTCTCTTTCTCCTCTGTACTGTGTTTACTACAGGGTCAGGGCTGGAGTCTCTTTCTCCTCTGTACTGTGTTTACTACAGGGTCAGGGCTGGAGTCTCCTTCTCCTCTGTACTGTGTTTACTACAATGTCAGGGCTGGAGTCTCCTTCTCCTCTATACTGTGTTTACTACAGGGTCAGGGCTGGAGTCTCCTTCTGCTCTGCACTGTGTTTACTACAGAGTCGGGGCTGGAGTCTCCTTCTCCTCTATACTGTGTTTACTACAGGGTCAGGGCTGGAGTCTCTTTCTCCCATGTACTGTGTTTACTACAAGGTCAGGGCTGGAGTCTCCTTCTCCTCTATACTGTGTTTACTACAGGGTCAGGGCTGGAGTCTCTTTCTCCTCTGTACTGTGTTTACTACAGGGTCAGGGCTGGAGTCTCTTTCTCCTCTGTACTGTGTTTACTACAGGGTCATTGCTGGAGTCTCCTTCTCCCTTATACTGTGTTTACTACAGAGTTGGGGCTGGAGTCTCCTTCTCCTCTATACTGTGTTTACTACAGGGTCAGGGCTGGAGTCTCCTTCTCCTCTCTACTGTGTTTACTACAGGGTCAGGGCTGGAGTCTCCTTCTCCTCTATACTGTGTTTACTACAGGGTCAGGGCTGGAGTCTCCTTCTCCTCTGCACTGTGTTTACTACAGGGTCAGGGCTGGAGTCTCCTTCTCCTCTCTACTGTGTTTACTACAGGGTCAGGGCTGGAGTCTCCTTCTCCTCTCTACTGTGTTTACTACAGGGTCAGGGCTGGAGTCTCCTTCTCCTCTATACTGTGTTTACTACAGGGTCAGGGCTGGAGTCTCCTTCTGCTCTATACTGTGTTTACTACAGGGTCAGGGCTGGAGTCTCTTTCTCCCATGTACTGTGTTTACTACAGGGTCAGGGCTGGAGTCTCCTTCTCCTCTATACTGTGTTTACTACAGGGTCAGGGCTGGAGTCTCTTTCTCCTCTGTACTGTGTTTACTACAGGGTCAGGGCTGGAGTCTCTTTCTCCTCTGTACTGTGTTTACTACAGGGTCATTGCTGGAGTCTCCTTCTCCCTTATACTGTGTTTACTACAGAGTTGGGGCTGGAGTCTCCTTCTCCTCTATACTGTGTTTACTACAGGGTTAGGGCTGGAGTCTCCTTCTCCTCTCTACTGTGTTTACTACAGGGTCAGGGCTGGAGTCTCCTTCTCCTCTATACTGTGTTTACTACAGAGTCGGGGCTGGAGTCTCTTTCTCCTCTATACTGTGTTTACTACAGGGTCAGGGCTGGAGTCTCCTTCTCCTCTGCACTGTGTTTACTACAGAGTCGGGGCTGGAGTCTCCTTCTCTTCTGTACTGTGTCTACTACAGGGCCAGGGCTGGAGTCTCCTTCTCCTCTGCACTGTGTTTACTACAGGGTCAGGGCTGGAGTATCCTTCTCCTCTGTACTGTGTTTACTACAGGGTAGGGGCTGGAGTCTCCTTCTCCTCTGCACTGTGTTTACTACAGGGTCGGGTTGGAGTCTCTTTCTCCTCTGTACTGTGTTTACTACAGGATCGGGGCTGGAGTCTCCTTCTCCTCTGCACTGTGTTTACTACAGAGTCGGGTTGGAGTCTCTTTCTCCTCTGTACTGTGTTTACTACAGGATCGGGGCTGGAGTCTCCTTCTCCTCTGTACTGTGTTTACAACAGGGTCGGGCTGGAGTCTCCTCCTCCTCTGCACTGTGTTTACAACAGGGTCAGGGCTGGAGTCTCCTTCTCCTCTGTACTGTGTTTACTACAGAGTCGGGGCTGGAGTCTCCTTCTCCTCTATACTGTGTTTACTACAGGGTCAGGGCTGGAGTCTCTTTCTCCTCTGTACTGTGTTTACTACAGGGTCAGGGCTGGAGTCTCCTTCTCCTCTATACAGTGTTTACTACAGAGTCAGGGCTGGAGTCTCTTTCTCCTCTGTACTGTGTTTACTACAGGGTCAGGGCTGGAGTCTCTTTCTCCTCTGTACTGTGTTTACTACAGGGTCAGGGCTGGAGTCTCCTTCTCCCTTATACTGTGTTTACTACAGAGTCGGGGCTGGAGTCTCCTTCTCCTCTATACTGTGTTTACTACAAGGTCAGGGCTGGAGTCTCCTTCTCCTCTATACTGTGTTTACTACAGGGTCAGGGCTGGAGTCTCCTTCTGCTCTGCACTGTGTTTACTACAGAGTCGGGGCTGGAGTCTCCTTCTCCTCTATACTGTGTTTACTACAGGGTCAGGGCTGGAGTCTCCTTCTCCTCTCTACTGTGTTTACTACAGGGTCAGGGCTGGAGTCTCCTTCTCCTCTATACTGTGTTTACTACAGGGTCAGGGCTGGAGTCTCCTTCTCCTCTGCACTGTGTTTAATACAGGGTCAGGGCTGGAGTCTCCTTCTCCTCTCTACTGTGTTTACTACAGGGTCAGGGCTGGAGTCTCCTTCTCCTCTCTACTGTGTTTACTACAGGGTCAGGGCTGGAGTCTCCTTCTCCTCTATACTGTGTTTACTACAGGGTCAGGGCTGGAGTCTCCTTCTCCTCTGCACTGTGTTTACTACAGAGTCGGGGCTGGAGTCTCCTTCTCCTCTGTACTGTGTTTACTACAGGGTCAGGGCTGGAGTCTCCTTCTCCTCTGTACTGTGTTTACTACAGAGTCGGGGCTGGAGTCTCTTTCTCCTCTATACTGTGTTTACTACAGGGTCAGGGCTGGAGTCTCCTTCTCCTCTGCACTGTGTTTACTACAGAGTCGGGGCTGGAGTCTCCTTCTCTTCTGTACTGTGTCTACTACAGGGCCAGGGCTGGAGTCTCCTTCTCCTCTGCACTGTGTTTACTACAGGGTCAGGGCTGGAGTATCCTTCTCCTCTGTACTGTGTTTACTACAGGGTAGGGGCTGGAGTCTCCTTCTCCTCTGCACTGTGTTTACTACAGGGTCGGGTTGGAGTCTCTTTCTCCTCTGTACTGTGTTTACTACAGGATCGGGGCTGGAGTCTCCTTCTCCTCTGCACTGTGTTTACTACAGGGTCGGGTTGGAGTCTCTTTCTCCTCTGTACTGTGTTTACTACAGGATCGGGGCTGGAGTCTCCTTCTCCTCTGTACTGTGTTTACAACAGGGTCGGGCTGGAGTCTCCTCCTCCTCTGCACTGTGTTTACAACAGGGTCAGGGCTGGAGTCTCTTTCTCCTCTATACTGTGTTTACTACAGGGTCAGGGCTGGAGTCTCCTTCTCCTCTGCACTGTGTTTACTACAGAGTCGGGGCTGGAGTCTCCTTCTCTTCTGTACTGTGTCTACTACAGGGCCAGGGCTGGAGTCTCCTTCTCCTCTGCACTGTGTTTACTACAGGGTCAGGGCTGGAGTATCCTTCTCCTCTGTACTGTGTTTACTACAGGGTAGGGGCTGGAGTCTCCTTCTCCTCTGCACTGTGTTTACTACAGGGTCGGGTTGGAGTCTCTTTCTCCTCTGTACTGTGTTTACTACAGGATCGGGGCTGGAGTCTCCTTCTCCTCTGCACTGTGTTTACTACAGAGTCGGGTTGGAGTCTCTTTCTCCTCTGTACTGTGTTTACTACAGGATCGGGGCTGGAGTCTCCTTCTCCTCTGTACTGTGTTTACAACAGGGTCGGGCTGGAGTCTCCTCCTCCTCTGCACTGTGTTTACAACAGGGTCAGGGCTGGAGTCTCCTTCTCCTCTGTACTGTGTTTACTACAGAGTCGGGGCTGGAGTCTCCTTCTCCTCTATACTGTGTTTACTACAGGGTCAGGGCTGGAGTCTCTTTCTCCTCTGTACTGTGTTTACTACAGGGTCAGGGCTGGAGTCTCCTTCTCCTCTATACAGTGTTTACTACAGAGTCAGGGCTGGAGTCTCTTTCTCCTCTGTACTGTGTTTACTACAGGGTCAGGGCTGGAGTCTCTTTCTCCTCTGTACTGTGTTTACTACAGGGTCAGGGCTGGAGTCTCCTTCTCCCTTATACTGTGTTTACTACAGAGTCGGGGCTGGAGTCTCCTTCTCCTCTATACTGTGTTTACTACAAGGTCAGGGCTGGAGTCTCCTTCTCCTCTATACTGTGTTTACTACAGGGTCAGGGCTGGAGTCTCCTTCTGCTCTGCACTGTGTTTACTACAGAGTCGGGGCTGGAGTCTCCTTCTCCTCTATACTGTGTTTACTACAGGGTCAGGGCTGGAGTCTCCTTCTCCTCTCTACTGTGTTTACTACAGGGTCAGGGCTGGAGTCTCCTTCTCCTCTATACTGTGTTTACTACAGGGTCAGGGCTGGAGTCTCCTTCTCCTCTGCACTGTGTTTACTACAGGGTCAGGGCTGGAGTCTCCTTCTCCTCTCTACTGTGTTTACTACAGGGTCAGGGCTGGAGTCTCCTTCTCCTCTCTACTGTGTTTACTACAGGGTCAGGGCTGGAGTCTCCTTCTCCTCTATACTGTGTTTACTACAGGGTCAGGGCTGGAGTCTCCTTCTCCTCTGCACTGTGTTTACTACAGAGTCGGGGCTGGAGTCTCCTTCTCCTCTGTACTGTGTTTACTACAGGGTCAGGGCTGGAGTCTCCTTCTCCTCTGTACTGTGTTTACTACAGAGTCGGGGCTGGAGTCTCTTTCTCCTCTATACTGTGTTTACTACAGGGTCAGGGCTGGAGTCTCCTTCTCCTCTGCACTGTGTTTACTACAGAGTCGGGGCTGGAGTCTCCTTCTCTTCTGTACTGTGTCTACTACAGGGCCAGGGCTGGAGTCTCCTTCTCCTCTGCACTGTGTTTACTACAGGGTCAGGGCTGGAGTATCCTTCTCCTCTGTACTGTGTTTACTACAGGGTAGGGGCTGGAGTCTCCTTCTCCTCTGCACTGTGTTTACTACAGGGTCGGGTTGGAGTCTCTTTCTCCTCTGTACTGTGTTTACTACAGGATCGGGGCTGGAGTCTCCTTCTCCTCTGCACTGTGTTTACTACAGGGTCGGGTTGGAGTCTCTTTCTCCTCTGTACTGTGTTTACTACAGGATCGGGGCTGGAGTCTCCTTCTCCTCTGTACTGTGTTTACAACAGGGTCGGGCTGGAGTCTCCTCCTCCTCTGCACTGTGTTTACAACAGGGTCAGGGCTGGAGTCTCCTTCTCCTCTGTACTGTGTTTACTACAGAGTCGGGGCTGGAGTCTCCTTCTCCTCTATACTGTGTTTACTACAGGGTCAGGGCTGGAGTCTCTTTCTCCTCTGTACTGTGTTTACTACAGGGTCAGGGATGGAGTCTCCTTCTCCTCTATACAGTGTTTACTACAGAGTCAGGGCTGGAGTCTCTTTCTCCTCTGTACTGTGTTTACTACAGGGTCAGGGCTGGAGTCTCTTTCTCCTCTGTACTGTGTTTACTACAGGGTCAGGGCTGGAGTCTCCTTCTCCCTTATACTGTGTTTACTACAGAGTCGGGGCTGGAGTCTCCTTCTCCTCTATACTGTGTTTACTACAAGGTCAGGGCTGGAGTCTCCTTCTCCTCTATACTGTGTTTACTACAGGGTCAGGGCTGGAGTCTCCTTCTGCTCTGCACTGTGTTTACTACAGAGTCGGGGCTGGAGTCTCCTTCTCCTCTATACTGTGTTTACTACAGGGTCAGGGCTGGAGTCTCTTTCTCCTCTGTACTGTGTTTACTACAGGGTCAGGGCTGGAGTCTCTTTCTCCCATGTACTGTGTTTACTACAGGGTCAGGGCTGGAGTCTCCTTCTCCTCTATACTGTGTTTACTACAGGGTCAGGGCTGGAGTCTCTTTCTCCTCTGTACTGTGTTTACTACAGGGTCAGGGCTGGAGTCTCTTTCTCCTCTGTACTGTGTTTACTACAGGGTCAGGGCTGGAGTCTCCTTCTCCCTTATACTGTGTTTACTACAGAGTTGGGGCTTGAGTCTCCTTCTCCTCTATACTGTGTTTACTACAGGGTCAGGGCTGGAGTCTCCTTCTCCTCTGTACTGTGTTTACTACAGGGTCAGGGCTGGAGTCTCCTTCTCCTCTATACAGTGTTTACTACAGAGTCAGGGCTGGAGTCTCTTTCTCCTCTGTACTGTGTTTACTACAGGGTCAGGGCTGGAGTCTCTTTCTCCTCTGTACTGTGTTTACTACAGGGTCAGGGCTGGAGTCTCCTTCTCCCTTATACTGTGTTTACTACAGAGTCGGGGCTGGAGTCTCCTTCTCCTCTATACTGTGTTTACTACAGGGTCAGGGCTGGAGTCTCCTTCTCCTCTGTACTGTGTTTACTACAAGGTCAGGGCTGGAGTCTCCTTCTCCTCTATACTGTGTTTACTACAGGGTCAGGGCTGGAGTCTCCTTCTGCTCTGCACTGTGTTTACTACAGAGTCGGGGCTGTAGTCTCCTTCTCCTCTATACTGTGTTTACTACTGGGTCAGGGCTGGAGTCTCTTTCTCCCATGTACTGTGTTTACTACAGGGTCAGGGCTGGAGTCTCCTTCTCCTCTATACTGTGTTTACTACAGGGTCAGGGCTGGAGTCTCCTTCTCCTCTGCACTGTGTTTACTACAGAGTCGGGGCTGGAGTCTCCTTCTCTTCTGTACTGTGTCTACTACAGGGCCAGGGCTGGAGTCTCCTTCTCCTCTGCACTGTGTTTACTACAGGGTCAGGGCTGGAGTATCCTTCTCCTCTGTACTGTGTTTACTACAGGGTAGGGGCTGGAGTCTCCTTCTCCTCTGCACTGTGTTTACTACAGGGTCGGGTTGGAGTCTCTTTCTCCTCTGTACTGTGTTTACTACAGGATCGGGGCTGGAGTCTCCTTCTCCTCTGCACTGTGTTTACTACAGGGTCGGGTTGGAGTCTCTTTCTCCTCTGTACTGTGTTTACTACAGGATCGGGGCTGGAGTCTCCTTCTCCTCTGTACTGTGTTTACAACAGGGTCGGGCTGGAGTCTCCTCCTCCTCTGCACTGTGTTTACAACAGGGTCAGGGCTGGAGTCTCCTTCTCCTCTGTACTGTGTTTACTACAGAGTCGGGGCTGGAGTCTCCTTCTCCTCTATACTGTGTTTACTACAGGGTCAGGGCTGGAGTCTCTTTCTCCTCTGTACTGTGTTTACTACAGGGTCAGGGATGGAGTCTCCTTCTCCTCTATACAGTGTTTACTACAGAGTCAGGGCTGGAGTCTCTTTCTCCTCTGTACTGTGTTTACTACAGGGTCAGGGCTGGAGTCTCTTTCTCCTCTGTACTGTGTTTACTACAGGGTCAGGGCTGGAGTCTCCTTCTCCCTTATACTGTGTTTACTACAGAGTCGGGGCTGGAGTCTCCTTCTCCTCTATACTGTGTTTACTACAAGGTCAGGGCTGGAGTCTCCTTCTCCTCTATACTGTGTTTACTACAGGGTCAGGGCTGGAGTCTCCTTCTGCTCTGCACTGTGTTTACTACAGAGTCGGGGCTGGAGTCTCCTTCTCCTCTATACTGTGTTTACTACAGGGTCAGGGCTGGAGTCTCTTTCTCCTCTGTACTGTGTTTACTACAGGGTCAGGGCTGGAGTCTCTTTCTCCCATGTACTGTGTTTACTACAGGGTCAGGGCTGGAGTCTCCTTCTCCTCTATACTGTGTTTACTACAGGGTCAGGGCTGGAGTCTCTTTCTCCTCTGTACTGTGTTTACTACAGGGTCAGGGCTGGAGTCTCTTTCTCCTCTGTACTGTGTTTACTACAGGGTCAGGGCTGGAGTCTCCTTCTCCCTTATACTGTGTTTACTACAGAGTTGGGGCTTGAGTCTCCTTCTCCTCTATACTGTGTTTACTACAGGGTCAGGGCTGGAGTCTCCTTCTCCTC
This sequence comes from Oncorhynchus mykiss, assembly GCF_057628025.1. Lineage (NCBI taxonomy): Eukaryota > Metazoa > Chordata > Actinopteri > Salmoniformes > Salmonidae > Oncorhynchus > Oncorhynchus mykiss. The sequence goes on from NC_143047.1 coordinate 30,027,912, forward strand.
TGTACTGTGTTTACTACAGGGTCAGGGCTGGAGTCTCCTTCTCCTCTATACAGTGTTTACTACAGAGTCAGGGCTGGAGTCTCTTTCTCCTCTGTACTGTGTTTACTACAGGGTCAGGGCTGGAGTCTCTTTCTCCTCTGTACTGTGTTTACTACAGGGTCAGGGCTGGAGTCTCCTTCTCCCTTATACTGTGTTTACTACAGAGTCGGGGCTGGAGTCTCCTTCTCCTCTATACTGTGTTTACTACAGGGTCAGGGCTGGAGTCTCCTTCTCCTCTGTACTGTGTTTACTACAAGGTCAGGGCTGGAGTCTCCTTCTCCTCTATACTGTGTTTACTACAGGGTCAGGGCTGGAGTCTCCTTCTGCTCTGCACTGTGTTTACTACAGAGTCGGGGCTGTAGTCTCCTTCTCCTCTATACTGTGTTTACTACTGGGTCAGGGCTGGAGTCTCTTTCTCCCATGTACTGTGTTTACTACAGGGTCAGGGCTGGAGTCTCCTTCTCCTCTATACTGTGTTTACTACAGGGTCAGGGCTGGAGTCTCTTTCTCCTCTGTACTGTGTTTACTACAGGGTCAGGGCTGGAGTCTCTTTCTCCTCTGTACTGTGTTTACTACAGGGTCAGGGCTGGAGTCTCCTTCTCCTCTCTACTGTGTTTACTACAGAGTTGGGACTGGAGTCTCCTTCTCCTCTATACTGTGTTTACTACAGGGTCAGGGCTGGAGTCTCCTTCTCCTCTGTACTGTGTTTACTACAGGGTCAGGGCTGGAGTCTCCTTCTCCTCTGCACTGTGTTTACTACAGAGTCGGGGCTGGAGTCTCCTTCTCCTCTGTACTGTGTTTACAACAGGGTCAGGGCTGGAGTCTCCTTCTCCTCTGAACTGTGTTTACTACAGAGTCGGGGCTGGAGTCTCCTTCTCCTCTATACTGTGTTTACTACAGGGTCAGGGCTGGAGTCTCTTTCTCCTCTGTACTGTGTTTACTACAGGGTCAGGGCTGGAGTCTCTTTCTCCTCTGTACTGTGTTTACTACAGGGTCAGGGCTGGAGTCTCCTTCTCCTCTCTACTGTGTTTACTACAGAGTTGGGGCTGGAGTCTCCTTCTCCTCTATACTGTGTTTACTACAGGGTCAGGGCTGGAGTCTCCTTCTCCTCTGTACTGTGTTTACTACAGGGTCAGGGCTGGAGTCTCCTTCTCCTCTGCACTGTGTTTACTACAGAGTCGGGGCTGGAGTCTCCTTCTCCTCTGTACTGTGTTTACAACAGGGTCAGGGCTGGAGTCTCCTTCTCCTCTGAACTGTGTTTACTACAGAGTCGGGGCTGGAGTCTCCTTCTCCTCTATACTGTGTTTACTACAGAGTCGGGGCTGGAGTCTCCTTCTCCTCTGCACTGTGTTTACTACAGGGTCAGGGCTGGAGTCTCCTCCTTCTCTGCACTGTGTTTACAACAGGGTCGGGGCTGGAGTCTCCTTCTCCTCTATACCGTGTTTACTACAGGGTCGGGGCTGGAGTCTCCTTCTCCTCTATACCGTGTTTACTACAGGGTCAGGGCTGGAGTCTCCTTCTCCTCTATTCTGGGTTTACTAGGTCCATACCAGTACAGGGCTGGAGTTTCCTTCTCATCTTTACTGTGTTTACTAGGCCCAGACCAGTACAGTGCTGGAGTTTCCTTCTCCTCTTTACTGTGTTTACTAGGCCTAGACCAGTACGAGGCTGGAGTTTCCTTTTCCTCGTTACTGTGTTTACTAGGCCCAGACCAGTACAGGGCTGGAGTCTCCAGTCAGTCTACAGTCCCTCCTCTGGAACATTGCATTCAGTCTGGACATCCATCAGAACCACAGCTCCAACACAGCCCCAGCCCTATACAGCACTCTCCACACAGACACGTTGCATTTCTACACTAACCAAAATAAACAGGGGAAAGAAATACCATAAGTCTGCCACACTATTTATACCAGAGAGGCTGAGAAAATACTTAGAAACCGGCAAACAATATGAAGTAGTGTAAAACGTTGGGAAAGGAATTGCCTACTGTTACGGTCCCACAGTACATACGTAGATGGAGCATATGAGAGCTTTAAGGCCATCATGGCTGCCCCAACCAGCAGTAAAACAGTATAGATGTACACCAGCCCCCACCCAGCAGTAAAACAGTATGGATGTACACCAGCCCCCACCCAGCAGTAAAACAGTATGGATGTACACCAGCCCCCACCCAGCAGTAAAACAGTATAGATGTACACCAGCCCCCACCCAGCAGTAAAACGGTATGGATGTACACCAGCCCCCACACAGCAGTAAAACAGTATAGATGTACACCAGCCCCCACCCAGCAGTAAAACGGTATGGATGTACACCAGCCCCCACCCAGCAGTAAAACAGTATAGATGTACACCAGCCCCCTACGACAGCAGCAGTAAGACAGTATGGATGTACACCAGCCCCCACCCAGCAGCAGTAAAACAGTATAGATGTACACCAGCCCCCACCCAGCAGCAGTAAAACAGTATAGATGTACACCAGCCCCCACCCAGCAGTAAAACAGTATAGATGTACACCAGCCCCCACCCAGCAGTAAAACAGTATAGATGTACACCAGCCCCCAACCAGCAGTAAAACAGTATAGATGTACACCAGCCCCCACCCAGCAGTAAAACAGTATAGATGTACACCAGCCCCCACCCAGCAGTAAAACAGTATAGATGTACACCAGCCCCCACCCAGCAGTAAAACAGTATAGATGTACACCAGCCCCTACGACAGCAGCAGTAAGACAGTATAGATGTACACCAGCCCCCACCCAGCAGTAAGACAGTATAGATGTACACCAGCCCCCACCCAGCAGTAAAACAGTATAGATGTACACCAGGACCTACGACAGCAGCAGTAAGACAGTATGGATGTACACCAGCCCCCACCCAGCAGTAAGACAGTATGGATGTACACCAGCCCCCACCCAGCAGTAAAACAGTATAGATGTACACCAGCCCCCACCCAGCAGTAAAACAGTATAGATGTACACCAGACCCCACCCAGCAGTAAAACAGTATGGATGTACACCAGCCCCCACCCAGCAGCAGTAAAACAGTATAGATGTACACCAGCCCCCACCCAGCAGCAGTAAAACAGTATAGATGTACACCAGCCCCCACCCAGCAGCAGTAAAACAGTATAGATGTACACCAGCCCCCACCCAGCAGCAGTAAAACAGTATAGATGTACACCAGCCACCACCCAGCAGTAAGACAGTATAGATGTACACCAGCTCCCACCCAGCAGTAAAACAGTATAGATGTACACCAGCCCCCACCCAGCAGTAAAACAGTATAGATGTACACCAGCCCCCACCCAGCAGTAAAACAGTATAGATGTACACCAGGCCCTACGACAGCAGTAAAACAGTATAGATGTACACCAGCCCCCACCCAGCAGCAGTAAAACAGTATAGATGTACACCAGCCACCACCCAGCAGTAAAACAGTATAGATGTACACCAGCCCCCACCCAGCAGTAAGACAGTATAGATGTACACCAGCCCCCACCCAGCAGGAAAACAGTATAGATGTACACCAGCCCCCACCCAGCAGTAAAACAGTATAGATGTACACCAGGCCCTACGACAGCAGTAAAACAGTATAGATTTACACCAGCCCCCACCCAGCAGCAGTAAAACAGTATAGATGTACACCAGCCCCCACCCAGCAGGAAAACAGTATAGATGTACACCAGCCCCCACCCTGCAGGAAAACAGTATAGATGGACACCAGCCCCCACCCAGCAGTAAAACAGTATAGATGTACACCAGCCCCCACCCAGCAGTAAGACAGTATAGATGTACACCAGCCCCCACCAAGCAGTAAAACAGTATGGATGTACACCAGCCCCCACCCAGCAGCAGTAAAACAGTATAGATGTACACCAGCCACCACCCAGCAGTAAAACAGTATAGATGTACACCAGCCCCCACCCAGCAGTAAATCAGTATAGATGTACACCAGCCCCCACCCAGCAGTAAATCAGTATAGATGTACACCAGCTCCCACCCAGCAGTAAAACAGTATAGATGTACACCAGGACCTACGACAGCAGCAGTAAGACAGTATAGATGTACACCAGCCCCTACGACAGCAGCAGTAAAACAGTATAGATGTACACCAGCCCCCACCCAGCAGTAAAACAGTATAGATGTACACCAGCCCCTACGACAGCAGCAGTAAGACAGTATAGATGTACACCAGCCCCTACGACAGCAGCAGTAAAACAGTATAGATGTACACCAACCCCCACCCAGCAGTAAAACAGTATGGATGTACACCAACCCCTACGACAGAAGCAGTAAGACAGTATAGATGTACACCAGCCCCCACCCAGCAGCAGTAAAACAGTATAGATGTACACCAGCCCCCACCCAGCAGTAAAACAGTATGGATGTACAACAGCCCCTACGACAGCAGCAGTAAAAATGTATAGATGTACACCAGCCCCCACCCAGCAGTAAGACAGTATAGATGTACACCAGCCCCCACCCAGCAGTAAAACAGTATGGATGTACACCAGCCCCCACCCAGCAGTAAAACAGTATAGATGTACACCAGCCCCTACGACAGCAGCAGTAAGACAGTATAGATGTACACCAGCCCCCACCAAGCAGTAAAACAGTATGGATGTACACCAGCCCCCACCCAGCAGCAGTAAAACAGTATAGATGTACACCAGCCACCACCCAGCAGTAAAACAGTATAGATGTACACCAGCCCCCACCCAGCAGTAAATCAGTATAGATGTACACCAGCCCCCACCCAGCAGTAAATCAGTATAGATGTACACCAGCTCCCACCCAGCAGTAAAACAGTATAGATGTACACCAGGACCTACGACAGCAGCAGTAAAACAGTATAGATGTACACCAGCCCCCACCCAGCAGTAAAACTGTATAGATGTACACCAGCCCCTACGACAGCAGCAGTAAGACAGTATAGATGTACACCAGCCCCTACGACAGCAGCAGTAAAATAGTATAGATGTACACCAGCCCCCACCCAGCAGTAAAACAGTATGGATGTACACCAACCCCTACGACAGAAGCAGTAAGACAGTGTAGATGTACACCAGCCCCCACCCAGCAGCAGTAAAACAGTATAGATGTACACCAGCCCCCACCCAGCAGTAAGACAGTATAGATGTACACCAGCCCCCACCCAGCAGTAAAACAGTATGGATGTACACCAGCCCCCACCCAGCAGTAAAACAGTATAGATGTACACCAGCCCCTACGACAGCAGCAGTAAAACAGTATGGATGTACACCAGCCCCCACCCAGCAGTAAGACAGTATAGATGTACACCAGCCACCACCCAGCAGTAAAACAGTATGGATGTACACCAGCCCCCACCCAGCAGTAAAACAGTATAGATGTACACCAGCCCCCACCCAGCAGTAAAACAGTATAGATGTACACCAGCCCCCACCCAGCAGTAAAACAGTATAGATGTACACCAGCCCCCAACCAGCAGCAGTAAAACAGTATAGATGTACACCAGCCCCCACCCAGCAGTAAAACAGTATAGATGTACACCAGCCCCCACCCAGCAGTAAAACAGTATAGATGTACACCAGCCCCCAACCAGCAGTAAAACAGTATAGATGTACACCAGCCCCCACCCAGCAGTAAAACAGTATGGATGTACACCAGCCCCCACCCAGCAGTAAAACAGTATGGATGTACACCAGCCCCTACGACAGCAGCAGTAAAACAGTATAGATGTACACCAGCCCCCAACCAGCAGTAAAACAGTATGGATGTACACCAGCCCCCACCCAGCAGTAAAACAGTATAGATGTACACCAGCCCCCACCCAGCAGTAAAACAGTATAGATGTACACCAGCCCCCACCCAGCAGTAAAACAGTATAGATGTACACCAGCCCCCACCCAGCAGTAAAACAGTATAGATGTACACCAGCCCCCACCCAGCAGTAAAACAGTATAGATGTACACCAGCCCCCACCCAGCAGTAAATCAGTATAGATGTACACCAGCTCCCACCCAGCAGTAAAACAGTATAGATGTACACCAGGACCTACGACAGCAGCAGTAAAACAGTATAGATGTACACCAGCCCCCACCCAGCAGTAAAACTGTATAGATGTACACCAGCCCCTACGACAGCAGCAGTAAGACAGTATAGATGTACACCAGCCCCTACGACAGCAGCAGTAAAATAGTATAGATGTACACCAGCCCCCACCCAGCAGTAAAACAGTATAGATGTACACCAGCCACCACCCAGCAGTAAAACAGTATGGATGTACACCAGCACCCACCCAGCAGTAAAACAGTATAGATGTACACCAGCCCCCACCCAGCAGTAAAACAGTATAGATGTACACCAGCCCCCACCCAGCAGTAAAACAGTATAGATGTACACCAGCCCCCAACCAGCAGTAAAACAGTATGGATGTACACCAGCCCCCACCCAGCAGTAAAACAGTATGGATGTACACCAGCCCCTACGACAGCAGCAGTAAAACAGTATAGATGTACACCAGCCCCCAACCAGCAGTAAAACAGTATGGATGTACACCAGCCCCCACCCAGCAGTAAAACAGTATAGATGTACACCAGCCCCCACCCAGCAGTAAAACAGTATAGATGTACACCAGCCCCCACCCAGCAGTAAAACAGTATAGATGTACACCAGCCCCCACCCAGCAGTAAAACAGTATAGATGTACACCAGCCCCCACCCAGCAGTAAAACAGTATAGATGTACACCAGCCCCTACGACAGCAGCAGTAAAACAGTATAGATGTACACCAGCCCCTACGACAGAAGCAGTAAAACAGTATAGATGTACACCAGCCCCCACCCAGCAGTAAAACAGTATAGATGTACACCAGCACCTACGACAGAAGCAGTAAAACAGTATAGATGTACACCAGCCCCCACCCAGCAGTAAAACAGTATAGATGTACACCAGCCCCTACGACAGCAGCAGTAAAACAGTATAGATGTACACCAGCCCCCACCCAGCAGTAAAACAGTATAGATGTACACCAGCCCCCACCCAGCAGTAAAACAGTATAGATGTACACCAGGCCCTACGACAGCAGCAGTAAAACAGTATAGATGTACACCAGCCCCCACCCAGCAGTAAAACAGTATAGATGTACACCAGCCCCCACCCAGCAGCAGTAAGACAGTATGGATGTACACCAGCCCCTACGACAGCAGCAGTAAAACAGTATAGATGTACACCAGCCCCCACTCAGCAGTAAAACAGTATAGATGTACACCAGCCCCCACCCAGCAGCAGTAAAACAGTACAGATGTACACCAGCCCCCAACCAGCAGCAGTAAAACAGTATAGATGTACACCAGCCCCCACCCAGCAGCAGTAAAACAGTATAGATGTACACCAGCCCCCACCCAGCAGCAGTAAAACAGTATAGACGTACACCAGCCACCACCCAGCAGTAAGACAGTATAGATGTACACCAGCTCCCACCCAGCAGTAAAACAGTATAGATGTACACCAGCCCCCACCCAGCAGTAAAACAGTATAGATGTACACCAGCCCCCACCCAGCAGTAAAACAGTATAGATGTACACCAGGCCCTACGACAGCAGTAAAACAGTATAGATGTACACCAGCCCCCACCCAGCAGCAGTAAAACAGTATAGATGTACACCAGCCACCACCCAGCAGTAAAACAGTATAGATGTACACCAGCCCCCACCCAGCAGTAAGACAGTATAGATGTACACCAGCCCCCACCCAGCAGGAAAACAGTATAGATGTACACCAGCCCCCACCCAGCAGTAAAACAGTATAGATGTACACCAGCCCCTACGACAGCAGCAGTAAAACAGTATAGATGTACACCAGCCCCCACCCAGCAGTAAAACAGTATAGATGTACACCAGCCCCCACCCAGCAGTAAAACAGTATAGATGTACACCAGCCCCCACCCAGCAGCAGTAAGACAGTATGGATGTACACCAGCCCCTACGACAGCAGCAGTAAAACAGTATAGATGTACACCAGCCCCCACCCAGCAGCAGTAAAACAGTATAGATGTACACCAGCCCCCACCCAGCAGCAGTAAAACAGTATAGATGTACACCAGCCCCCACCCAGCAGCAGTAAAACAGTATAGACGTACACCAGCCACCACCCAGCAGTAAGACAGTATAGATGTACACCAGCTCCCACCCAGCAGTAAAACAGTATAGATGTACACCAGCCCCCACCCAGCAGTAAAACAGTATAGATGTACACCAGCCCCCACCCAGCAGTAAAACAGTATAGATGTACACCAGGCCCTACGACAGCAGTAAAACAGTATAGATGTACACCAGCCCCCACCCAGCAGCAGTAAAACAGTATAGATGTACACCAGCCACCACCCAGCAGTAAAACAGTATAGATGTACACCAGCCCCCACCCAGCAGTAAGACAGTATAGATATACACCAGCCCCCACCCAGCAGGAAAACAGTATAGATGTACACCAGCCCCCACCCAGCAGTAAAACAGTATAGATGTACACCAGGCCCTACGACAGCAGTAAAACAGTATAGATGTACACCAGCCCCCACCCAGCAGCAGTAAAACAGTATAGATGTACACCAGCCACCACACAGCAGTAAAACAGTATAGATGTACACCAGCCCCCACCCAGCAGTAAATCAGTATAGATGTACACCAGCCCCCACCCAGCAGTAAATCAGTATAGATGTACACCAGCTCCCACCCAGCAGTAAAACAGTATAGATGTACACCAGGACCTACGACAGCAGCAGTAAGACAGTATAGATGTACACCAGCCCCTACGACAGCAGCAGTAAGACAGTATAGATGTACACCAGCCCCTACGACAGCAGCAGTAAAACAGTATAGATGTACACCAGCCCCCACCCAGCAGTAAAACAGTATAGATGTACACCAGCCCCCACCCAGCAGTAAAACAGTATAGATGTACACCAACCCCTACGACAGAAGCAGTAAGACAGTATAGATGTACACCAGCCCCCACCCAGCAGCAGTAAAACAGTATAGATGTACACCAGCCCCCACCCAGCAGTAAAACAGTATGGATGTACACCAGCCCCTACGACAGCAGCAGTAAAACAGTATAGATGTACACCAGCCCCCACCCAGCAGTAAGACAGTATAGATGTACACCAGCCCCCACCCAGCAGTAAAACAGTATGGATGTACACCAGCCCCCACCCAGCAGTAAAACAGTATAGATGTACACCAGCCCCTACGACAGCAGCAGTAAAACAGTATGGATGTACACCAGCCCCTACGACAGAAGCAGTAAAACAGTATAGATGTACACCAGCCCACACCCAGCAGTAAGACAGTATAGATGTACACCAGCCACCACCCAGCAGTAAAACAGTATGGATGTACACCAGCCCCCACCCAGCAGTAAAACAGTATAGATGTACACCAGCCCCCACCCAGCAGTAAAACAGTATAGATGTACACCAGCCCCCACCCAGCAGTAAAACAGTATAGATGTACACCAGCCCCCACCCAGCAGCAGTAAAACAGTATAGATGTACACCAGCCCCCACCCAGCAGTAAAACAGTATAGATGTACACCAGCCCCCACCCAGCAGTAAAACAGTATAGATGTACACCAGCCCCCAACCAGCAGTAAAACAGTATAGATGTACACCAGCCCCCACCCAGCAGTAAAACAGTATAGATGTACACCAGCCCCCACCCAGCAGTAAAACAGTATGGATGTACACCAGCCCCCACCCAGCAGTAAAACAGTATGGATGTACACCAGCCCCTACGACAGCAGCAGTAAAACAGTATAGATGTACACCAGCCCCCAACCAGCAGTAAAACAGTATGGATGTACACCAGCCCCCACCCAGCAGTAAAACAGTATAGATGTACACCAGCCCCCACCCAGCAGTAAAACAGTATAGATGTACACCAGCCCCCACCCAGCAGTAAAACAGTATAGATGTACACCAGCCCCCACCCAGCAGTAAAACAGTATAGATGTACACCAGCCCCCACCCAGCAGTAAAACAGTATAGATGTACACCAGCCCCTACGACAGCAGCAGTAAAACAGTATAGATGTACACCAGCCCCTACGACAGAAGCAGTAAAACAGTACAGATGTACACCAGCCCCCACCCAGCAGTAAAACAGTATAGATGTACACCAGCCCCTACGACAGAAGCAGTAAAACAGTATAGATGTACACCAGCCCCCACCCAGCAGTAAAACAGTATAGATGTACACCAGCCACCACCCAGCAGTAAGACAGTATAGATGTACACCAGCTCCCACCCAGCAGTAAAACAGTATAGATGTACACCAGCCCCCACCCAGCAGTAAAACAGTATAGATGTACACCAGCCCCCACCCAGCAGTAAAACAGTATAGATGTACACCAGGCCCTACGACAGCAGTAAAACAGTATAGATGTACACCAGCCCCCACCCAGCAGCAGTAAAACAGTATAGATGTACACCAGCCACCACCCAGCAGTAAAACAGTATAGATGTACACCAGCCCCCACCCAGCAGTAAGACAGTATAGATGTACACCAGACCCCACCGAGCAGGAAGACAGTATAGATGTACACCAGCCCCCACCCAGCAGTAAAACAGTATAGATGTACACCAGCCCCTACGACAGCAGCAGTAAAACAGTATAGATGTACACCAGCCCCCACCCAGCAGTAAAACAGTATAGATGTACACCAGACCCCACCCAGCAGTAAAACAGTATAGATGTACACCAGCCCCCACCCAGCAGCAGTAAGACAGTATGGATGTACACCAGCCCCTACGACAGCAGCAGTAAAACAGTATAGATGTACACCAGCCCCCACCCAGCAGTAAAACAGTATAGATGTACACCAGCCCCCACCCAGCAGCAGTAAAACAGTATAGATGTACACCAGCCCCCACCCAGCAGCAGTAAAACAGTATAGATGTACACCAGCCCCCACCCAGCAGCAGTAAAACAGTATAGATGTACACCAGCCCCCACCCAGCAGCAGTAAAACAGTATAGACGTACACCAGCCACCACCCAGCAGTAAGACAGTATAGATGTACACCAGCTCCCACCCAGCAGTAAAACAGTATAGATGTACACCAGCCCCCACCCAGCAGTAAAACAGTATAGATGTACACCAGCCCCCACCCAGCAGTAAAACAGTATAGATGTACACCAGGCCCTACGACAGCAGTAAAACAGTATAGATGTACACCAGCCCCCACCCAGCAGCAGTAAAACAGTATAGATGTACACCAGCCACCACCCAGCAGTAAAACAGTATAGATGTACACCAGCCCCCACCCAGCAGTAAGACAGTATAGATGTACACCAGCCCCCACCCAGCAGGAAAACAGTATAGATGTACACCAGCCCCCACCCAGCAGTAAAACAGTATAGATGTACACCAGGCCCTACGACAGCAGTAAAACAGTATAGATGTACACCAGCCCCCACCCAGCAGTAAAACAGTATAGATGTACACCAGCCCCCACCCAGCAGTAAGACAGTATAAATGTACACCAGCCCCCACCAAGCAGTAAAACAGTATGGATGTACACCAGCCCCCACCCAGCAGCAGTAAAACAGTATAGATGTACACCAGCCACCACCCAGCAGTAAAACAGTATAGATGTACACCAGCCCCCACCCAGCAGTAAATCAGTATAGATGTACACCAGCCCCCACCCAGCAGTAAATCAGTATAGATGTACACCAGCTCCCACCCAGCAGTAAAACAGTATAGATGTACACCAGGACCTACGACAGCAGCAGTAAGACAGTATAGATGTACACCAGCCCCTACGACAGCAGCAGTAAGACAGTATAGATGTACACCAGCCCCTACGACAGCAGCAGTAAAACAGTATAGATGTACACCAGCCCCCACCCAGCAGTAAAACAGTATAGATGTACACCAGCCCCCACCCAGCAGTAAAACAGTATAGATGTACACCAACCCCTACGACAGAAGCAGTAAGACAGTATAGATGTACACCAGCCCCCACCCAGCAGCAGTAAAACAGTATAGATGTACACCAGCCCCCACCCAGCAGTAAAACAGTATGGATGTACACCAGCCCCTACGACAGCAGCAGTAAAACAGTATAGATGTACACCAGCCCCCACCCAGCAGGAAAACAGTATAGATGTACACCAGCCCCCACCCAGCAGTAAAACAGTATAGATGTACACCAGGCCCTACGACAGCAGTAAAACAGTATAGATGTACACCAGCCCCCACCCAGCAGTAAAACAGTATAGATGTACACCAGCCCCCACCCAGCAGTAAGACAGTATAAATGTACACCAGCCCCCACCAAGCAGTAAAACAGTATGGATGTACACCAGCCACCACCCAGCAGTAAAACAGTATAGATGTACACCAGCCCCCACCCAGCAGTAAATCAGTATAGATGTACACCAGCCCCCACCCAGCAGTAAATCAGTATAGATGTACACCAGCTCCCACCCAGCAGTAAAACAGTATAGATGTACACCAGGACCTACGACAGCAGCAGTAAGACAGTATAGATGTACACCAGCCCCTACGACAGCAGCAGTAAGACAGTATAGATGTACACCAGCCCCTACGACAGCAGCAGTAAAACAGTATAGATGTACACCAGCCCCCACCCAGCAGTAAAACAGTATAGATGTACACCAGCCCCCACCCAGCAGTAAAACAGTATAGATGTACACCAACCCCTACGACAGAAGCAGTAAGACAGTATAGATGTACACCAGCCCCCACCCAGCAGCAGTAAAACAGTATAGATGTACACCAGCCCCCACCCAGCAGTAAAACAGTATGGATGTACACCAGCCCCTACGACAGCAGCAGTAAAACAGTATAGATGTACACCAGCCCCCACCCAGCAGTAAAACAGTATGGATGTACACCAGCCCCCACCCAGCAGTAAAACAGTATAGATGTACACCAGCCCCTACGACAGCAGCAGTAAAACAGTATGGATGTACACCAGCCCCTACGACAGAAGCAGTAAAACAGTATAGATGTACACCAGCCCCCACCCAGCAGTAAGACAGTATAGATGTACACCAGCCACCACCCAGCAGTAAAACAGTATGGATGAACACCAGCCCCCACCCAGCAGTAAAACAGTATAGATGTACACCAGCCCCCACCCAGCAGTAAAACAGTATAGATGTACACCAGCCCCCACCCAGCAGTAAAACAGTATAGATGTACACCAGCCCCCACCCAGCAGCAGTAAAACAGTATAGATGTACACCAGCCCCCACCCAGCAGTAAAACAGTATAGATGTACACCAGCCCCCACCCAGCAGTAAAACAGTATAGGTGTACACCAGCCCCCAACCAGCAGTAAAACAGTATAGATGTACACCAGCCCCCACCCAGCAGTAAAACAGTATAGATGTACACCAGCCCCCACCCAGCAGTAAAACAGTATGGATGTACACCAGCCCCCACCCAGCAGTAAAACAGTATGGATGTACACCAGCCCCTACGACAGCAGCAGTAAAACAGTATAGATGTACACCAGCCCCTACGACAGAAGCAGTAAAACAGTATAGATGTACACCAGCCCCCACCCAGCAGTAAAACAGTATAGATGTACACCAGCCCCTACGACAGAAGCAGTAAAACAGTATAGATGTACACCAGCCCCCACCCAGCAGTAAAACAGTATAGATGTACACCAGCCCCCACCCAGCAGTAAAACAGTATAGATGTACACCAGCCCCCACCCAGCAGTAAAACAGTATAGATGTACACCAGCCCCCACCCAGCAGTAAAACAGTATAGATGTACACCAGGCCCTACGACAGCGGCAGTAAAACAGTATAGATGTACACCAGCCCCCACCCAGCAGTAAAACAGTATAGATGTACACCAGCCCCCACCCAGCAGTAAAACAGTATAGATGTACACCAGCCCCTACGACAGCAGCAGTAAGACAGTATAGATGTACACCAGGCCCCACCCAGCAGTAAAACAGGATAGATGTCCACCAGCCCCCACCCAGCAGTAAAACAGTATAGATGTACACCAGCCCCTACGTAAGCAGCAGTAAGACAGTATAGATGTACACCAGCCCCTACGACAGCAGCAGTAAGACAGTATGGATGTACACCAGCCCCTACGACAGCAGCAGTAAGACAGTATGGATGTACACCAGCCCCTACGACAGCAGCAGTAAGACAGTATAGATGTATACCAGCCCCTACGACAGCAGCAGTAAAACAGTATAGATGTACACCAGCCCCTACGACAGCAGCAGTAAGACAGTATAGATGTATACCAGCCCCCAACCAGCAGTAAAACAGTATAGATGTACACCAGGCCCTACGACAGCAGCAGTAAGACAGTATAGATGTATACCAGCCCCTACGACAGCAGCAGTAAGACAGTATGGATGTACACCAGCCCCTACGACAGTAGCAGTAAGACAGTATAGACATACACCAGGCACTACAACAGCAGCAGTAAGACAGTATAGATGTATACCAGCCCCTACGACTGCAGCAGTAAGACAGTATGGATGTACACCAGCCCCTACGACAGTAGCAGTAAGACAGTATAGACATACACCATCCCCTACAACAGCAGCAGTAAGACAGTATAGACATACACCAGGCCCTACGACAGCAGCAGTAAGACAGTATAGATTTACACCAGGCCCTACGACAGCAGCAGTAAGACAGTATAGATTTACACCAGGCCCTACGACAGCAGCAGTAAGACAGTATAGACATACACCAGCCCCTACAACAGCAGCAGTAAGACAGTATAGATGTACACCAGCCCCTACGGCAGCAGTAAGATAGTATAGACATACACCAGGCCCTACGACAGCAGCAGTAAGACAGTATAGATTTACACCAGGCCCTACGACAGCAGCAGTAAGACAGTATAGATTTACACCAGGCCCTACGACAGCAGCAGTAAGACAGTATAGACATACACCAGCCCCTACAACAGCAGCAGTAAGACAGTATAGATGTACACCAGCCCCTACGGCAGCAGTAAGATAGTATAGACATACACCAGGCCCTACGACAGCAGCAGTAAGACAGTATAGATTTACACCAGGCCCTACGACAGCAGCAGTAAGACAGTATAGATTTACACCAGCCCCTACAACAGCAGCAGTAAGACAGTATAGATGTACACCAGCCCCTACGGCAGCAGTAAGATAGTATAGACATACACCAGGCCCTACGACAGCAGCAGTAAGACAGTATAGATTTACACCAGGCCCTACGACAGCAGCAGTAAGACAGTATAGATTTACACCAGGCCCTACGACAGCAGCAGTAAGACAGTATCGACATACACCTTCCCCTACGACAGCAGTAAGATAGTATAGACATACACCTGCCCCTACGACAGCAGCAGTAAGACAGTATAGACATACACCAGCCCCTACAACAGCAGCAGTAAGACAGTATAGATGTACACCAGCCCCTACGACAGCAGCAGTAAAACAGTATAGATGTACACCAGCCCCTACGACAGCAGCAGTAAAACAGTATAGATGTACACCAGCCCCCACCCAGCAGTAAAACAGTATAGGTGTACACCAGCCCCCAACCAGCAGTAAAACAGTATAGATGTACACCAGCCCCCACCCAGCAGTAAAACAGTATAGATGTACACCAGCCCCCACCCAGCAGTAAAACAGTATGGATGTACACCAGCCCCCACCCAGCAGTAAAACAGTATGGATGTACACCAGCCCCTACGACAGCAGCAGTAAAACAGTATAGATGTACACCAGCCCCCAACCAGCAGTAAAACAGTATGGATGTACACCAGCCCCCACCCAGCAGTAAAACAGTATAGATGTACACCAGCCCCCACCCAGCAGTAAAACAGTATAGATGTACACCAGCCCCCACCCAGCAGTAAAACAGTATAGATGTACACCAGCCCCCACCCAGCAGTAAAACAGTATAGATGTACACCAGCCCCCACCCAGCAGTAAAACAGTATAGATGTACACCAGCCCCTACGACAGCAGCAGTAAAACAGTATAGATGTACACCAGCCCCTACGACAGAAGCAGTAAAACAGTATAGATGTACACCAGCCCCCACCCAGCAGTAAAACAGTATAGATGTACACCAGCCCCTACGACAGAAGCAGTAAAACAGTATAGATGTACACCAGCCCCTACGACAGTAGCAGTAAGACAGTATAGACATACACCAGGCACTACAACAGCAGCAGTAAGACAGTATAGATGTATACCAGCCCCTACGACTGCAGCAGTAAGACAGTATGGATGTACACCAGCCCCTACGACAGTAGCAGTAAGACAGTATAGACATACACCATCCCCTACAACAGCAGCAGTAAGACAGTATAGACATACACCAGGCCCTACGACAGCAGCAGTAAGACAGTATAGATTTACACCAGGCCCTACGACAGCAGCAGTAAGACAGTATAGATTTACACCAGGCCCTACGACAGCAGCAGTAAGACAGTATAGACATACACCAGCCCCTACAACAGCAGCAGTAAGACAGTATAGATGTACACCAGCCCCTACGGCAGCAGTAAGATAGTATAGACATACACCAGGCCCTACGACAGCAGCAGTAAGACAGTATAGATTTACACCAGGCCCTACGACAGCAGCAGTAAGACAGTATAGATTTACACCAGGCCCTACGACAGCAGCAGTAAGACAGTATAGACATACACCAGCCCCTACAACAGCAGCAGTAAGACAGTATAGATGTACACCAGCCCCTACGGCAGCAGTAAGATAGTATAGACATACACCAGGCCCTACGACAGCAGCAGTAAGACAGTATAGATTTACACCAGGCCCTACGACAGCAGCAGTAAGACAGTATAGATTTACACCAGCCCCTACAACAGCAGCAGTAAGACAGTATAGATGTACACCAGCCCCTACGGCAGCAGTAAGATAGTATAGACATACACCAGGCCCTACGACAGCAGCAGTAAGACAGTATAGATTTACACCAGGCCCTACGACAGCAGCAGTAAGACAGTATAGATTTACACCAGGCCCTACGACAGCAGCAGTAAGACAGTATCGACATACACCTTCCCCTACGACAGCAGTAAGATAGTATAGACATACACCTGCCCCTACGACAGCAGCAGTAAGACAGTATAGACATACACCAGCCCCTACAACAGCAGCAGTAAGACAGTATAGATGTACACCAGCCCCTACGACAGCAGCAGTAAAACAGTATAGATGTACACCAGCCCCTACGACAGCAGCAGTAAAACAGTATAGATGTACACCAGCCCCCACCCAGCAGTAAAACAGTATAGGTGTACACCAGCCCCCAACCAGCAGTAAAACAGTATAGATGTACACCAGCCCCCACCCAGCAGTAAAACAGTATAGATGTACACCAGCCCCCACCCAGCAGTAAAACAGTATGGATGTACACCAGCCCCCACCCAGCAGTAAAACAGTATGGATGTACACCAGCCCCTACGACAGCAGCAGTAAAACAGTATAGATGTACACCAGCCCCCAACCAGCAGTAAAACAGTATGGATGTACACCAGCCCCCACCCAGCAGTAAAACAGTATAGATGTACACCAGCCCCCACCCAGCAGTAAAACAGTATAGATGTACACCAGCCCCCACCCAGCAGTAAAACAGTATAGATGTACACCAGCCCCCACCCAGCAGTAAAACAGTATAGATGTACACCAGCCCCCACCCAGCAGTAAAACAGTATAGATGTACACCAGCCCCTACGACAGCAGCAGTAAAACAGTATAGATGTACACCAGCCCCTACGACAGAAGCAGTAAAACAGTATAGATGTACACCAGCCCCCACCCAGCAGTAAAACAGTATAGATGTACACCAGCCCCTACGACAGAAGCAGTAAAACAGTATAGATGTACACCAGCCCCCACCCAGCAGTAAAACAGTATAGATGTACACCAGCCCCCACCCAGCAGTAAAACAGTATAGATGTACACCAGCCCCCACCCAGCAGTAAAACAGTATAGATGTACACCAGCCCCCACCCAGCAGTAAAACAGTATAGATGTACACCAGGCCCTACGACAGCGGCAGTAAAACAGTATAGATGTACACCAGCCCCCACCCAGCAGTAAAACAGTATAGATGTACACCAGCCCCCACCCAGCAGTAAAACAGTATAGATGTACACCAGCCCCTACGACAGCAGCAGTAAGACAGTATAGATGTACACCAGGCCCCACCCAGCAGTAAAACAGGATAGATGTCCACCAGCCCCCACCCAGCAGTAAAACAGTATAGATGTACACCAGCCCCTACGTAAGCAGCAGTAAGACAGTATAGATGTACACCAGCCCCTACGACAGCAGCAGTAAGACAGTATGGATGTACACCAGCCCCTACGACAGCAGCAGTAAGACAGTATGGATGTACACCAGCCCCTACGACAGCAGCAGTAAGACAGTATAGATGTATACCAGCCCCTACGACAGCAGCAGTAAAACAGTATAGATGTACACCAGCCCCTACGACAGCAGCAGTAAGACAGTATAGATGTATACCAGCCCCCAACCAGCAGTAAAACAGTATAGATGTACACCAGGCCCTACGACAGCAGCAGTAAGACAGTATAGATGTATACCAGCCCCTACGACAGCAGCAGTAAGACAGTATGGATGTACACCAGCCCCTACGACAGTAGCAGTAAGACAGTATAGACATACACCAGGCACTACAACAGCAGCAGTAAGACAGTATAGATGTATACCAGCCCCTACGACTGCAGCAGTAAGACAGTATGGATGTACACCAGCCCCTACGACAGTAGCAGTAAGACAGTATAGACATACACCATCCCCTACAACAGCAGCAGTAAGACAGTATAGACATACACCAGGCCCTACGACAGCAGCAGTAAGACAGTATAGATTTACACCAGGCCCTACGACAGCAGCAGTAAGACAGTATA
Source organism: Oncorhynchus mykiss (assembly GCF_057628025.1). Lineage (NCBI taxonomy): Eukaryota > Metazoa > Chordata > Actinopteri > Salmoniformes > Salmonidae > Oncorhynchus > Oncorhynchus mykiss. The sequence continues at coordinate 30,046,894 of NC_143047.1, forward strand.
GATTTACACCAGGCCCTACGACAGCAGCAGTAAGACAGTATAGACATACACCAGCCCCTACAACAGCAGCAGTAAGACAGTATAGATGTACACCAGCCCCTACGGCAGCAGTAAGATAGTATAGACATACACCAGGCCCTACGACAGCAGCAGTAAGACAGTATAGATTTACACCAGGCCCTACGACAGCAGCAGTAAGACAGTATAGATTTACACCAGGCCCTACGACAGCAGCAGTAAGACAGTATAGACATACACCAGCCCCTACAACAGCAGCAGTAAGACAGTATAGATGTACACCAGCCCCTACGGCAGCAGTAAGATAGTATAGACATACACCAGGCCCTACGACAGCAGCAGTAAGACAGTATAGATTTACACCAGGCCCTACGACAGCAGCAGTAAGACAGTATAGATTTACACCAGGCCCTACGACAGCAGCAGTAAGACAGTATCGACATACACCTTCCCCTACGACAGCAGTAAGATAGTATAGACATACACCTGCCCCTACGACAGCAGCAGTAAGACAGTATAGACATACACCAGCCCCTACAACAGCAGCAGTAAGACAGTATAGATGTACACCAGCCCCTACGACAGCAGCAGTAAAACAGTATAGATGTACACCAGCCCCTACGACAGCAGCAGTAAAACAGTATAGATGTACACCAGCCCCCACCCAGCAGTAAAACAGTATAGGTGTACACCAGCCCCCAACCAGCAGTAAAACAGTATAGATGTACACCAGCCCCCACCCAGCAGTAAAACAGTATAGATGTACACCAGCCCCCACCCAGCAGTAAAACAGTATGGATGTACACCAGCCCCCACCCAGCAGTAAAACAGTATGGATGTACACCAGCCCCTACGACAGCAGCAGTAAAACAGTATAGATGTACACCAGCCCCCAACCAGCAGTAAAACAGTATGGATGTACACCAGCCCCCACCCAGCAGTAAAACAGTATAGATGTACACCAGCCCCCACCCAGCAGTAAAACAGTATAGATGTACACCAGCCCCCACCCAGCAGTAAAACAGTATAGATGTACACCAGCCCCCACCCAGCAGTAAAACAGTATAGATGTACACCAGCCCCCACCCAGCAGTAAAACAGTATAGATGTACACCAGCCCCTACGACAGCAGCAGTAAAACAGTATAGATGTACACCAGCCCCTACGACAGAAGCAGTAAAACAGTATAGATGTACACCAGCCCCCACCCAGCAGTAAAACAGTATAGATGTACACCAGCCCCTACGACAGAAGCAGTAAAACAGTATAGATGTACACCAGCCCCCACCCAGCAGTAAAACAGTATAGATGTACACCAGCCCCCACCCAGCAGTAAAACAGTATAGATGTACACCAGCCCCCACCCAGCAGTAAAACAGTATAGATGTACACCAGCCCCCACCCAGCAGTAAAACAGTATAGATGTACACCAGGCCCTACGACAGCGGCAGTAAAACAGTATAGATGTACACCAGCCCCCACCCAGCAGTAAAACAGTATAGATGTACACCAGCCCCCACCCAGCAGTAAAACAGTATAGATGTACACCAGCCCCTACGACAGCAGCAGTAAGACAGTATAGATGTACACCAGGCCCCACCCAGCAGTAAAACAGGATAGATGTCCACCAGCCCCCACCCAGCAGTAAAACAGTATAGATGTACACCAGCCCCTACGTAAGCAGCAGTAAGACAGTATAGATGTACACCAGCCCCTACGACAGCAGCAGTAAGACAGTATGGATGTACACCAGCCCCTACGACAGCAGCAGTAAGACAGTATGGATGTACACCAGCCCCTACGACAGCAGCAGTAAGACAGTATAGATGTACACCAGCCCCTACGACAGCAGCAGTAAGACAGTATGGATGTACACCAGCCCCTACGACAGCAGCAGTAAGACAGTATGGATGTACACCAGCCCCTACGACAGCAGCAGTAAGACAGTATGGATGTACACCAGCCCCCAACCAGCAGCAGTAAAACAGTATGGATGTACACCAGCCCCCACCCAGCAGTAAAACAGTATGGATGTACACCAGCCCCTACCCAGCAGCAGTAAAACAGTATAGATGTACACCAGGCCCTACGACAGCAGCAGTAAGACAGTATAGATGTATACCAGCCCCTACGACAGCAGCAGTAAAACAGTATAGATGTACACCAGCCCCTACGACAGCAGCAGTAAGACAGTATAGATGTATACCAGCCCCCAACCAGCAGTAAAACAGTATAGATGTACACCAGGCCCTACGACAGCAGCAGTAAGACAGTATAGATGTATACCAGCCCCTACGACAGCAGCAGTAAGACAGTATGGATGTACACCAGCCCCTACGACAGTAGCAGTAAGACAGTATAGACATACACCAGGCACTACAACAGCAGCAGTAAGACAGTATAGATGTATACCAGCCCCTACGACTGCAGCAGTAAGACAGTATGGATGTACACCAGCCCCTACGACAGTAGCAGTAAGACAGTATAGACATACACCATCCCCTACAACAGCAGCAGTAAGACAGTATAGACATACACCAGGCCCTACGACAGCAGCAGTAAGACAGTATAGATTTACACCAGGCCCTACGACAGCAGCAGTAAGACAGTATAGATTTACACCAGGCCCTACGACAGCAGCAGTAAGACAGTATAGACATACACCAGCCCCTACAACAGCAGCAGTAAGACAGTATAGATGTACACCAGCCCCTACGGCAGCAGTAAGATAGTATAGACATACACCAGGCCCTACGACAGCAGCAGTAAGACAGTATAGATTTACACCAGGCCCTACGACAGCAGCAGTAAGACAGTATAGATTTACACCAGGCCCTACGACAGCAGCAGTAAGACAGTATAGACATACACCAGCCCCTACAACAGCAGCAGTAAGACAGTATAGATGTACACCAGCCCCTACGGCAGCAGTAAGATAGTATAGACATACACCAGGCCCTACGACAGCAGCAGTAAGACAGTATAGATTTACACCAGGCCCTACGACAGCAGCAGTAAGACAGTATAGATTTACACCAGGCCCTACGACAGCAGCAGTAAGACAGTATCGACATACACCTTCCCCTACGACAGCAGTAAGATAGTATAGACATACACCAGCCCCTACGACAGCAGCAGTAAGACAGTATAGACATACACCAGCCCCTACAACAGCAGCAGTAAGATAGTATAGACATACACCAGGCCCTACGACAGCAGCAGTAAAACAGTATAGATGTACACCAGCCCCCAACCAGCAGCAGTAAAACAGTATCGACATACACCTTCCCCTACGACAGCAGTAAGATAGTATAGACATACACCTTCCCCTACGACAGCAGTAAGATAGTATAGACATACACCAGGCCCTACGACAGCAGCAGTAAGACAGTATGGATGTACACCAGGCCCTACGACAGCAGCAGTAAGACAGTATGGATGTACACCAGGCCCTACGACAGCAGCAGTAAGATAGTATAGACATACACCAGCCCCTACAACAGCAGCAGTAAGTCAGTATAGACGTACACCAGGCCCTACGACAGCAGCAGTAAGACAGTATAGACATACACCTTCCCCTACGACAGCAGCAGTAAGACAGTATAGACATACACCAGCCCCTACAACAGCAGCAGTAAGACAGTATGGATGTACACCAGCCCCTACGACAGCAGTAAGACAGTATAGATGTACACCAGGCCCTACAACAGCAGCAGTAAGACAGTGTAGACATACACCTTCCCCTACGACAGCAGCAGTAAGACAGTATAGATGTATACCAGCCCCTACGACAGCAGCAGTAAGACAGTATAGATGTACACCAGCCCCTACGACAGCAGCAGTAAGACAGTATGGATGTACACCAGCCCCTACGACAGCAGCAGTAAGACAGTATGGATGTACACCAGCACCTACGACAGCAGCAGTAAGACAGTATGGATGTACACCAGCCCCTACGACAGCAGCAGTAAGACAGTATGGATGTACACCAGCCCCTACGACAGCAGCAGTAAGACAGTGTAGACATACACCAGCCCCTACGACAGCAGCAGTAAGACAGTATAGATTTACACCACCCCCTACGACAGCAGTAAGACAGTATAGACATACACCAGCACCTACGACAGCAGCAGTAAGACAGTATAGATGTACACCAGGCCCTACGACAGCAGCAGTAAGACAGTATAGATTTACACCAGCCCCTACGACAGAAGTAAGATAGTATAGACATACACCAGCCCCTACGGCAGCAATAGGACAGTATAGACATACACCAGGCCCTACGACAGCAGCAGTAAGACAGTATGGATGTACACCAGCCCCTACGACAGCAGCAGTAAAACAGTATAGATGTACACCAACCCCCACCCAGCAGTAAAACAGTATAGATGTACACCAGCCCCCACCCAGCAGTAAAACAGTATAGATGTACACCAGCCCCCACCCAGCAGTAAAACAGTATAGATGTACACCAGCCCCCACCCAGCAGTAAAACAGTATGGATGTACACCAGCCCCCACCCAGCAGTAAAACAGTATGGATGTACACCAGCCCCCACCCAGCAGTAAAACAGTATAGATGTACACCAGCCCCTACGACAGCAGCAGTAAAACAGGATAGATGTCCACCAGCCCCCACCCAGCAGTAAAACAGTATGGATGTACACCAGCCCCCACCCAGCTGTAAAACAGTACAGATGTACACCAGCCCCTACGACAGCAGCAGTAAAACAGGATAGATGTCCACCAGCCCCCACCCAGCAGTAAAACAGTATAGATGTACACCAGCCCCCACCCAGCAGTAAAACAGTATAGATGTACACCAGCCCCTACGACAGCAGCAGTAAAACAGTATAGATGTACACCAGCCCCCACCCAGCAGTAAAACAGTATAGATGTACACCAGCCCCTACGACAGCAGCAGTAAAACAGTATAGATGTACACCAGCCCCCACCCAGCAGTAAAACAGTATAGATGTACACCAGCCCCTACGACAGCAGCAGTAAAACAGGATAGATGTCCACCAGCCCCCACCCAGCAGTAAGACAGTATAGACGTATACCAGGCCCTACGACAGCAGCAGTAAGACAGTATAGACGTACACCAGGCCCTACGACAGCAGCAGTAAGACAGTATAGATGTACACCAGCCCCTACGGCAGCAGCAGTAAGACAGTATAGATGTACACCAGCCCCCACCCAGCAGTAAGACAGTATAGACGTACACCAGGCCCTACGACAGCAGCAGTAAGACAGTATAGACGTACACCAGGCCCTACGACAGCAGCAGTAAGACAGTATAGACGTACACCAGGCCCTACGACAGCAGCAGTAAAACAGGATAGATGTCCACCAGCCCCCACCCAGCAGTAAGACAGTATAGACGTACACCAGGCCCTACGACAGCAGCAGTAAGACAGTATAGACGTACACCAGGCCCTACGACAGCAGCAGTAAGACAGTATAGACGTACACCAGGCCCTACGACAGCAGCAGTAAGACAGTATAGATGTACACCAGGCCCTACGACAGCAGCAGTAAGACAGTATAGATGTACACCAGCCCCTACGACAGCAGCAGTAAGACAGTATGGATGTACACCAGCCCCTACGGCAGCAGCAGTAAGACAGTATAGACATACACCAGCCCCTACGGCAGCAGCAGTAAGACAGTATAGACGTACACCAGGCCCTACGACAGCAGTAAGACAGTATAGATGTACACCAGGCCCTACGACAGCAGTAAGACAGTATAGATGTACACCAGCCCCTACGGCAGCAGTAAGATAGTATAGACATACACCAGGCCCTACGACAGCAGCAGTAAGACAGTATAGACGTACACCAGGCCCTACGACAGCAGTAAGACAGTATAGATGTACACCAGCCCCTACGGCAGCAGTAAGATAGTATAGACATACACCAGGCCCTACGACAGCAGCAGTAAGACAGTATAGATTTACACCACCCCCTACGAAACTGGAGCAATGTTCCCTCTAAACTGTGCCCTTGCGCAGGCAAACAGTAGCCCAGAGACTGCCACGCAGCTCCCCTAGGACTGCCATGCAAAGCGCAGAAAAATATCAGCCCTCTGAGAGAAGCACAAGATTGAACTTTACTCAACTTTGTAGAGTTTTTTTTCCCTTTGCTGTGGCAATTGTGATGAATCAACGCAATATCAGCCATCTTCAATGCAACATACCGAAACAAAACGAACTATGCAAAATATTTTGATGTAGGCACAATGCATCGGAGTATGATTCTATTGTGCAAGACTCAGCTTCTACTCTGCACAGACAGGTGCGGCATATCCAATCAGAGCTGCAGTAGGCCCATACGCAAATAGACCATTGCCATATATGGATCTGTGCCATTTACTTTGAACTGGACAGTGTTTACAGCATGAGTGGTCTTGAGGAGATGCGCTTGTTTTGAGATCCAAGCAAGAGCTGCATGTAGCCATGTTTGCACATTTTGTTCATATCCTTGGCTAGTTAGTGAGTTATTGGTCCAGTTATAGATCTTTTGTAGTCAGCTATAGGGGAGTGATTACTTCCTACAGGAGCACAAAACGTGTACAATCTAGACATCTCTGAAAAGCAAGTCAGGTAAAGCTTTTTTTTGTCTTAAAGGGCCAGTGTTGTATTTTGAGACAGGCTTGAATAAACCTGTAGCTAATTGAACACCACACATTGTCTGCTACTGTAGGCTGAACGATAGAACAGCTATGTCCATGTTAAAATGTTATGGGATGCATTTTCTCCATTGTTTTTGATGGTAGGCCACTCTGGTAGGCCTATATTATGATCAAATAGCAACAGTAGCCTGTTTGGCCACTGGTAAAACTGCAACTTAAAGTGGGTACAGCCTCAGTGTTCAATGTAAACGCCACTGGAAGTTGCACAGAATTTTCACAACGTTCAAGTTTGTGCTCAGCAGACCTGAAATGTCCTCAGTGCTGGAGAGCTGTCTAGACCCCATAGAGCAGAGCACTCAGTCTGCTGAGCGATGGAGGAGTGGAGGGGAAGAGGGGAGAAGTGAGTGGAGGGGGAGCAAGGGGTGTTGGGTCCCACTGGGGCCTCACCTGAAGCCTAAACAAATTCAATCTAACCCCTTTACCCTCCAGCCGTACTGCTCTGACCTTGCTACACATATACACGGCCCCCTTCAAAACAATAGCCTGAGCAGCCAGCCAGGCAGTCACTCTCACTGTCACACAGAGACTTACACATAAAGAATGAGAGTCTGTGAATGGATGGCTGAGTGCACTTAGAGCTGTACACACTGAGGCCTGGGCTGGATGATAAATTGACAGCAGCTCCGTTAGGATGACAGCAAACCCTGGTTCCCCATTACCCCGGCCTGGTAGCTGCCTGCCTGGAGGGGGTACATGTTTTGGATTTTGCTGGGGGGCTGTGGGGCCTGCCAGCTGCCATTGCAGAGGGGAGAGAGAGAGATGGGGAGAGAGAGAGAGAGAGAGAGAACGAGAGAGAGAGAGGGATAGATAGAGAGAAATATATATATATATATAGAGAGAGGGATAGAGAGAGAGGCATAGATAGAGAGAGAGAGAGAGAGAGAGAGAGAGAGAGGGGGATAGAGAGAGAGGGATAGAGAGAGAGAGAGAACGAGAGAGAGAGGGATAGATAGAGAGAAATATATATATAGAGAGAGAGGAATAGAGAGAGAGGCATAGATAGAGAGAGAGAGAGAGAGAGAGAGGGAGAGAGAGAGAGAGGGAGAGAGAGAGAGAGAGAGAGGGATAGAGAGAGAGAAAGAGGGAGAGAGAGAGAAAGAGGGAGAGAGAGAGAGAGAGGGATAGAGAGAGAGAAAGAGGGAGAGAGAGAGAAAGAGGGAGAGAGAGAGAGAGAGATGGAAAAGAGGGATGTGGGGATAATGAAACCTGCAGGCAGCCATGGCTCAGATTTCCTGTCTCTGATGTAAGGCCTGCCTGGATCGATAGCTCCACTGGGGCCAGGCCCAGCACACTCCAGGCTCCCTTCATGCCTGCTCTCTCCTCTCCTCTCCTCTCCTCTCCTCTCCTCTCCTCTCCTCTCCTCTCCTCTCCTCTCCTCTCCTCTCCTCTCCTCTCCCTCCTCTCCTCTCCTCTCCTCTCCTCTCCTCTCCTCTCCTCTCCCCTCCCCTCCTCTCCTCTCCTCTCCCCTCCCCTCTCCTCTCCTCTCAGTTTGACTTGTCTGAGGGCTTATTTTGGACATACTCATATAAAGCCCCCCTTTGCTTCTGAGCGTGTCATATATCTTGCATATATAGTCAGTTTAGGAATCATTATTTTACTCACAGGCCTTGTAGGATTAGAGGATTGCTGATGGACAGTAGCAGAATAGGAGATCACCAATCAAATGAAACATCTCAAACAACACCAATAACAGTAAGGGTTTGATACTTTAGCTTCCTCCTCGGTAGTGTAATATTAGCAGCATTGTGGGGTATGAGGAGCATCTGCAGGGTTAAATAAAGATCAGCAGCACGTGGGCTGCTGTATGAAGACCTGCCTAACATATTGAGATGAATGGCGGTTTAATGGCATATGGGGAGTGCTGCTATCTCAAGCCAGATCAAAAGTAGGCCTGGGTGTTGGCCTTGGAGTGGTCCAGACGCCTTGCTGGGTGGATCAGAGAATTATCCTGCTGTTTAGACTACTTGTTAAAGACGAACAGAAACACAGCAGCCACGGTGATTAAGGAACGATCTCTCTCTCATTTTCCTCATTAGGCTAAATTGCAGCCTTGATTCTTCTCAAGGCTGTTTGGCTATTGTTTCCTAACCACCCACTCCAGCCATAAGTTGGGTGTTCAGCGTTGCTTGGCTCCAGTGTTGTTTGTCGAAGGGAGGATTTCATATTTCAGACTGACCTCCTCCACAAGGAATCAGATTTGACTCACAACCCAAAATAGCAGACTGATTAAAAAACAATAGATCTGTTGAATCTTCTTAGATTCACTGTCTTACATCCTCATTGATGTAGTGATCAGAGACGTTATACTTTCAATGCCTTTTCTTACAAAATAAAAAAGGGGAGTAAAACAGCATTTACCCTTCACTACACTGAATATCCTGTACTTTACGTCCTGCTAGTCTGTTCAACCAATCAACGGTGAGGAAATTCCTCAGATGAGGAGGCTGATAAAAACTCTACATTTCCATATAAATAATTTACTGACTGGTGACATCAGTGTTAGGGACTAAGAACCAGAACGGTTCGACACCATAGCCTTTGTCTTGTTTTAGGGGTACAGTTTGGTTCACCACAAGGTTAGTAGTGCAATCTGTCTAAATCAGATCGGCATTCATATTTTCAACATATTAAATACACTGTATTGGTGTGTAAAATAATGTGTTACATTCAAGGCATAACAAAACATAGAAAGGGTTCAGTTGTTACAGGAAAATCCCACTAAGAAAGTCCTCCTGTGGATATGAAGCAGGAAGGAATATGTTGAGATTTATCCACTTCAGGCAGAAGTATGACATCAGCCAAGAGGAGGATAGGTGAGCCCAACACACCCACATGACCCATTAGAATGTAGACTCTTCTGACTACATCTCACATGCATGACTGGTTACTGATTCATTTTTCAACGTGGCAGGTACAGTACAGCCAGCCTGATAAAACACTGATGCTAACGGAAGCTAGCAGAGAGCCAAGCTGTGACCCTAGCCTCGGAAAGAGAGTTTTCTGGGACTGAATAATGCAAACACCAAAGAAAGAGGGAGGGAGGACACAAATAGCTCTGAGTAACAGTACAACCAGACTTCACAGCAGTGGTTGAAGTGCATTTCTACCAGCTCTTCTGGATCACACATACATCACATGTAACACTTCTTCTACTTCTTCTTGTTCTTGTTCTTGTTCTTCTACTTCTTCTTCTACTTCTTCTTGTTCTTCTACTTCTTCTTCTTCTTCTACTTCTAATTGTTCTTCTACTTCTTGTTCTTCTACTTCTTCTTCTACTTCTTGTTCTTCTTCTTCTACTTCTTCTTGTTCTTCTACTTCTTCTTCTTCTTCTACTTCTAATTGTTCTTCTACTTCTTGTTCTTCTACTTCTTCTTCTACTTCTTCTTGTTCTTGTTCTTGTTCTTCTACTTCTTCTTCTACTTCTTCTTGTTCTTCTACTTCTTCTTCTTCTTCTACTTCTAATTGTTCTTCTACTTCTTGTTTTTCTACTTCTTCTTCTACTTCTTCTTCTACTTCTTCTTGTTCTTCTACTTCTTCTTCTAGTTCTTCTTCTTCTACTTCTTCTTCTAATTCTTGTTCTTCTACTTCTTCTTATACTTCTTCTACTTCTTCTTGTTGTTCTTCTACTTCTTCTTATACTTCTTCTACTTCTTCTTGTTGTTCTTCTACTTCTTCTTATACTTCTTCTACTTCTTCTTGTTGTTCTTCTACTTCTTCTTATACTTCTTCTACTTCTTCTTGTTGTTCTTCTACTTCTTCTTATACTTCTTCTACTTATTGTTCTTGTTCTTCTTGTTCTTCTACTTCTTCTTGTTCTTCTACTTCTTCTTGTTCTTCTACTTCTTCTTCTACTTCTTCTTGTTCTTCTACTTCTTCTTCTTGTTCTTCTACTTCTTCTTCTACTTCTTTTTCTTCTTGTGCTTCTTGTTTTTGTTCTTGTTCTTTGGTCCTAACACTGTCTGAGTCCAGCCCGGCCCCAACTCACTCCACTAGCTTCCACAGTGACTAAATGGTCATCGTGATCAATATCTATTTCCTGTGGTGTCGGGTTGCAGAATAATGTACATATTGAACCAATGTTTCAGACTCTAACCACACTTTTTACACTTGTATTTTTCTTTCCACTGTTTCCGTGCTTAAGGAGAGAAAATCCACACAAATCAAATTAAACAAATGATTTTCAGGCAGCGATTGATCCTCTAGTTTTAGTCCAATGGGGGCCTAGGATCCTGGCAATGTAGACTGGGTATTTGAGAAGGGAATGTGCTTGTAATCTGGTTAGCCTTTCTGTTTATCCTGCATGGATCAGCAGTGTTAATGTAATAGGTGAAACCTCTAAGTCACATTGTCTCATGGTAGATCAGTTACAGGAAATCTAGCTCTAAAATACTGCAACTTTACCTCACAGAAAACTAAAAGCCAGCATAGGAACTGCACTGGATATCACTCTTAGATAAAAGGGATCTAAAAGGGTTCTCCAACAAGGACAAGGGTTCTACATGGAACCTTGTTCATCCAAAAAAAAGAGTTCTAAAACAGTCTTTTGTTGGTTGAAAATGTTCTACCTAGAACCACAAACGGTTTTCTACACAGGGCCAAGCCAAATAGCCCTTTATGGTCCTAGGCGGATACATTATACAATGATGATGAAGTTCACCATTACTACCTCCCTTGATGATGACTGAAGTTCACCATTACTACCTCCCCTGATGATGACTGAAGTTCACCATTACTACCTCCCCTGATGATGACTGAAGTTCACCATTACTACCTCCCTTGATGATGACTGAAGTTCACCATTACTACCTCCCCTGATGATGACTGAAGTTCACCATTACTACCTCCCCTGATGATGACTGAAGTTCACCATTACTACCTTCCCTGATGAAGACTGAAGTTCACCATTACTACCCCCCCCCCCCCCCCCCGATGATGACTGAAGTTCATCATTACTACCTCCCTTGATGATGACTGAAGTTCACCATTACTACCTCCCCTGATGAAGACTGAAGTTCACCATTACTACCCCCCCCCCCCCCCCGATGATGACTGAAGTTCACCATTACACCCTCCCTTGATGATGACTGAAGTTCACCATTACTACCCCCCCCCTGATGATGACTGAAGTTCACCATTACTACCCCCCCCCCTGATGATGACTGAAGTTCACCATTACTACCTCCCCTGATGATGACTGAAGTTCACCATTACTACCTCCCCTGATGATGACTGAAGTTCACCATTACTAGCCCCCCCGATGATGACTGAAGTTCACCATTACTACCTCCCCTGATGATGACTGAAGTTCACCATTACTACCTCCCCTGATGATGACTGAAGTTCACCATTACTACCTCCCCTTATGATGACTGAAGTTCACCATTACTACCTCCCCTGATGATGACTGAAGTTCACCATTACTACCCCCCCTGATGATGACTGAAGTTCACCATTACTACCTCCCCTGATGAAGACTGAAGTTCACCATTACTACCTCCCCTGATGATGACTGAAGTTCACCATTACTACCTCCCCTGATGATGACTGAAGTTCACCATTACTACCTCCCCTGATGATGACTGAAGTTCACCATTACTACCTCCCCTGATGATGACTGAAGTTCACCATTACTACCTCCCCTGATGAAGACTGAAGTTCACCATTACTACCTCCCCTGATGATGACTGAAGTTCACCATTACTACCTCCCCTGATGATGACTGAAGTTCACCATTACTACCCCCCCTGATGATGACTGAAGTTCACCATTACTAGCCCCCCCCCCGATGATGACTGAAGTTCACCATTACTACCTCCCCTGATGATGACTGAAGTTTACCATTACTACCTCCCCTGATGATGACTGAAGTTCACCATTACTACCTCCCCTGATGAAGACTGAAGTTCACCATTACTACCTCCCCTGATGAAGACTGAAGTTCACCATTACTACCTCCCCTGATGAAGACTGAAGTTCACCATTACTACCTCCCCTGATGAAGACTGAAGTTTACCATTACTACCCCCCACTGATGATGACTGAAGTTCACCATTACTACCTCCCCTGATGATGACTGAAGTTCACCATTACTACCTCCCCCAGTGGGGGAGTCAGTGTAATACTACCAACTAGCTCATGTAAAATACATTTCTCCATCCAGTAAACTGAGTTATTACCCTTATGGGAAACAAAGCCATGTGCCACATATGTAACATATGTATGCAAACAACTAGTAAACCAATCAATGTACAGTCTGAGCTAAAAGCACAAATTGTGGTCCTGTGTAAAAGCCCTGCACTTTTATGCCTTAATCGCTCCCAGTACTGGTCATTCTGTTAGAGCCACTAAACTGGTGGATTACCTTGAATTACAGCTCAGCCCATTGACCCTCTCTGTTTATGATGCCAGTTGTTTTTCAGTTTTAGGGTTCTTGACATTGGGACTGGTATACATTGGTCACTATGAGCCAGGGAAACCAACCTGTTCTGGGCATCTGTGTTCAAACTCTGTTCGTCTTAACTGGAATAAGCCCAAACAAGTTTGAAATCCCAGGACTGTAACAGTTTCTTGTGAAACACAACCAGCATTCCTAAGAAATGCTGTACTGCTGTTTTACCAAGAAGCAGAGACTCAGGCATTTACAGTATGATAATATTTCAGTCAAATAGAGGTAGAGCTGTCAGAGAAAGGTGTCTCTCTCTCGTTCTCTCTCTCTCTACCTCTCTCTCTCTGCCACACTCCTCCCGGCCTCTCTGGTTCCACTACTGACAGGCTCAGTGAGCTGAGCACCGATCCCCCTCCTCCCTGTCTTCCTTCTCACCCTTCTAACCCCTCTCTCTCCCCTGTCTCTGCTGTTCCAGACCCAGTAAGGTTATTTCAGGACTAATTGGGAGATTGATGCTTCTCAGAAACCCTATCACCTCCACATGCCTTCCTTTCCCTTTCATCCACTTCCTCTCAGAAATACTGACAAGTAGACACATTGACGTCTGGCTGACTGAAATTGCCCTTTGAGAGTTATTCAGTGTATGTAAAACCAAGGACATTACACAATATAACATATACAGGAATCAAATCCACTATCCTAGCATTGCCCAACTGAGAAAGAGAAATAAACAGTCATAAGGGAGGTTTTTGAAGAAAATAAATCCTGTCTTGGTACTATTTAAAATAAGCTTGTTATCCTGTCTGCCCCCTCCTGCATCCCTTCCCACCACCTACCTGACACATTACCAGTCCTACAGAAAGTCTGAAAGGCAGAGAATAGCCCTGAATGGGTCAGGAGAACAAGGCATCGATCCCAGCTAATGGCACTATTTGAGGGGAATGTCTGGAAAGACCCAGAGCCCATGGCTGTGCCTCTATCGCGTCCCATCCAGGGCCACTCAAGAGGGGTATAGTCGTAACCCGAACCCTCCGTATCCCCTGTCCACCCCTCTGTCCACAACCTAGAAGAGACAAACAGGACAAGCAGCTGGAGGAGTGTGTGTGTGTATGTGTGTGTATGAGTGTGTGTGTGAGTGAGTAACTGGTTCACATCTTTCTCCAACCCCGGCTGCCTCTGCGGGCTATAAAATACATTTATTTTGTTCAGGCAGATCCACGGACAGTCACAGAGAGAACAAAAGTCCCTCAGAGAAAGAAATTGGCTGGCCCAGGACCCCGGCGATCTCCACGGCTAGATGTCCAGCTGAAATGACCAATTAGTTTACCAATTGGCTGCAACAAATTCGATTGGTTTGTAATTAATTGTAGTTAGTGGCGCATAGAGCAGGACGGGTGGCGCCAACCCTTTGTCCTACTGACACACTATCCCACAGAGCCCTGCCCAGGGGAGGCAGCTAGCGGACATCAATACAGGCCCCTGCCTGCCTGCAGCTCCACACACAGCAGAACCACTTCCTCACACAGACTCTGCGCCTGTACTCATACTAACACACACACACACACACACACACACACACACACACACACACACACACACACACACACACACACACACACACGGCAGCGCTCAGCTGAGTTTGGAGAGAGAGGGAGAAACCTTAACCAACTGAGAAGGTGCTGACGACAAAACAGGGAGAACAGGAACTGTGACTTTCTCCTCATGGCCCCTTCCCCCTCTGTGTGTGTGCGTGTGTGTGCATATGTGTGGAGAGTGCAGCGGCCCAGTGCGGAGGTCACATGGCTCTGTGATACCTCCCACGCTGAAGGTCAAGTCTGGGAGGGGGAGGAGGGAGGGGGGAGGAGGATGGAGGAGAGGGACAAATAAGAGGGAGGGGGAAGAGGGAGGAAAGAGGAGGGGGGACGAGAAGATGAGGAGGGGAAGGAGGTGGGAGGAGGAGGGACGTTAGGGGAGGAGGGGTGGAGGAGAGAGGAGGGAGAACCAGATTGATGAGGCTGATAAAAAATAGTCTGGGATTCAGTTTGTCTCCTTCACACTCACACAAACACCAAATGACTTAAATACCATACAAATGATCTTAGCCTCCTTCTATTGAAAGTGATATCAAAGAAAGTGCCTAGGCTACTGCAATGGACTGAGGCTATGATAATAATGCAGCAGTTTCATAACAGTTTAAATGATGAAGTTTCCTTCCATTGTTGCTCCAGGGCCTAAACCTCTGGCAATCAAACAGCCATTGCACTCGATATAAAAGGGGACAGGTTGAGGTTAGAGGTACAGCTACAGTTACAGCAGAGTGCACCGCTCTCAGCCTGGTCCCCTGAGGAGTGTGTGTGTGTGTGTGTGTGTGTGTGTGTGTGTGTGTGTGTGTGTGTGTGTGTGTGTGTGTGTGTGTGTGTGTGTGTGTGTGTGTGTGTGTGTGTGTGTGTGTGTGTGTGTGTGACAGAGAGAGCTGCCCCAGCCCTGCTGCCCAGATGTGTGTCTGCGTGTGTGATTTATTTCACCAGAGAGGGGAGTGGTAATAAGGATTAAAGCTCCATGGTAAAGCTCCAAGTCAACTAGTGAAAGATGTCAGACAGCACCCAGCCGGATTAGACCTGGTTAACAGTGGAGAGGCCTGTAGCGCTCTATACTCATCAGGTAATGGATGAGCCTGGTTCTATAGGCAGGCTGTGACAGTAAGATAGAACAATGAAGCAGTACTGTATTGTGATGTGGAAGAGATCTTAAGCCAAGAGGCTATGCCTGCGTCCCAAATGGTACTCTATTCCCTATACATGTATAGTGCACTACTTTTGACCAGTACACCATGGGAAGTAGTGCGCTATATAGGAAATAGGATTTGGGACACACATATAGATGGATGATCTGTGATGTTGTGCTGCTCATTGAGAATACTGATGAGATGGGAGAACTTCATCATGGGTCCCGTATCTGTACTACACAGAAATGCATAATTATGGTTATGAATGTCGTTCTCTTCTTGGTTATGTATCCTAAATAAGTACACAAAGGTATAAATATCCAATATCCTCCTTAGCATATTTGGGTATTATTCTACACATTGGCTATATTTTTAATGTGCTCTGCCGCCAAACAAATTTGAACCAATCATAGACGTCTATGTTTCACAAATGTGGACATCAAAGTACGGGACAGTAAGGCTCAGTAGAGTACAGTAGAGGACAGAACAACACAGAACAGTATAGTTCACTAGAATACAGTAGAGTTCAGTAGAGTACAGTAAAGTAAAGTATAGTATAGTTCAGTACAGTACAGTAGAGTATAGTTCAGTACAGTACATTATAGTGTACTCAACTCTACTCTACAGTACTGAACTATAGTTTTCTTTACTCTACTCTACTGTGCTGTAGTGTACTGTGCTGTTCAAACTTGTGAACCAAACTGTGGTTTGTGACTACTAGGATTTCCCATTGTAGCCAATTAAATTGCAGAAATTCCGTTACGGATTTTTCGGAAATTCCGATACTAATTTGGTAACGGAATTCCAGTTTAACCACTTAAAGAAATAAGCTAAATTGATATCAGTAAAAACATTACAACTAATTGATAGGTCTACCTTTACTTGTTACTTCTCTGGACTTAAATCATCCTCATGAGGGAAATAAATTAGAAAATATCTTAAAGATATGTGTTTTTGGTATCAGAATTTCAAGCACAAAGCAATGTTTCTTAAACATACAGAAGGCAGAAAAATGTCTCCAAAAGTAAATATACAGTAAGTTTTTCCATCCTAATTTTTAGATTGGAAAATTGATATACCTATGCCTTCATTTCTCAAAAATATAGACTCTTAGCTTTCATTTGACACACATCCCTTTACATGGAAATGACCTTATCATAACTGACAAGCTAACTAATCTAACTTGCCATTTTCTGCAACTCAAGAAATGAATTTAACTAACTACTCTTGTGGTTTCAATAACCATTGTACTTGCCTACCATAGAAAACCAAGCAAAGGCAATGACATGAAATCCTCTCAATTATACAAACTGTCAATCCAATCTCTTTCACGGTTAGACACAAATTATGCTAATGGTGTTATACCAGGACATGAGATGGGAGCCTCTGGTACTTATAATGTATGAGCTGGTATAAATGGCCGCAGCAATGCTTGAATATAACTAATTAGGCTTTTCATCGCTTGGTTACAGAGGTTTGGCTGTTATTCAAATAAATTCATATATCAACTGTCTCATCCCAATCCTCACTTCTAGATAGATAGATAGATACTGTAGACAGACAGACAGACAGACAGACAGACAGACAGACAGACAGACAGACAGACAGACAGACAGACAGACAGACAGACAGACAGACAGACAGACAGACAGACAGACAGACAGACAGACAGACAGACAGATAGATAGATAGATAGATAGATAGATAGATAGATAGATAGATAGATAGATAGATAGATAGATAGATAGATAGATAGATAGATAGATAGATAGATAGATAGATAGATAGATAGATAGATAGATAGACAGACAGACAGATAGATAGATAGATAGATAGATAGATAGATAGATAGATAGATAGATAGATAGATAGATAGATAGATAGATAGATAGATAGATAGATAGATAGATAGATAGATAGATAGATAGATAGATAGATAGATAGATAGATAGATAGATCATTGGAGATCATAGTGAATTCAATTCATCTTCACACTCATATCACCACTGGTGTCAATGGCCAGTATGTTTCTATAGCAATCAAACATCGTATAAATCAATAAAAAAAATATCGCCAAGTTGCCAAATATACTGAAAGGTGCATGTGAAACTGTGGGTGTACTCAGCCAGATAGTGTTTGTGTTGTGTGTTGAAGCCCATGCAGAATTGATGAAACCATGTGGGTATCGTCAGCAGCAGGGCTGAATCAGAGCGCTATGCCCGGCTGCACGCAGAACTCCCCGCTTCCCCTCAGGCTGATTCCACCATTTATCAGACTGCTGCATTAGCTCCAGGCACTCGGCTGGGATGCATGTGTGTGTGTGTGTGTGGAGACAGGAGATATAGATATATATAGAGAGACAAAGCAATAGGGCATCCTATTCCAGCAGCTGCTCCTCTTACACGGCCTGGCCTGCTCTCTTTGTATCTGTGTGTCTGCAGTCTAACCACAAGCCTCCTCCCTGCAGCGCTGAGCTGATGATCTGACCGCAGAGCAGTCAACAGAGCCACGCTGCCACGGCCATTATCCTGCACAACACACCACAGCACAGCGCCGCCAGGCCGGTCGATAATCATGCACACCACTGCATAGCACAAAACCACTGATACCTATCACTGCATAGCACAACACACACCACTGCGATGGGGATACCTACCTCCGTCTGACCTGCCTGAGCCTACTGCATAAACAAAGTGTGGAGGGATCTACACTGCCACTGCTATGTCAGGTCTGCTACTTCAAGGCTGCTATGCCAGGTCTGCTATGCCAGGTCTGGTATGCCAGGTCTGCTATGTCAGGGCTGCTACGCCAGGTCTGCTATGTCAGGTCTGCTATTTCAGGGCTGTTATGCCAGGTCTGCTATGTCAGGTCTGCAATGCCAGGTCTGCTATTTCAGGTCTGCTATGTCAGGTCTGCAATGCAAGATCTGCTACAGTATGCCAGGTCTGCTATGTCAGGTCTGCTATGTCAGGCCTGCTATGTCAGGTCTGCAATGCCAGGTCTGCTACAGTATGCCAGGTCTGCTATTTCAGGTCTGCTATGTCAGGTTTGCTATGTTAGGTCTGCTATGCCAGGTCTGCTATGCAAGGTCTTCTATGTCATGTCTGCTATGTCAGGTCTGCTATGTTAGGTCTGCTATGCCAGGTCTGCTATGCAAGGTCTGCTATGTCAGGTCTGCTATGTTAGGTCTGCTATGCCAGGTATGCTGTGTCATGTCTGCTATGCTGATGTACATGCTTGTCTGAGTGACTAAAATGCATATCAAATATTTCCACACTAATTCTCATGAAGAGTTTATACATTGTAATGAAGAGCTTATAGCCACAATTGCATTGTTGAAGAATGTTCAATGGGCATTAGATATAGGTTAACACGCTTTAATGCAGCACACATTTACAACAATGTTTTAGACTTCACTTCGTATATCTAAAAAATGCAAATGCAGAATGTGAATTCCTCATTAGTGTAACAGTTGCAGTGGAAACCCAGAGCCACACTACTACAGTGCTGCTGGTTAGTCAGCAGGCCTACCCAGCACTGAGAAATATAAACACCCACAGCAATGCATGTGAGAGACTAGGGTCAAACCCGGCCAAGGTAGACAGAGTAGAAGCCTCTGCCCAGTGTTCATCACATATACAGTATGTGGCTGAGTCAAACACTGATGACACATAACATTGATATGAATAGCTGTGTTAAGTTTTATCAGGGTAATAAAACTGGTGATGTAGTGAGCTTAGTCCCAAATGGCACCCTATTCTCTATAAAGTGCACTATGTTTGACCTGGGCCCTGATCAAAAGTAGAGCACTTTATTTGGAATAGGGTGCAATGTGAAGAAAAAAATGTATACTCTGCACAGCTCTGAGGTATGATCTGCCTTACGATCAAAGACAGCCTGTCACATATAAATTACTGAGACTGGCTGGGGAACTCTGCTAAACTACTGAGGCTGGCTGGGGAACTCTGTTAAACTACTGAGACTGGCTGGGGAACTCTGTTAAACTACTGAGGCTGGCTGGGGAACTCTGTTAAACTACTGAGGCTGGCTGGGGAACTCTGCTAAACTACTGAGGCTGGCTGGGGAACTCTGTTAAACTACTGAGACTGGCTGGGGAACTCTGTTAAACTACTGAGACTGGCTGGGGAACTCTGTTAAACTACTGAGACTGGCTGGGGAACTCTGCTAAACTACTGAGGCTGGCTGGGGAACTCTGTTAAACTACTGAAACTGGCTGGGGAACTCTGTTAAACTACTGAGGCTGGCTGGGGAACTCTGTTAAACTACTGAGGCTGGCTGGGGAACTCTGCTAAACTACTGAGGCTGGCTGGGGAACTCTGCTAAACTACTGAGGCTGGCTGGGAAACTCTGCTAAACTACTGAGGCTGGCTGGGGAACTCTGTTAAACTACTGAGGCTGGCTGGGGAACTCTGTTAAACTACTGAGGCTGGCTGGGGAACTCTGCTAAACTACTGAGGCTGGCTGGGGAACTCTGTTAAACTACTGAGGCTGGCTGGGGAACTCTGTTAAACTACTGAGGCTGGCTGGGGAACTCTGTTAAACTACTGAGGCTGGCTGGGGAACTCTGTTAAACTACTGAGGCTGGCTGGGGAACTCTGTTAAACTACTGAGGCTGGCTGCGGAACTCTGCTAAACTACTGAGGCTGCGGAACTCTGCTAAACTACTGAGGCTGGCTGGGGAACTCTGTTAAACTACTGAGGCTGGCTGGGGAACTCTGTTAAACTACTGAGGCTGGCTGGGGAACTCTGTTAAACCACTGAGGGTAGCTAGGGAACTCTGTTAAGGCTGGCTGGGGAACTCTGTTAAACTACTGAGGCTGGCTGGGGAACTCTGTTAAACCACTGAGGGTAGCTAGGGAACTCTGTTAAGGCTGGCTGGGGAACTCTGTTAAACTACTGAGGCTGGCTGGGGAACTCTGTTAAACTACTGAGGCTGGCTGGGGAACTCTGTTAAACCACTGAGGGTAGCTAGGGAACTCTGTTAAGGCTGGCTGGGGAACTCTGTTAAACTACTGAGGCTGGCTGGGGAACTCTGTTAAACTACTGAGGCTGGCTGGGAAACTCTGCTAAACTACTGAGGCTGGCTGGGGAACTCTGTTAAACTACTGAGGCTGGCTGGGGAACTCTGTTAAACTACTGAGGCTGGCTGGGGAACTCTGCTAAACTACTGAGGCTGGCTGGGGAACTCTGTTAAACTACTGAGGCTAGCTGGGGAACTCTGTTAAACTACTGAGGCTGGCTGGGGAACTCTGTTAAACTACTGAGGCTGGCTGCGGAACTCTGCTAAACTACTGAGGCTGGCTGGGGAACTCTGTTAAACTACTGAGGCTGGCTGGGGAACTCTGCTAAACTACTGAGGCTGGCTGGGGAACTCTGTTAAACTACTGAGGCTGGCTGGGGAACTCTGCTAAACTACTGAGGCTGGCTGGGGAACTCTGTTAAACTACTGAGGCTGGCTGGGGAACTCTGTTAAACTACTGAGGCTGGCTGGGGAACTCTGTTAAACTACTGAGGCTGGCTGCGGAACTCTGCTAAACTACTGAGGCTGCGGAACTCTGCTAAACTACTGAGGCTGGCTGGGGAACTCTGTTAAACTACTGAGGCTGGCTGGGGAACTCTGTTAAACTACTGAGGCTGGCTGCGGAACTCTGTTAAACCACTGAGGGTAGCTAGGGAACTCTGTTAAGGCTGGCTGGGGAACTCTGTTAAACTACTGAGGCTGGCTGGGGAACTCTGTTAAACTACTGAGGCTGGCTGGGGAACTCTGTTAAACCACTGAGGGTAGCTAGGGAACTCTGTTAAGGCTGGCTGGGGAACTCTGTTAAACTACTGAGGCTGGCTGGGGAACTCTGTTAAACTACTGAGGCTGGCTGGGGAACTCTGTTAAACTACTGAGGCTGGCTGCGGAACTCTGCTAAACTACTGAGGCTGGCTGGGGAACTCTGTTAAACTACTGAGGCTGGCTGGGGAACTCTGCTAAACTACTGAGGCTGGCTGGGGAACTCTGTTAAACTACTGAGGCTGGCTGGGGAACTCTGTTAAACCACTGAGGGTAGCTAGGGAACTCTGTTAAGGCTGGCTGGGGAACTCTGTTAAACTACTGAGGCTGGCTGGGGAACTCTGTTAAACTACTGAGGCTGGCTGGGGAACTCTGCTAAACTACTGAGGCTGGCTGGGGAACTCTGTTAAACTACTGAGGCTGGCTGCAGAACTCTGCTAAACTACTGAGGCTGGCTGGGGAACTCTGAGTCACAGAGACAGAGCAAGTCACGGGGGGAAGATCCTTCCTCCCTGTTCATATACGCATGCATGCAGCATGCAGACACGGACACACACGTACGCACACACACAATGGCACCTTTAGACAGTCTGTCCCTCACCTTTCAGCTACACACAGTGAGTGTTTACACTCTGTCATCAATTGCTGGTCTGTGCAGGATGACCAGGGCAATGGCCAGTGATAATTCTCTCACCAGGAGCCGTCACAGCGTTGTGATACTAACCAGAAAACAAAAGGAATGTCAGAGGAAACGTTAAGAAAAGGAACAGCCCCACAACCCCCCCTCCAATAGCCCCACCTGCTGGTGGAAATATGTAATTGCGTCGTATTATTAAAAATGTATTCGACAGACATCCTTAGAAGTAGCACTATAGTAGAGAAGCCAGAAATGTTTCAGCGGACTGTATTTCATCTAAGATTTGATGCTGTCATTCTGGGGTATTGCCTCAGATAACAGCCACTGTAATTGTCTAAATAATGGATGTGATCACTGAAAGAGAAGAAAGAAGCAACAACATCTACATGTTAGTATGTCTGGTCAGCTCTCTGTGTGGGCTCTGAGGTGTGTAACATGTTAGTATGTCTGGTCAGCTCTCTGTGTGGGCTGTGAGGTGTGTAACATGTTAGTATGTCTGGTCAGCTCTCTGTGTGTGCTGTGAGGTGTGTAACATGTTAGTATGTCTGGTCAGCTCTCTGTGTGGGCTGTGAGGTGTGTAACATGTTAGTATGTCTGGTCAGCTCTCTGTGTGGGCTGTGAGGTGTGTAACATGTTAGTATGTCTGGTCAGCTCTCTGTGTGGGCTGTGAGGTGTGTAACATGTTAGTATGTCTGGTCAGCTCTCTGTGTGGGCTGTGAGGTGTGTAACATGTTGGTATGTCTGGTCAGCTCTCTGTGTGGGCTGTGAGGTGTGTAACATGTTAGTATGTCTGGTCAGCTCTCTGTGTGGGCTATGAGGTGTGTAACCAAGCAGAATCCCTGTCCTCTGTCAAATGGATGAACCCACTTTGCAAATTAGCAGCCTTGCCCCTATCTCTCTGGACACGCACACAGCACACAACACACACACACACACACACACACACACACACACACACACACACACACACACACACACACACACACACACACACACACACACACACACACACACACACACACACACACACACACACACACACACAGCGGCCGGGATGGCAAAAGGCCAGGCTTGAGAGCCTCACAAGGGGGAATAGAAACATGTAGAGGCCTAAGCGGAGAGGGAGGAGAAGAAAGAAAGTGGGATGTGTAGGAGGGCAAGGCAGTATGGAGAGCCCTGGGTGCTCATGTAGAGGACAGGGGTCCCCATGGAGGGACCAGCCGTGGGGCAAATTAGACCAAACCAGCATCCAGTCAGTCAGCCAGTCAGTCCTGGCATGCACCCTCTCATTGGAGTCACCTAGCAGCCTGCTACACCCCCTCTAGTTCACACTCTGAATAGACATGACAATATGGACCTGGAAATGAAAATAGTGGAAAATAACTTCACAAGTTGAAACGGGTGAAAACTCCATACGATCATTGGGAAAAACTCTATGGCAGTGGGGACAATGGACTGCGGTGAATGATCTGCCTCCCTGTGTAACCCTATCTGAGGAGGCAGAGGAGGGGGAATACACCAGTGGTTGGTTAATGGGAAGGTAATTTAGAGAGAATCCCCCAGGTAGGAGGCTTGTCCTGGCCCTGACACGGCTCGTTTGTCACAGTTCAATAACTGCCACTCCAGGGAGCCCCTGTGTGGAGGCTGTGTGTGTCTGTGGACCCATTGGCCTGGGTAGGACATGACTACACAGCTGATTTCTAGTGCTGCCTGGCCCTCCATTAGAGCCCTCACACGGGGTCCCACACACAGACAGACATGCTCACACGGACCCTGGGCTGCAGGAATCAGTAGCCATAGCTAATAGGCTGGATAAATGTCAATTCCCCAATTCATGCAGACTGGAAGGATTAAAAACTTTTGAGGATGATGTACACTGTTAGAAAATAAAACGTTCCAAAAGTGGCCTTCGGCTGTCCCCATGGGAGAACCCTTCTTGGTTCCAGGTAGAACCCTTTTGGGTTCCATGTAGAACCATCGGTATAAAGGGCAAGCAAAAAAGGATCCTTCAAAGGGTTCTCCTATGGAAGGGGTGGGCAAATTTTTGGGCTCGAGGGCCACATCGGCATATTGAAATTCAACGGAGGGACGTATTTTTTGGGGGACGAATTGTTTGTTAAAATCAACTGGCCCAGCATCGCCCTGGTTAGGAGAGGGTTTGGCAGGTTTCCTTGTCCCATCGCACACTAGCGACAACTGTGGCGAACCAGGCGCACGCACGCTGACACGGTCGCCAGGTGTACGGCGTTTCTTCAGACACATTGGTGCAGCTGGCTTCTGGGTTAAGCGAGCAGTGTGTCAAGAAGCAGTGTGGCTTGGTTGGGTCGTGTATCGGAGGATGCACGGCTCTCGACCTTCGCCTCTCCCAAGTCCGTACAGGAGTTGCAGCGATGGGACAAGACTGTAACTACCAATTGGATACCATGAAATTGGGGAGAAAATTTTTTTACAAAAGAATATATACATATATTTTTCTTGTAAAAGTCTCAAGGGCCGGATACGGCCGCAGGCCATACTTTGCCCCCCCTTGTCCGATGGGGACAGCCGAATAACCCTTTAAGGTTCTAGATAGCACCTTTTTTCTAATAGTGTAGAGAAGGGGCAAAGCTCCATTACTAAAACCCTTGGGATTATTTAGGGTCCGATGGCATCATTGGTAATAAATTAGTTGATGACAAACAATACAGAGTAGTTGAAAATGTTAACTTGCAAGCCCAATACCTCAGGCCTATCGTTTAGTCAGACAGAGTGCTATAATTCTAGTGCTGAACTGTGTATTGATGGGAATGCCCTCTGTAACCTGTCTCTCTCTCTGGGTAGATAACAGTAACTAGGTGATTCCCCTGCTAAGAGAGAGAGAGAACCTTCGGATTTTCACACATCTTATTGATCAGTGAGAGACTGAGACACCACACAGCCATCCTTTCTCACTCTGAAAATCAATAGGCCTTCATGTGTTTGTTCATCCATGTGTTACCATGTCCTCAGTCACACATGCCCAGGGCACAATTTGGACATAAAACTGAGATTTAGGTTTTGGGTCGATTTTCTGTCTAGTGGGATTTGGTGGACCTATACAGTATTTTATTGTCGGTTAATGCTTAGTGCAATGAGGAGAGCAGAAAAGGTCTGTGTCTCCCTCTTGTGGTCATATTGTGAAACATTAATTTATTGTAGCCCTAATCTGAATAAAGTATGTTTATTTGCACTCCCTTCGAAATTAGAAAAACAATACTCCATATTCCAGTGTATAAATGCAACAAAAAACAGTTAACTTAATGTGATACTTAGGCCTCTACCCATGGGCAAGTGGCGGCACTGAGAACAGTGCCAAGGAAAAATGTACCAAACGTATACATGCCTTACTATGTCCAGTCCATGGGAATGTCTCCTGACCCCTCCTGTCTCAGCCTCCAGTATTTATGCTGCAGTAGTTTATGTGTTGGGGGGCTAGGGTCAGTTTGTTATATCTGGAGTACTTCTCCTGTCCTATTCGGTGTCCTGTGTGAATCTAAGTGTGCGTTCTCTAATTCTCTCCTTCTCTCTTTCTCTCTCTCGGAGGACCTGAGCCCTAGGACCATGCCCCAGGACTACCTGACATGATGACTCCTTGCTGTCCCCAGTCCACCTGGCCGTGCTGCTGCTCCAGTTTCAACTGTTCTGCCTTATTATTATTCGACCATGCTGGTCATTTATGAACATTTGAACATCTTGGCCATGTTCTGTTATAATCACCACCCGGCACAGCCAGAAGAGGACTGGCCATCCCACATATGCTCTCTCTAATTCTCTCTTTCTTTCTCTCTCTCGGAGGACCTGAGCCCTAGGACCATGCCCCAGGAATACCTGACATGATGACTCCTTGCTGTCCCCAGTCCACCTGACCGTGCTGCTGCTCCAGTTTCAACTGTTCTGCCTTATTATTATTCGACCATGCTGGTCATTTATGAACATTTGAACATCTTGACCATGTTCTGTTATAATCTCCACCCGGCACAGCCAGAAGAGGACTGGCCACCCCACATAGCCTGGTTCCTCTCTAGGTTTCTTCCTAGGTTTTGGCCTTTCTAGGGAGTTTTTCCTAGCCACCGTGCTTCTACACCTGCATTGCTTGCGGTTTGGGGTTTTAGGCTGGGTTTCTGTACAGCACTTTGAGATATCAGCTGATGTACGAAGGGCTATATAAATACATTTGATTTGATTTGATTTGGATTTGGATGTCCATTCTGAAGGATGACGCAGTCATCTTGTCATAGGTACGAGCGTAGGCTAAACCTATTCAGCAAGTTGTTGAAAAAAATACACATCAGATGACTAGAAAATAAATATCGACGCTCTCAATTCTTGGATCGAACCTCGACATCATTCTGCCTCTTGGTTTACCTCCCTTCCCGTTGATGGCATTTTACCTGCATGGCCCTTTTCAAGAACTTGAATATTTAACCACAACATGTAGGCCTAATATTTAGTTGTGCTTCTACGTTGTTTCAACTTTCAAGGTGATGGTTTATGTATCTCCCTGAGTACACCACTAGAGGTCGGTATTTCTTAGCTGTTAAAATTCAGTTAGTCGTCTGATGTTCACAGGTGGATATGATGGCTTTTACAAACAGCAGTTAATTGGAAAGCACTTACTGTGTAGGCATGTCAAACATATTATTAAACATAAATAAAAAAATATATATTTATACAGATATTATTTATAATACATTTTAATGTATTTTCTACCCTTTATTTAACTAGGCAAGTCATTTAATTTAGAACAAATTATTATTTACAATGACGGCCTACCCCAGCCAAACCCAGACGACGCTGGGCCAATTGTGCGCCGCCCTATGGGAATCCGATCACGGTCAGATGTGATTCACCCTGGATATAATCAAACCAATGGCTATTCTTCATGAACAAGGGCACAATCTGTGCCCAATATAGTCTGTGAATCCGTTTTAGGTCTGAAATTCTATATGATCTATTATTCAAATAATAATCAAAACTGTAGTTATCTACATATCTCAGCAAGAGGCTGTGTCTGTGGATAGTGACATCACAGGGTACTTCCTCATTCAAGCCCAATGCAAAGTTCAACAGTGATATTGCAGTTATAACAGCTGAGGTATTCTGGAGTTGTCCTTCATATATATTTATACATATATATATATTTGATCTCAGTAAGGAATCTGTTAAATTGAAGTGGTTTATGTTTTTTGTAAACGTTGATAAAAAGGATATTAACATTCAACTTTGAGGAAGTGCATGTATAACACAGAATGACTCCCTTGTTGTATAAAGATGCCTTTTGGGTAAGTTCCCTCAGTCTACTACCATTGTCTCTTGATGTCCTGCGTTGGTGTGTGTAACTAGATATAACTAGGTAGTCTACTGATAACTCATTTAAAATCTCTCTATCCAGAAATATTAGTATTTTGTTCATTCTCAGCCATTTACAGACTTGAAAGTGTAGTGAGCCTTTTAAAGCAAACAGCATTAGGCTTCTAAAATGTGACAATTGTCTGACAGAATATGATGTCCACAGTAACAACATGCCAATGAAATTTGGAACTGAACTGAGTGCTGTGGGAAAGCTGGGAAGGTCTGGGTTCAACTCTTACTGCTAACCCCTTAGATATGCACTGTAGGATAGGTACTGTAGGATAGGCACTGTAGGATAGGTACTGTAGGATATGCACTGTAGGATAGGCTCTGTAGGATAGGCACTGTAGGATAGGCACAGTAGGATAGGCACTGTAGGATAGGCACTGTAGGATAGGTACTGTAGGATAGGCACTGTAGGATATGCACTGTAGGATAGGCTCTGTAGGATAGGTACTGTAGGATAGGTACTGTAGGATAGGTACTGTAGGATAGGCACTGTAGGATAGGCTCTGTAGGATAGGTACTGTAGGATAGGTACTGTAGGATAGGCACTGTAGGATAGGCTCTGTAGGATAGGTACTGTAGGATAGGCACTGTAGGATAGGCACTGTAGGACATGCACTGTAGGATAGGCTCTGTAGGATAGGCACTGTAGGATAGGCACTGTAGGATATGCACTGTAGGATAGGCTCTGTAGGATAGGTACTGTAGGATAGGCACTGTATGATAGGTACTGTAGGATAGGCACTGTAGGATATGCACTGTAGGATAGGCTCTGTAGGATAGGTACTGTAGGATAGGCACTGTATGATAGGTACTGTAGGATAGGCACTGTGCTTTCACCACAATTTCCACATCTGTTATATTCTGTTTAACTTGTGAGGTATCATAGTATTTTTGCACAGATGTTCCCTGAGGTGTTGTTTGCTTTGGCTCCCTTCCTGCTCACGGTGGTTACGAATTTAGCCCTCTCATTGTCCAGATAGATTTGCATCCAAGGCAACAGTTGATAATCTACCTGTCATCTTCAGACATGAAAGAGAACATATTAAATGGGTTTCTATTATGCTGTCTGCAACTAAAAGTTGTTGAAAGTGAATATTCTATGGTCCTCTGGACAGTCCTCTGACTATATTGTCTGTTTGTAAGTACTGTAACAAGTTATGACGCAATGCACATTTCAGTGAAACTTAATATCAATCTTAAATGCTTTGTGAATTTCACCAGGTTCATATACCATGTTGTAAAGACACCCCATTCTATGGGAACCAATCCCTAAACAAGTTCCAACTTCTGTGGAATCTAACTGTTCAGTATGTGCCACTAAATACAGAGACAAACCACTGGGCAGTTTGAGTCAAACGTTTATTTTGTAACTATTGTTGTGTAACTGGATTACAACACCTCTCTTTCTCTCTCTGTAGGGAGTTGATTTCACTAATCATCAGGGCTATGAGGTTCTGATTGAGAGACTATGTGATGGCAGGCGGATGTGCAAAGATGTGGAGGAACTGCTGAAGATGAGGTAGGGTTTCTCTGACGTCATTTAAACTTCATAGAAAATGCACGCAGGGATGGTCAGCAGTGATTGCACACCGAATCGGAATGTTCATACAACTCAAAGATTGGTCTACACTCTACAAAAAACGTCATTTTAAGTCTGCCTGTTTGTCTGTCTACAGGGCCATGGCAGAAGAGAGGTATGGGAAGGATCTGGTGACAATAGCACGTAAAGCTGGGGGGCAGACAGAGATCAGGTAAATGGCTGGTTACGTACATATATAGAGATGATATGTTTGGACCATAATACCTACTATGCACAAGTTAGCCAAAATGCTGTCATAACAGATACAAATAACATTGGTGGGGACGTTGGCCCAAATCAAATGTAATGTTGTTGTTTTTTTATTTAAATAATTTGCCATTACCTGGCGTGGCGCACCTGCTACTTGCTTATATGCCACAGCCACTTCACAGGGAATATAATAGGTAGTCAATAGAATAATAGTAATATTTTTAGAACATAATAATGATAGAGTCAGGGTTCAGTAGTGGCACACAATGCCATTATGTCACACATTCTAGCCCTCGTGGAATAATTTCCAACAGAGAGAGAGAGAGAAAATGTGTGTGTGTGTATCCTCAATCCAGTTTCCTGTTCACACAGTTAATCTTTACACCATTGCTAATTAGCCAGTCATGTGACATGGTAAAGTTGGACGAAGAGAAGAGACCAGACAAGGAATCAGTGGTTAAGGATAAACATCATAATTTACTGAGAAACAGTAGCCGCAGGATCACAGTACACTTGAAACAACAAACACTAAGTCTTGAAAACTCACTCAGGAAACAAACGCACACAGTAAACAATTCAAGCTTCTGCAAAGGACAACAGAAAACACACCTCTTAACAGGGAAATCATTATCACCTTGGGTCAGGTTCTCGTGTCTGGGCTTGTCGGACCGTGGTCTCAATACTCCATATCACAGAGTCCACAATGCAGGAGCTGTGGATGATGGGCCCAGAGTCCCTCTCCTCGTTAGAGGTATCGTGTTGGCGGGACAGGGCACCTGCTTTCTGATTCTTGGATCCCGGGCGATAGGCTAGTGTCAAATCAAACCTGTTAAAAAAACAGAGCCCACCTAGCCTGGCGAGCGTTCAACCTCTTGGCTTCTTGAATGGAGACCAAATTCCTAAGGGCCCACTTAACTGCCAAAAGCTCACAGTTGCCTACATCGTAGTTGCGTTCCGCTGGCGAGAACCACTTGGAGAGAAAGGCGCATGGGTGCAGTTTCTTGTCCTCTTCATTCTGCTGTGAAAGGACCACCCCTGCTCCGGTGTCCGAGGCGTCCACCTCTACTACAAAGGGCAGAGTAGGATCAGGATGAACGAGGATGGGTCCAGAGGTGAAACATCCCTTAAGCTCTATGAATGCCCTGTCAACCTCAGGAGTCTAGCAAAAACGGGTCTGGGACATTAAAACAATTATATAACCTTTATTTAACTAGGCAAGTCAGTTAAGAACAAATTCTTATTTACACTGACGGCCTACCCCGGCCAAACCCGGGCGACACTGGGCAAATTGACATGCGGGTTAGGAACGAGAGTGGCGCTGCCACTGCACCAAAGTTGCGTATAAAACACCTGTAAAAATTGTTTCACCCGAGGAACCGCTGGACCTGCTTGAGTGAGGTGGGATCGGGACAGTGGGCGACCGCCTCAACCTTTTTGGGGTCCATTTGGATGCCTGTGGTAGAGATAATGTGACCCAGGAAGGAAGCTTTGGACACGTGGAATTCACACTTCTCCATCTTGACATATAGTTGGCTCTGCAGGAGGCATCTCAGGACTTGGTGGACATGCATTATGTGTTCTGGAAGGGTTTTGGAGAAGATCAGGATATTTTTGAGGTAAACAAAGAGAAACCGACTCGAGTGTCATTGATCAATGCTTGAAAGACTGCCGGTGAGTTTGATAATCCAAAGGGCATGATTAAATACTCATAGTGTCCACTAGGGGTGTTAAAGGCAGTTTACCACTCATCTCCCTGATTCTCACCTGATTTTAAGGGTTGCGGAGGTCCAGTTTGGTGAAGAATTGGGCCAACTCCAAGACATCAGGGGCAGAGGTTAACGATTCTTGATAGTAATCCAGTTCAGCCCTCTGTAATCGATGCAAGCACGCAGGCCTCCATCCTTCTTACCCACGAAGAAGCCTGCACCAGCTAGGGATGTAGAGGGGGTGATGAAACCTGCCTCCAGCGACTCCCGGATGTAATTGTCCATGACTGCTGCTTCAGGGGTTGAGAGATAGTACAGACGGCCCTGGGTAGGTGTGGAGCCGGGTAGGAGTCCTATGGCACAGTCGTATGAACGATGTGGAAGAAGGGTGGAAGCTTGCCTCTTACTGCAGGCCTCCGGGAGGTCGAAGTATTCAGGAGGGAGAGCGGAGAAGTCGTGGACTTCAATGGATGCTGGAGGACATGGTGAGGCTCTTGGTGGGGGTCTTAGACATTTAGACTGGCAGTCCTTACCCCAGTCTAGTAGGTGTTTCCCGTGGACCAGGAGAATAGTGGGTTATGTAGTGCTAGCAAGGGGTACCCTAGGATAAGGGGGTTTCTAGGGAGCAGAAAACTAAGAGTCTGAGTGTTTCACCCCAGCCTGCAGTAGAATGGGCTTGGTCTGATATTCCACCTGACCGGAGCAAATGGGCCATCCATTGAGGGCTTGAATCTGCAGAGGGATGGGACACTTCACACAGGTGATTGGTAATTATCTGGTGAAGTCCTGATCAATAAAATTACCTGTGGCCCCGGAGTCCACGAAGGCTTGATTCTGGTGCTGACGGTTGTCCCAGTGGAGGGTTGCGAGTAATGACAGACGGTGACTGAGAGGTAGCTGAACAGCTCGTCGGGGTCTCCCCTTGTCCTGGCGTTTCCCGTCAGCTCTGGACATATAGCACGGAGATGGCCGAGACCTCCGCAGTAGAGGCAGCAGCCATCGATGATGCGCCTGTCACGCACCTGTGGACTCTGACGTGTGGGTCCCAGCTGCATGGGCTTCTCAATTCTGGGCTTGGGGGGCTTAAGGTGCTCAGGAAACCGAGATACTGGGGTGGAGTCAAAAAGGCGCTATCTCAAACATTCGAGGCGGTTGTCGATCCTGATTGACAGTATTATCAGGGACTCAAGGTCCTCTCCCAGTTCCTGATAGGCCATTTCATCCTTGGAGTTAGACAAACCCTGATGGAAAGCAGTTTCCAGGACCTCCATATTCCACACACTCTTGGAGGCAAGGTTGTGGAACTCAATGGCGAAGTCAGCAACTGGTCTGGCCCCTTGGCAGATGTTGAACAGTCGGCTGACCGCTTCTCTTCCGCCGACTGGGTGGTCGAAGACTTGTAACTCAGCAATGAAGGCTAATATGGAGCTGCAGGTTGGTGGCTGCTGTTCCCACACTGCCATTGCCCGCGCCAGGGCCTTGCCCGAGAGTAGAGAGATGATGTAGGCGATCATGGCCGATCGGTGTGGAACGAGGAGGACTGTAGCTCGAACACCAGAGAACACTGAATGAGGTAGAAACCCCTTACATGCTTCCAGGTGGCCGTCATACCGCTCGGGGGCTGGGATCTTGGGTACCCGGTGCAGGTTCCCTGGAGGAACTATGGCGACGTCTGTAGCACTGGGCGATGAGACTTGGACATTGGCCCCTCTTGGGTTGAGGTTGGACTGTGTTTGGAGGGAGTCAGTAAGTGCCTGGAGGGTCTCTGATATTTGGGAGAGTTGTTCTTGCTGCCGCCTCAGCAGTGCTCCTTGGTGGGTTACAACATTCTTGATCTGAGTGATCTCTGCTGGGTCCATGTTTGGTGCAGAAGCTTGCTGTGATGTGGCAAGGTTGGACCCAGGTGCAGAGAAGAGACCAGACGAGGAATCAGTGGTTAAGGATAAACATACTTTACTTTACTGAGAAACGGTAGCCGCAGGACCACAGTACACATGAAAAAACAACCAACACTAATTCTCAAAAACTCACTCAGGAAACAAACGCACACGGTAAACAATTCAAGCTTCTGCAAAGGACAACAGAAAACACACCTCTTTTAACAGGGAAATCATAATGAATAAATTGGACACACCAGAGTGTCGTTAATGTCTCTAGGACGGTCTCTGCTGCCCTCTGGTGACAGGTGGAACCATGACAAGTCATTGATATCTAGATACAGTTGAATGCAGTGATTTGGCAATCTGTTTATGCGTACTGTGTTTAACTAGTATTTAGTATGCTACACTACCTGTTATTGATAAATGCATCATTCCTATTTTTTCAGCACTCTGAAAGCCTCCTTTGATCAACTTAAAACACGTAAGTTTATCCTGTCTACTGCATCTTTCACAACAAAGCCCAATGACAGTTTACTAAAATAACTGTTTTCTTTGACAGAAATTGAAAACATTGGGAATCTGCATATCCAGCTATCCGGAATGTTACGGGAAGAGATCAAGAAGATGGAAATATTCAGAGAGCGGCAGAAAGAACAGAGGAAGAAGGTTTGAAATGTGTTATCGAGTGCTTATTTCATTTTGAAAATCCATTTTGAAAACCTGTATTTATGAGGTGCCAGTAAATTTCAACCATGTTGTTTATCCTCGTTCAGTTTGAGGGAATTATGGAGAAAGTTCAGAAGATGAAGGTGTCCTTATATAAGAAGACCATCGAGGTAGGCATACTATTTACTCAGGGAATTACATGCTTACTTAGTAAGTCAGCTTAAGTACAGAGTTACATACATAGAGGGTTACAGAACAGTCTGAAAGTGGGACTTTATCCACATGCTTAGAAAAAAAGGTATCTAGAATTTAAGGGTGCTTCGGATGTCCCCATAGGAGACAGGTGGCAGGTAGTCTAGCATTTAAAGGCATTGGGCCAGTAACTGAAAGGTCAGTGGTTTGAATCTCAGAGCAGACTAGGTGAAAAATCTGCCTACGTGCCCTTGAGCAAAGCACTTAACCATGATTGCTCCTGTAAGTCACTGAATAAGAGCATCTGCTAAATGACTTAAATGTAAAATGAGAATCCTTTCAAGAACCCTACGGTTTCCTGGTAGAACCCTTTTGGTTTCCACGTAGAACCCTTTCCACAGAGTGTTCTACATTGAACCCAAAAGGATTCCACCTGAAAACCAAAAGGGTTCTAGCTGGAACCAAAAAGGGTTCTCCTATGGGGACAGCCAAAGAACCCTTTTCTAGAGTGCAGTGTAAGAGTTCATACCCAGAAAAGAGGAAGGCTGACATTACACCCAGTAGACCTAGCTACCTCTCAGAGATGGGTGAGCTACCCAAGAGAGAACATACATCACAGTGCAATTCTGCAAGAGGAAGAGGGTAGGAAACAAAGTATAGACATACACACCCACACACCAACCACAGACTTTGGCCCTATTATAGTGGGGAACTGGTAGGATAACACAGGCCTTGAAAATGAACATTTTGGTCTGCATCAATACAGATCTCACCTCTCATAGTCCCATGATTTATGCTCAATTATAAACTGGGTGATTTGAGCCCTGATGGCTGGTATATCAACCCGTATACCACGGGTATGACAAAAACATATATTTTTTGTTGTCTAATTACGTTGGTAACCAGTTTATAAAATATGAATAAGGCACCTCGGGGGTTTGTGGTATATGGTCAATATATCACAGTTAAGGGGCTGTATTCCAGGCACTCCGCGTTGCATAGAGGTTAAGAACAGTCCTTAGCTGTGGTATATTGTTCACATATCACATCTCCTCGGGCCTTATTGCTCAAATATACATAAACTTGGGCCTATTTTTGTGAGTATCATTACAGTATCATACTTACACCCTGTAGAACATCCTGTATACAGTGCCTTCGGAAAGTAGAACCCTTGACTTCTAAAATTGATTAAATTGTTTTCTTTCCCTCATCAATCTACACACAATACCCCAT
This sequence comes from Oncorhynchus mykiss, assembly GCF_057628025.1. Lineage (NCBI taxonomy): Eukaryota > Metazoa > Chordata > Actinopteri > Salmoniformes > Salmonidae > Oncorhynchus > Oncorhynchus mykiss. The sequence continues at coordinate 30,081,999 of NC_143047.1, forward strand.
AATGACAAACAATTATACGTTTTTTACACATTTTTGCAAATGTATTAAAAATAAAAAAACTGAAATACTACATTCACATAAGTATTTAGACCATTTACTCATTACTTTGTTGAAGAACCTTTGGCAGCGATTACAGCCTTGAGTATTCTTGGGTATGACGCTTGGCACACCAGTATTTGGGGAGTTTCTCCCATTCTTCTCAGCAGATCCTCTCAAGCTCTGTCAGGTTGGATGGGGAGTTTGAGTTTGAGTTTATTTATTTTTACAGGGACAGTGCACATTAATCAACGTTATAGTAAAAGTGTCGGTTTTAACCAGCCGGCTAATTACTCTGTCAAGTTGGATGGGGAGCGTCCCTGCACAGCTATTTTATGGTGTCTCCAGAGATGTTCGACTGGGTTCATGTCCGGGCTCTGGCTGGGCCACTCAAGGACATTCAGAGACTTGTCCCAAAGCCACTCCTGCGTTGTCTTGGCTGTGTGCTTAAGGTCGTTGTCTTGTTGGAAGGTGAACCTTCCCCCCAGTCCGAGGTCCTGAGCACTCTGGAGCAGGTTTTCATCAAGGCCTTTCTCCCCCGATTGGCTGGGCGGCCAGCTCTATGAAGAGTCTTAGTGTCCAAACTTCTTCCATTTAAGAATGACGGAGGCCACCATGTTCTTGGGGACCTTCAATATTGCAGAAATATTTTTGTACCCTTCCCCAGATCTGTGCCTCGACACAATCCTGTCTCAGAACTTTACAGACAATTCCTTCAACCTCATGGCTTGGTTTTTGCTCTGACATGCACTGTCAACTGTAGGATCTTATTTGACAGGTGTGTGCCTTTACATCTCATATCCAAACAATTTAATTTACTACAGGTGGACTCCAATCAAGTTGAAGAAACATCTCAAAGATGATCAGTGGAAACAGGATGCACCTGTGCTCAATTTAGAGTTTCATAGCAAAGGGTCTGAATAATGTTTTTTTATTTTAATACATTTGCAAAAAAATCTACAAACATGACTTCACTTTGTAATTATGGGGTATTGCGTGTAGATTGATGAGGATTACATTTTTTATTTAATCAATTTTAGAATAAGGATGTAACGCAACAAAATGTTGAAAAAGTCAAGGGGTCTGAATACTTTCCGAAGGCACTGTATAACCCTATTCTCTATGCGAGCAATTACATACCGAATAGATTAGCTACATCGTTAGGCTACTCTGTGGTGAGACAAGTGACACGAGCCAATGGCAGAGTGACATAATTGGAGCTAAAGTGGTGAAGACTGATTGTCCTGTACAAGAAACAACCAATCTGAAGCCAGAAATACATATTGACCTAAATGTTTGCTTAAACTGCTAAGTGAGGACAGCACCATTCACCATTTTGACATTGCATACAGTTGCATACAGTTTTACAGAGATCCAACATTGCTACTGTTTTATTTGATTGTTACATAAAACATGACACCACAGACCACTGTGGCTGCTTCAATGATGATTCCCTGAAAGTCTCTTCTGTCCATCTCCAGTCTAAGAAGTCCTATGAGCAGAAATGTAAAGAAGCAGACGAGGCAGAGCAGCTTGCAGCCACAACAAAACAGTCTGAGAAGGTAACACCAACTCCCCAAACCCTGGAACTATACAAACACACAGCCCCCAAGCAGTCTGAGAACGTATTGCAATCCCCCTACCTGGAATTACACACACACAGCCACAACACCAAACCAGTCTGAGACGGTAACACCACCTCCCCAAACCCTGGAACTATACAAACACACAGCCACAACACCAAACCAGTCTGAGAAGGTAACACCACTGCCAACCCTGCAATTATACACATGTAATACGCCTCGTTATTCAGTGCATTCAGAAAGTATTCAGACCCCTTCACTTTTTCCACATTTAGTTACTTATTCTAAAATTGATTAAATTATATTTCTAATTAATCAGTCTCTACACAATAACCCATAATGACAAAGCGAAAACAGGTTTTCATAAAATGTTTGCAAATGTATTAAAAATAAAAATAGAAATACCTTATTTACATAAGTATTCAGACCCTTTGCTATGAAACTCGAAATTGAGCACAGGTGCATCCTGTTTCCATTGATCATCCATTGAGATGTTCCAACAACTAGATTGGAGTTCACCTGTGGTAAATTCAATTGATTGATTGGACATGATTTGGAAAGGCACACACCTGTCTATATAAGGTCCCACAGTTGACAGTGTATGTCAGAGCAAAAACCAATCCATGAGGTCGAAGGAATTTTCCGTAGAGCTCTGAGACAGGATTGTGTCGAGGCACAGATCTGGGGAAGGGTACAAAAACATTTCTGCAGCATTGACTATCCCCAAGAACACAGTGGCCTCCATCATTCTTAAATGAAAGAAGTTTGGAACCACCAAGACTCTTCCTAGAACTGGCAGCCCAGTCAAACTGAGCAATCGGGGGAGAAAGGCCTTGGTCAGGGAGGTGACCAAGAACCCGATGATCATGCTGACAGAGCTCCAGAGTTTCTCTGTGGAGATGGGAGAACCAGCTCTGTAGCACTCCACCAAGCAGGCCTTTATGGTAGAGTGGCCAGGCGGAAGCCACTCCGCAGTAAAAGGCACATGACAGCCCATTTGGAGTTTGCCAAAAAGCCACCTAAAGGACTCTCAGACCATGAGAAACAAGATTCAACAAGATTCTCTGGTCTGATGAAACCAAAATTGAACTCTTTGGCCTGAATGCCAAGCGTCACATCCTACAATGGAGCAGGGTGGTGGCAGCATCATGCTATGGGGATGTTTTTCAGCGGCAGGGACTGGAAGACTAGTCGGGATCGAGAGAAAGATGAACGGAGCAAAGTATAGAGAGATACTTGATGATAACCTGCTCCAGAGTGCTCAGGACCTCAGACTGGGGCAAAGGTTCACCTTCAAACAGGACAACCCTAAACCCACAGCCAAGATAATGCAGGAGTGGCTTCGGGACAAGTCTCTGAATGTCCTTTAGTAGCCCAGCCAGAGCCCAGATTTGAACCCAATCGAACATCTCTGGAGAGACCTGGAAATAGCTGTACAGCGACGCTCCCCATCCAACCTGACAGAGCTTGAAAGGATCTGCAGAGAAGAATGGGAGAATCTCCCCAAATACAGGTGTGCCAAGCTTATAGCGTTATACCCAAGAAGACTCTGAGTCTGTGATCACTACCAAAGGTGCTGCAACAAAGTCCTGAGTAAAGGATCTGAAAAGTAATGTAAATGTAATATTTCCATTTCTGTTTAGTAAATACATTTGCAAAAAAAGTGTAAAAATGGGGTATTGTGTGTAGATTGATGACAGACAAAAAAACTATTTGATACATTTTAGAATAAGACTGTAACGTAACAAAATGTGGAAAAAGTCTAAATACTTTCCCGAATGCACTGTAGTTATTGTTGTGCTACTGCAACTCAATTTCTCAGTATCAGAGAAGGCTATGAAACAGTTCCCTTTGTCACTGTTTTCCTACTACAAGTAAAACAGTGGTATAGTGGAGGAAAACACAAGTAAACACAGTCTACCCACTGTTTTCCTACTACAAGTAAAACAGTGGTATAGTGGAGGAAAACACAAGTAAACACAGTCTACCCTCTGTTATCCTACTACAAGTAAAACAGTGGTATAGTGGAGGAAAACACAAGTAAACACAGTCTACAAACTGTTTTATTTTGCCCAACAGTTCATCCACCTTTGCAGAAAAATGCATTGAAAGAATAGGAAGTGTTACTTTTTTCACCACGACCAGCGAGCAGAGTTTACACATCTCTTTTTTATCTTCTTTTTTTTGTAAACTAGACTGATTCTGTGAGTCTATGAGTTGGTTATAATGCAAGGCATGGAATTGAGTTATCTATTTATTAGAAATGCTTGTTCTGTGTGCGTTCTGAAAATGGAGGTCTGTAGAGGAACAGAGAGGAGAGTAAAGAGAACACATCCTGATATTTTCTTCTAAAGGAGAATTGACTCTTTTATTTTGTTGTTTAGCAGTCCCGTTTTGATTCAGAGCATGACCAGTTCCTCTACTGCTGTCTTTCTCAGGTTCAACACAAGGCCAAGCAATGCAGACAAGCCGTCACTGAAGCAGGTCTGAATCATACCATACAATATACTGTACTTTTCTTTATTGGTGATAATATCAATGGATGAATGAATCAATGAATCTGTAAATCCATTACGAATTTATTATCATTGATCTGATTATTTAAAAAACTTGTATTTATTATGGTAATCCAAGTAAAGAAGAGTGCTTAGGATGCAATAAATGTAAAGTATTCCCTAACCTCTCTTGTGCTCCACCTGTACAGAGAAACAATACATGTTGAACGTAGAGCAGCTGGAGAGAGTTCGTCAGGACTGGGAGGGAACACACAAGGGCACGTGTGAGGTTAGAGCTTCACATTGCACCCACCCACAACTGTTACTAGCCCAACTACGACCTCACACCACAGCACACCACGCCCCCTTCCGCAGTATGTCTGAGTAGGCCTATATTTCTCAGTATAACACCCCCCTGTGGCTTATGTACATACATCCAGAATAGACTACACTGTTAGAACAAAAAGGTACTATCTAGAACCTAAAAGGGTTCTTCGGTTTTCCCCATAGGAGAACCCTTTGAAGATGCCTTTTTGGTTCTAGGTAGAACCCTTTTGGGTTCTAGGTAGAACCCTTTTGGGTTCCATGTATAACCCTTTACACAGAAGGTTCTACACTGACCCAAAAAAAGGTTATCCTATGAGGTCAGCCGAAGAACCCTTTTAGGTTCTAGATAGCACCTTTTTGTTCTAACAGTGTAGTCTATGCCTCTTAAAGCACAATATTGAACGTTGCTGATTGAGCAGGTAAGCCTGATGATTCAGCTATTACAGTAGCTTGTAAAGCTATTTAGAGCCTGGTTACGCCTGGTTAGCCTCCTTAATGTATGCAGTCGCTTTTGAGCCAGATTGTATACTTAACAAAAACATAAATGTAACATGCAACAATGTCATTTATTTTATGGAGTTACAGTTCATATAAGGAAATCAGTCAATTGAAATAAATGTATTAGACACTAATCTATGGATTTCACATGACTGCGAATACAGATATGCATCTGTTGGTCACAGATATCTTTTTAAAAAATGGGCCTCATTATCTTGTCACGGTATTTTTGTGCATTCAAATTGCAATTTCATTCGTTGTCTGTAGCTTATTCCTGCCCATACCATAACCCCACCGCCACCATGGGGCACTCTGTTCACAACGTTGACATCAGCAAACCGCTCGCCCTCATGACAGCATACACGTTGTCTGCAGTTGTGAGGCCGGTTGGACGTACTGCGTCCAACCGTGTGACAAAACTACATGTTTTAGAGTGGCCTTTTATTGTCCCCAACACAAAGTGCACCTATGTAATGGGCATGCTGTTTAATCAGCTTCTTGATATGCCACACCTGTCAGGTGGATGGATTATCTTGGCAAAGGAGAAATGCTCAGTAACAGGGATGTTAGCACATTTTTGCTCAAAATTAGAGAGAAATACGTTTTTTTGTGTGTTTGGAACATTTCTGGGATCTCATGAAACATGGGACCAACTCTTTACGTTACATTTATATTGTTGTTCAGTGTGTATATATAGGGATAGATGATTAAGGGTTTGTACTGTATGTGTGTCTCTGCTGTTCCAGGTGTTTCAGCAGCAGGAGGTGGACCGCATCACTATCCTGAGGTGTGTCCTCTGGGACCACTGTAATCACTTCTCTGTGCAATGTGTCAAAGACGACGAGGTGAGCTCAACAATGACCACACTTCAGACGATAGGCAAATGGATTATGGATGGGTCCATGAACTACTGTCTACATTAAACTCTATTAGTACCAGTACTACACTACCTAACATGCAATGTATCTGGTGATCAACCAAAATGATCCTATTTGTCAACCAGAACAATTTTAAATCAATGAAGCCTCTTTGAAGACTGAGCATGAATATGAGAATTTTTTTTTTTGCAGTTTTATGAGGAGGTGAGGAATATTCTGGAGACGTGTGACATCACAGCAGATAACAACTGTTTCATAGAGATGAAGACAACAGGTTCAAGTCCACCAGGTAAAAGCTCACTGAATACAGGACAGAGCGTGAAGGGCCAGGGTTGCTGTCAACATTGGCACCAATGGCGAACACTTCTTAGAGTAATTGTAACGGGTTTGTACTGTGTGTCTCTGCTTTTCAAGTGTAACTTTTCCTCTGAATAACATTTGCCATTTGAAATATTATACGCCTATGCTTAATTTGTGTGGACTTCCTTCCTCTTCTCTCTAGACCCCGTTGTGTTTGAGAACTACTATGAGAGGGAGCCAACGGGTGACAACAACGGCAGTGCTCGCTTCGGAGGGGGAGGGGTCAGGAAAAGGTCAGTTAGCAGAACTTGGGACTCGTAGGGGCAGTTTCCTGAAGACAATCGAGGAGTAGGCTAAATTGTGTCCAGGAAACCACCCCATAGTGTTTCTGTGAAACAAGCTCTATCACTTTGTAACACTGGAATAACAGTTGAATGCATAGGAATTCTAATATGGACATTGTATCACTACATTCTCATAGCTATACATCATCAACACATTCACATATATTTGAGAACGTGACATGAAAAATATTTGTGCAGATTCTCCAATCTTCTGCCACGAAACTCTGGTTCAAAGATGAGTATCAGTGAGGGTTCAACTTCCGAGCCAGCGGCGCCAACTGTTGGTCAAACAGTGCCTGAGAGTTCAGATGGAGTGTATGCATCCATACCTGGCTTCCAGTCTGCAGCTGCAGCTGCCCTGCCTGCAGTGACAACTGATGAGGATGATAATGATGATACCTTCATGGTGTTTTATGACTACTCTGCACAGGTGAAACCTGCACACACAGTTACAGGTGTCAAGTTACAGGTGAAACCTGCACACACAGTTACAGGTGTCAAGTTACAGGTGAAACCTGCACACACAGTTACAGGTGTCAAGTTACAGGTGAAACCTGCACACACAGTTACAGGTGTCAAGTTACAGGTGAAACCTGCACACACAGTTACAGGTGTCAAGTTACAGGTGTCAAGTTACAGGTGAAACATGCACACACAGTTACATGTGTTATGTTACAGGTGAAACCTGCACACACAGTTACATGTGTTATGTTACAGGTGAAACCTGCACACATAGTTACAGGTGTCAAGTTACAGGTGAAACCTGCACACACAGTTACAGGTGTCAAGTTACAGGTGAAACCTGCACACACAGTTACAGGTGTCAAGTTACAGGTGAAACCTGCACACACAGTTACAGGTGTCAAGTTACAGGTGAAACCTGCACACACAGTTACAGGTGTCAAGTTACAGGTGAAACCTGCACACACAGTTACAGGTGTCAAGTTACAGGTGTCAAGTTACAGGTGAAACCTGCACACACAGTTACAGGTGTCAAGTTACAGGTGAAACCTGCACACACAGTTACAGGTGTCAAGTTACAGGTGAAACCTGCACACATAGTTACAGGTGTCATGTTACAGGTGAAACCTGCATACACAGTTACGTGTCATGTAACCGTGTATGCATGTAACTAGTTGAGATATTGATGGATCATGTTTACATAAACTATTCCACTGATCTGTATTATACTGTATGTATGTACTGTATATGAACCATACAGTAATTCAAAGCCTCATACTTCTGTTACTAACAATGTGTTCCCTGTGCTCCCAGGACCCATATGAGCTGTCAGTGTCTAAAGGGGATGTGGTGTTGGTGATAGAACAGAGTGAAGACGGCTGGTGGACAGTGGAGAGAAACGGACAGGTTGGGCTGGTACCTGGCTCCTACCTGGCCAAAGTCTAGATATAGTCACACACACATCCATGCATGGACACACACATATGCACGCGCACACACTCATGCACACAGGTACACGGATTCACACACACATACTCATGCACACTCACCCATACATACTGTAGTCTTCAAAACCTTACTATGAGGACCCCTTTCTGCTTCTTACTCAGATGTTCTGATCCTTCGTTCAAGACTTCGGAGTAACAGATTCTCCAGCAGTAGAGATGACTCACTGAACTGACTTGGAACATGAGTCATGACAGTGTGTTCCCCATGAACTATTAGGCTATGCTGCACCAGAGATTGTCAGTCTTTTCACCCAACAGGCCTACTGCGTACATACAGTGATGTGAAAAAGTATTCGCCACCTTTCAGATTTTCTCTACTTTTGCAAATTTTTTATTCTGAATTTTATCAGATCTTCAACCAAAACCAAATATTAGATAAAGGGAACCTGAGTGAACACAATTGTATACTTATTTCATAAACAAAGTTATGCAACACCCAATGCCCATGTGTAAAAAAGTAATTGCCCCCTTACACTCAATAACTAGTTGTGCCACATTTAGCTGCAATGACTCCAACCGTTGTTGATCAATCTCTCACGTTGCTGTGGGAGAATTTTGTCCCCCTCTTCCATGCAGAACTGCTTTAACTCAGAGGCGTGTGGGTTTTCAAGCATGAACTTCTCGTTTCAAGACCTGCCACAACATCTCAATTGGGATTGGGTCTGGACTTTGACTAGGCCATTCCAAAAAACATTTGTTGCTTTTTTAGCTCTTTTCATGTAGACTTACAGACGGATGGCCTGACATTCTCCTGTAGAATTCTGATACAGACCAGAACTCATGGTTCCTTCTATTTAGTCAACTCGTCCAGGTCCTGAGGCAGCAAACCATCACACTACCACCACACTTGACCGTGGGTATAAGGTCCTTACTGTAGAATGCAGTGTTTGGATTTCGCTAGACATAATGGAACCCATTTCATCCAAAAAGTAATACTTTTGACCCATCTGTCCATAGAACATCAAATCAAATGTTATTTGTCACATACACATGGTTAGCAGATGTTAATGCGAGTGTAGCGAAATGCTTGTGCTTCTAGTTCTGACAATGCAGTAATAGAGTCTTGATGATCATGCATGTTCTTTTTTGCAAACTTGAATCAACTTTTTGGATGATGTGGATCACATTCTTTTTGTTTTGGAATGGCCTAGTCAAAGTCCAGACCTAATCCCAATTTTGATGTTGTGGCAGGACTTGAAACAAGCAGTTCATGCTTGAAAACCCACAAATGTCACTGAGTTAAAGCAGTACTGCATGCAAGAGTGGGCCAACATTCCTCCACAGCAATGTGAGATTGATCAACTACAGGAAGCATTTGGTTGCAGTCATTGTAGCTACAGGTGGCACAAACAGTTATTGAGTGTTGGGGGGCAATTACTTTTTCACACAGGGAAATTGGGTGTTGTACAATTTTATTAATTGAATAAGTAAAATAAATATTAATTTGTCGTCATTTGTAATCTCCAGCCCTTTAATCTAATATTAGGTTTTGGTTGAAGATCTGAAAACTTTCAGTATCAAAAACATGAAAAAGTACAAATCAGAAAGGGGGCAAATACTTTTTCACAGCACTGTAGAGAATCTCAGATACCATACAGAAAACGAGTCAAACTTTCAACTGTATCAATTGTAAATATGTGTGTCTACACCAACCTGAGAAGTAATCTACAAGAAAGTAGAAGAGTATCTGAATCAAGACCAACAGCTGTAGTGTATTTTATACAGTGCCTTGCGAAAGTATTTGGCCCCCTTGAACTTTGCGACCTTTTGCCACATTTCAGGCTTCAAACATAAAGATATAAAACTGTATTTTTTTGTGAAGAATCAACAACAAGTGGGACACAATCATGAAGTGGAACGACATTTATTGGATATTTCAAACTTTTTTAACAAATCAAAAACTGAAAAATTGGGCGTGCAAAATTATTCAGCCCCTTTACTTTCAGTGCAGCAAACTCTCTCCAGAAGTTCAGTGAGGATCTCTGAATGATCCAATGTTGACCTAAATGACTAATTATGATAAATACAATACACCTGTGTGTAATCAGGTCTCCGTATAAATGCACCTGCACTGTGATAGTCTCAGAGGTCCGTTAAAAGCGCAGAGAGCATCATGAAGAACAAGGAACACACCAGGCAGGTCCGAGATACTGTTGTGAAGAAGTTTAAAGCCGGATTTGGATACAAAAAGATTTCCCAAGCTTTAAACATCCCAAGGAGCACTGTGCAAGCGATAATATTGAAATGGAAGGAGTATCAGACCACTGCAAATCTACCAAGACCTGGCCGTCCCTCTAAACTTTTAACTCATACAAGGAGAAGACTGATCAGAGATACAGCAAAGAGGCCCATGATCACTCTGGATGAACTGCAGAGATCTACAGCTGAGGTGGGAGACTCTGTCCATAGGACAACAATCAGTCGTATATTGCACAAATCTGGCCTTTATGGAAGAGTGGCAAGAAGAAAGCCATTTCTTAAAGATATCCATAAAAAGTGTTGTTTAAAGTTTGCCACAAGCCACCTGGGAGACACACCAAACATGTGGAAGAAGGTGCTCTGGTCAGATGAAACCAAAATTGAACTTTTTGGCAACATCACCCTGATCACACCATCCCCACTATCAAACATGGTGGTGGCAGCATCATGGTTTGGGCCTGCTTTTCTTCAGCAGGGACAGGGAAGATGTTTAAAATTGATGGGAAGATGGATGGAGCCAAATACAGGACCATTCTGGAAGAAAACCTGATGGAGTCTGCAAAAGACCTGAGACTGGGACGGAGATTTGTCTTCCAACAAGACAATGATCCAAAACATAAAGCAAAATCTACAATGGAATGGTTCAAAAATAAACATATCCAGGTGTTAGAATGGCCAAGTCAAAGTCCAGACCTGAATCCAATCGAGAATCTGTGGAAAGAACTGAAAACTGCTGTTCACAAATGCTTTCCATCCAACCTCACTGAGCTCGAGCTGTTTTGCAAGGAGGAATGGGAAAAAATGTCAGTCTCTCGATGTGCAAAACTGATAGACATACCCCAAGCGACTTACAGCTGTAATCGCAGCAAAAGGTGGCGCTACTAATGATTAACTTAAGGGGGCTGAATAATTTTGCACGCCCAATTTTTCAGTTTTTGATTTGTTAAAAAAGTTTGAAATATCCAATAAATGTCGTTCCACTTCATGATTGTGTCCCACTTGTTGTTGATTCTTCACAAAAAAATACAGTTTTATATCTTTGTTTGAAGCCTGAAATGTGGCAAAAGGTTGCAAAGTTCAAGGGGGCCGAATACTTTCGCAAGGCACTGTATATTATTTAGTATTTGATAAAATATGTCATGTTTACTTTGAAGTTTCCTTAGTTTGGATACATTGAATAGTGGTGCTTCAGTTCATCAGTGAACAATAAAACATGTTTTAGTTTAAATTTAGGTTTATTTCAATCAAAGTTCTTTCCTCTCCTCAATTTATTTACATGATTTTGTTTCACATTTTCTGCAATGCTACAAGTCCAAATATCAACTTCCGTTTGAAAAATAATACACAATGCCACAAAAACACAAAACAAAAGTGACTCCCTCAGTCACAGCCCCAATTCTTTGGTGGTTTACATCAAATTCCCAGGCAGGGTTGAATCTCAATTGTATTCCTCATGTCCTCCCTCCTCAGCTTCTCAATGCACAGATCTGAGGTTTCTCCACTTGGATCTTCTCCTCCAATGCATTTTGTAAAAGGAGGCAAGGAGAGAGGACAAGGAATCAAGAAAATACAATTGAGATTCATCCCTTCCCTTTCATACTTGGTATTAGAATGTGTGTGTCAGAAAACACCTACATATGTACCAAGCTGTAACACAAAGCTCTATCTACACATGGGTCTTAGGTAACACTGGTAAAGTACCTCTACACTACATATGAATGGAGACTGGAGATGGGTTGACTGACTCACAATTTAGTGGTAAACTACAGGGTCCCTCATAGATAAAGGTACTTCTAATATTCACATTAAATATTCCTTAAATACTTCCAGAGCTCTAGTCATAGTGCAAAATGACACGAGAAAGGAGTACATTCCACATATTGCACTGAGCAGTAGTTCTCTTCTATAAAGAGCCCCTAATCATCCCTTGTGCCCCAAAAGGGAAAAGAAAATAGACAAGGCTATATTTCATGAGCAAAAGAAAAACAACATCAATTCGCCATTTAACAACTTTGGCCTTAGGCGTTCCAGTGTCTAAAAAAACACATTTAAAATAAAAATACATTTACAAAGCATGTTCAATGAATAACTATTTTCACAGATCCCCCCCCAATCGCCAGTGTATACCCAATAGTTATCCTGTGCAAGGTGTGCTTGAGCTTACTACTACTGAAAACTACAAATTGTGGACATGTCAGGTGAGGCTTCGTTTCTTTATTCTTATTGGTGGAGCCCTTGGTGCGGGCGGGGCCTGTGTACTCCTCATGCGTAGGTTGCTCCGGTGACCAGTAGCTCATAGGCCGGGTCGTGCCCCCTCCTGCACAGCACCACACAGGCACACAGCATCCCCAGCATCTACGGGTACAACAGTATGCATAGTTAGCATAATCATCATCGCTGCACCCAGAATAAAGTTTCTCCGTCTTGTGAAAGACTAGAATTTCCAAGAGTCCTGCTCCTAGAGCAACATTAGTGCAGGGTTTCTGTCCCAGCCTTGTGCCGTGCCATGCCATCACGTGATTCGATTAACTGAAGAGAACTTGGTGTGTGAAGTGAAGTTCTTCGAATGAAGGAAAACAAAAAGGAGAACCAGAAGAATCATACCTACAAAATTTTTTTTTTTAAAAGCACAGGTCGAGGCACTCTAGTCTTCATTAACCGGGTACATTGAGCATTAATACCTGCACAATGTGACACATGCCTTCATCAGGGCTGGGTTTTAAATGCTCTTCATACCTGGAGAATAAAAGCTATCTATATTAAAACCCACTAGAGTGCTTCAACCTCGAGTTTTCTACCACTTTACTCCTTTTTGGTGGATATGTTTCTCCCCCATCCCAGAGGCAACCGTGGCTGTTTGGGATACCTGAAGCGTTCTACATTGTTATGACTCATGAGACTGCATTTGAACATCCATTTCATAATTACTATACATCCAGTGACTCCACAAATACAGCAAGTTATCCTCATAAGGAGAAGGGAAGTGACTGGTCAGCAGGACCCATGTTGTGATGTCCCCGTAAGGTAGTGTTGAAACATTGAAAAAGTAATTTGACACAATCAGGTCAGCTTCTCAGCAGCAGCAGCAGCCGACTAGGCTAGAGACTCCCACTGCAGGAGGACATTACTGCAGCTCTAGTTAACATGCACCTGGTACACATGGTTCAGATGTTATTACAGAAGGACTCAAATATGGGCCTAGGAACAGTGGGTTAACTGCCCTGTTCAGGGGCAGAACGACAGATTTTTACCTTGTCGGCTCGGGGATTCAATCTTGCAACCTTTCGGTTACAAGTCCAACACTCTAACCACTAGGCTACCTGCTTATATTGGTTTACCTGTATTGCAGCGAAGGTCAGAGCAGCCCAAATGACATACATCATGATTTCTTTCAGCTTTTTCACAACAAGAGCTTCACAGCCCTAGAGGAAAAAATACAAATATTAAAAACGTGTGTGTATGTCAGTATTTTCTTTAGGAAAGACATGTGCGAGTCGAATGTCCAATCAAATCAAATAGATTCCCATTTGAATGGCGTCATGTGTTACGTAATGGTGTTCTAGGAGTCCCCACTGACAATTCATTGACACCACATGCAAGTGACTACAATAAATATGCAAGGAGAAATGAGGGCCTACGAAGTGAACGTTGGCTCCTTGCACAATATCCTGTTTCAGTGTTAATTTTAAAAAAAAAATCTGTGCCTCCATCCTTGGTACGGTAGCTAGTTAGCTAACTTGATTTGCACGGTATCCAGCATTTTTAAGCTACTTGACTAGGCATTAGATTAGGAGGAAGGAGGAATCGAAATATTCCTCCTTGGTGGACTTGTATGACGTCTGTAAATTCTCTTTAAAATACAGTGAACACTTTTCAGACTCACTGGCACAGGAAACCTTGTGGGCCGGTACCAGTTGATACAATACTGTAAGTTCGCTAGTGTGAGCGTAATCTCAAGACAGACAGGCATAGCAGAGAGATGATGCGATTGAATGACAATCTGAACCAATCACCATGCATAGCCAATGGGATTTGTAATAAATGCCATTTAGCCGACACTTTTATCCAACGTGACTTACAGTCATGCGTGCATACATTTTATGTTGGTGTGGTCCTGGGATTCAAACCCACTACCCTGGCGTTACAAGCGCCATGCTCTACCAACTGAGCTACAAAGGTCCAGTTATAGACCATATTTATTTTCATTGGGCTATTTACCAGCTAAAGGAAACTCTTGGGTGTGCGTGTTCTCTCTTACCTCTGGGTAGAGGTCACCAGGCCGGCTCATGGTTCCAGTACAGTTGCTGATGTTGGGTTTACAGCAGCTGACTGGAACACTGTTGTTTCTGGACTCCTTGAACCAGCGAGTATTCCTCCAGTCAGAGTAGTTGTGAATGCCACAGCAGTGGAGCTATGACGGGGGAGAGGGTAGGAGAGAGATGGGGAGAGAGAGACTGCTGTAGGCACCTGCAAACTCACCTATAGTCATATTTTTTTTTTTAACATGTCAGGAGAAATAAATCCAGTGATGTTGTTCTCACCTGTCTCTGCACATAGTCGATGGCTCGGCTGGGGGCATCTGTGTTGGTGCCATTGTATTCATCATACACCTTCTGAATGGAGTGGTTCACCTGATCTTCCACCTGAGTACAAGCAACAATGTCAATTTAATCTGTGCAAGAATTGTAACATTCATATTAAATTCTAACAAACTGCATTCCCATTCACCCTTTTCTATTGCTTTTGTGTGATAAGACACTAGACAGTAGGCCAATACTAACCCTAGCTCTGTAGATATAGCCAATAACAACCACAACAACTTCTGTGACAAACACCAGCAGGAGAATGACAGCAAACTGCAAAGAGAAGAGATATGATCAATTCAATATCTAGTCCAAATATAAGAAATTACATTTACTTGCATTATACAAATTACTTTTGTATCCATGTGCTTTTCAATACTTACAGCTGTTAGTCCGCAGGAGCTTTCCCGTATTGTGGCACAGCATCCAATCAGCCCAATGATAAACAGCAGAGTCCCGACTGCTATTATAATGGACGCTGGGATCAAGGTGTACACATCCTCAAAGAAGTGGTCATAGTCATCATATGTGATGAACACATAGGCTCCAATGTAACACAGAATTCCAGCTGCAGCCTAGAGAGGGAGACAGAGCAAGAGAAAGAGTGTGGGTCAGGCATGTAACAGCCAACATTTTTTTTGCTTATCAGAAAGAAAACCCAATATTTTGTGCAGACTGAGACATTGTTTTAACAAACACACATAAAGCTATGTTGGTATGTGGTCACTGGCTAGCTGCTGGTGTGTAGCAAGGGTATCCTCAGTTTCACTTTAAAAACTTTCACAAAATATACCCTTGCAATAACTTGTCTAAATTCATGGACTTATTAAGAGGACATATGCCATTTTTGTGATAAAGTGTGACTGAAGTTATTTTGGAGTGAGTCAAGTAATTAAAAAAATGTTTTTCATTAATATGACCCATGTATTTAGAATGATTATGTAATATGTTATTATTCAAGTAAAAACAAAACTACTTGAAATCTGTCCTTAAATGGAATATATTTTTTACTTGAAATCCAATATTTAATCAAATATCTACAATTAGTCAATATTTAAAAAAAACAACAACTATGCATTCTTACAACAATTGCAACCCCTGCCATTCTATTTTTATTAGAGGTACTTTTAACTGTTGTCACTGGCAATTCATGTATAGGGATTTCTATTTATTGTTTTTGTTTATTTTACTTTAATGCTATTTTATGTTTCTTCAGAGAAAAATACATCCTATGTTTTTTGCTATTATATTGCAATAGGAAATGCGTGTTTTTTTTTTTAAGGGAATCCTCAGTCATGTAAAGTTAAGCTAAGTGAACATTGCAGCACACTGTATTACCAAGCACTATCAGATTGCTAGCCGGACTCCTTGCTCGGGCCAAACTCTACGCCCGTTTGTTTCTTCTCAGTAATTAAAGTACACTGCTCAAAAAAATAAAGGGAACACTTAAACAACACAATGTAACTCCAAGTCAATCACACTTCTGTGAAATCAAACTGTCCACTTAGGAAGCAACACTGATTGACAATACATTTCACATGCTGTTGTGCAAATGGTATAGACAACAGTTGGAAATTATAGGCAATTAGCAAGACGGTCCTGCAGGTGATAACCACAGACCACTTCTCAGTTCCTATGCTTCCTGGCTGATGTTTTGGTCACTTTTGAATGCTGGCGGTGCTTTCACTCTAGTGGTAGCATGAGACGGAGTCTACAACCCACACAAGTGGCTCAGGTAGTGCAGCTCATCCAGGATGGCACATCAATGCGAGCTGTGGCAAGAAGGTTTGCTGTGTCTGTCAGCGTAGTGTCCAGGGCATGGAGGCGCTACCAGGAGACAGGCCAGTACATCAGGAGACGTGGAGGAGGCCGTAGGAGGGCAACAACCTAGCAGCAGGACCGCTACCTCTGCCTTTGTGCAAGGAGGAGCAGGAGGAGCACTGCCAGAGCCCTGCAAAATGACCTCCAGCAGGCCACAAATGTGCATGTGTCTGCTCAAACGGTCAGAAACAGACTCCATGAGGGTGGTATGAGGGCCCGACGTCCACAGGTGGGGGTTGTGCTTACAGCCCAACACCGTGCAGGACGTTTGGCATTCGCCAGAGAACACCAAGATTGGCAAATTCGCCACTGGTGCCCTGTGCTCTTCACAGATGAAAGCAGGTTCACACTGAGCACATGTGACAGACGTGACAGTCTGGAGAACGTTCTGCTGCCTGCAACATCCTCCAGTATGACCGGTTTGGCGGTGGGTCAGTCATGGTGTGGGGTGGCATTTCTTTGGAGAGCCGCACAGCCCTCCATGTGCTCGCCAGAGGTAGCCTGACTGCCATTAGGTACCGAGATGAGATCCTCAGGCCCCTTGTGAGACCATATGCTGGCGCGGTTGGCCCTGGGTTCCTCCTAATGCAAGACAATGCTAGACCTCATGTGGCTGGAGTGTGTCAGCAGTTCCTGCAAGAGGAAGGCATTGATGCTATGGACTGGCCCACCCGTTCCCCAGACCTGAATCCAATCGAGCACATCTAGGACATCATGTCTCACTCCATCCACCAACACCACGTTTCACCACAGACTGTCCAGGAGTTGGCGGATGCTTTAGTCAGGAGCATGCCCAGGCGTTGTAGGGAGGTCATACAGGCACGTGGAGGCCACACACTACTGAGCCTCATTTGGACTTGTTTTAAGGACATGACATCAAAGTTGGATCAGCCTGTAGTGTGGTTTTCCACTTTCCTTTTGAGTGTGACTCCAAAACCAGACCTCCATGGGTTGATAAATTTGATTTCCATTGATCATTTTTGTGTGATTTTGTTGTCAGCACATTCACATTCACATTCAACTATGTAAAGAAAAAAGTATTTAATAAGAATATTTAATTCATTCAGATCTAGGATGTTATTTTAGTGTTCCCTTAATTGTTTTGACAGTGTATATATCGAACGACATAGCAGCGTAATAATTTAGTGTGAGTCGTCAGGCTACTATCAGATGAGATTGGGTGAGAGGTTAGGCCTAAACAATATGAAATACTAACTTGTGAAAACACTGATACTGCAAAGAAATGTCGGGGACATCGGCGCATGGCGGCTAGGCGTTAGCTAGCAAGCTAGCTAGGTTTCTCACAGTGATACCAAAGATGTTTTTCCATTGTTCTCTGTGGTGATACGTTTTCTGCTAAACTGACTCGCACAAACTACAATCGTGCATATAGTCTTACCCACTGTTATGCAGTATTTAATTCAATCTCGCTGGTTTTCATGCAACAAATTGCAGCATTAAATGTCAGACGGTTAGCTAGCTAAAAGCGAGAGGTAACAACAATGGCAAATGCCTGCCGGCGTTAGCCAGCAGATCCGACACGCTTGCTCACAGCTGCATTAGTCTCTGACACCGCGAAGCCGGCGCGAGATATAACTCGTTAAATGTACTTTAATCCAGGGATGAGAAATGCGTTGTACTCCGAATTGTCCCATTTCCCAACTGTTACACTGAGAATATTGTATATTTAAAACTAGTAGTCGTTCAGACGTTTTCTTCCTCATGTTAGTTAGCATGTGGCAACAGCAGCCATTTATGGAAAGTGTCTTATACACAGGAATGCTGTCCTACCCACCAACGGGTCGGATCTGCTGGCTACCTGTCCTTGTTCTATCCGTGCTTGCAATAACAGCAAAAGCATACATTTCAGAAATAATGTATATTTTAATAAACAAACTAAACAAGTTGGTTGGAAAGCTCCACATGTTCATTTTGTAGAGAATTAACGTGAGCTAGCTAATGTTAGCAGACGCCTCCCTTTGCTGCAACTAACGTTAGCAATTTCTGTTGCGTACTGTAATTAATCCCAACCTTGACTACCTAGCGTCAAATACATGTTTTGAAACAAATTCGTGATATTTTACCCAGAATATTAGATTCAGAAACACCAGGACGGTCTTTGATGAAGTAATCCCACACTGGCCCATGGTTGCGCTGGAATCCAAATATGTTACTGTAATTTCGGATGGATCATGGATGTTGTTATGATAATAAAATGGCTGTCCTGTCCGTTCTTATTATACCTCAGTGCAGTGGTAGGTTCTGCCCCACTACCTTCTTCTACAAAATCGCCAAAAGAGCGGATATGTCACGTGTGCAGATGAGATCATCAAAACAACCCGACGGTAAACTTCTTCTTCTGTGGTGTTTATCGGCAGATGGCATCCACTGTTATGGGTCATTACTGCCACCTACTGTACTGAAGTGTGAGCTAGAGGGAGAGGAATCCTACATAAATCCTACCTGCCAGCCCTGTTTCTCCTATAAAAATATAAACAATTATACTGTATTTAATGGTTTTTTTAAATGATGCTGACAGAGATGGCTGCCTCGCTTCTAGTCCTTAGAAAATATTGCAATATTTAGTTTTTTATGTATTATTTCTTACATTGTTAGCTCAGAAAATCTTAAGTGTTATTACAAATAGCCGGGAAGAACTATAAGATATCAGAGCTGCATCAATTTACCAGCACTAGGACCAGGAATACAACTTTCCCGAAGCGGATCCTTTGTCCGAACTACCCAGGGAATTGTGGGGGGGTGTTTCATGATTAACGACTCATGGTGTAATTGTAACAACATACAGGAATTCAAGTCCTTTTGTTCACCTGACCTAGAATTCCTCATAATCAAATGCTGACTGTATTATCTCCCAAGAGAATTCTCCTCGTTATTGTCAAAGCAGTGTATATCTCCCCTCAAGCCGATACCACGACGGTCCTCAAGGAACTTCACTGGACTTTATGCAAACTGGAAACCATATATCCTGAGGCTGCATTTATTGTAGCTGGGGATTTTAACAAAGAAAATTTGAGAACAAGGCTTCCTAAATTCTATCAGCATATTGACTGTAGTACTCGAGCTGGCAAAACTCTGGATCACTGCTACTCTAACTTCCACAATGTATACAAGGCCCTCCCCCGCCCTCCTTTTGGCAAATCTGACCACGACTCCATTTTGCTGCTCCCTTTCCCTTCCTTTAGGCAAAAACTCAAACAGGATGTACCTGTGTTAAGAACTATTCAACGCTGGTCTGACCAATCAGAATCTACGCTTCAAGATTGTTTTGCTCATGGGACATGTTCCGGGTGGCCTCAGAATAATATCAACGTATACACTGATTCGGTGAGTGAGTTCATAAGGAAGTGTATATAAGATGTTGTACCCACTGTGACTATTAAAACCTACCCTAACCAGAAACTGTGGATAGATGGTGGAATTCACGCAAAACTGAAAGCACGAACCACTACATTTAACCATGACTGGGATTAAAGCCGAAAACAAACAGTGTAGTTATTCCCTCCACAGGGTAATCGAGAAACTAAACACCTTTGCCCACTTTGAGGATAATACAGTGCCACTGACGCGGCCCGCTATCAAGGACTGTGGGCTCTGCTTCTCGGTGGCCAACGTGAGTAAGACATTTAAACGTGTTAACCCTCGCAAGGCTGCCGCCCCAGATGGCATGACTAGCCACGTCCTCAGAGCATGTGCAGACCAGCTGGCTGGTGTGTTTACGGACATATTCAATCTCTCCCTATCCCAGTCTGCTGTCCCCACATGCTTCAAGATGCCCACCATTGTTCCTGTACCCAAGTAGGCAAAGGTAACTGAACTAAATCACTATCGCCCTGTAGCACTCACTTCTGCCATTATGAAGTGCTTTGAGAGGCTAGTCAAGGATCATATCACCTCCACCTTACCTGTCACCCTAGACCCACTTCAATTTCCATACCGCCCCAATAGGTCCACTGATGATGCAATTACCATAACACTGCACACTGCCCTAACCCATTTGGACAAGAGGAATACCTATGTAAGAAAGCTGTTCATTGACTATAGCTCAGCATTCAACACCATAGTACCCTCCAAGCTCATCATTAAGCTAGAGGCCCTGGGTCTCAACCCTGCCCTGTGCAATTGGGTCCTGGACTTCCTGACGGGCCGCACCCAGGTGGTGAAGGTAGGAAACAACATCTCCACTTCACTGATCCTCAACACTGGGGCCCCACAAGGGTGTGTGCTCAGCCCCCTCCTTACTCCCTGCTCACCAATGACTGCGTTGCCATGCACGCCTCCAACTCAATCATCAAGTTTGCAGACGACACAACAGTACTAGGCTTGATTACCAACAATGACGAGACAGCCTACAGGGAGGAGGTGAGGGCACTCAGAGTAGTGGAGAAGGTTGAACGTTTCAAGTTCCTTGGCGTGCACATCACGGACAAACTGAAGTGTACACCCACACAGACAGTGTGGTAAGGAAGGCGCAACAGTGCCTCTTCATCTACTGCCTACATACAGAGTTGAAATCGTTGGCCACTTTAATAAATGGATCACTAGTCACTTCAATAATGTTTACATATCTTGCATTACTTACATTACTCATATCTCATATGTATATACTGTATTTTATACCATCTATTGCATCTTGCCTATGCCGCTCTGTCATTGCTCATCCTTATATTTATACACTGTATGTACAGTTGAAGTTAGAAGTTTACATACACCTTAGCCGCATACATTTAAACTCAGTTTTTCACAATTCCTGATATTTAATCCTAGTAAAAATTCCCTGTCTTGGTTCAGTTAGGATCACCACTTTATTTAAGACTGTGAAATGTCAGAATAATAGTAGAGTGAATTATTTATTTCAGCTGTTATTTCTTTTATCACATTCCCAGTGGGTCAGAAGTTTACATACACTCAATTAGTATTTGGTAGCATTGCCTTTAAATTGTTTAACTTGGGTCAAACGTTTTGGGTAGCTTTCCACAAGCTTCCAACATTAAGTTGTGTGAATTTTGGACCATTCCTCCTGACAGAGCTGGTGTAACTGAGTCAGGATTCTAGGCCTCATTGCTTGCACACGCTTTTTCAGTACTGCCCACACATTTTCTATAGGATTGAGGTCAGGGCTTTGTGATGGCCACTCCAATACCTTGACTTTGTTGTCCTTAAGCCATTTTTCCACAACTTTGAAAGGATGCTTGGGGTCATTGTTCATTTGGAAGACCCATTTACGATCAAGTTTTAACTTCATGACTGATGTCTTGTGTTGTTGCTTCAATATATCCACATAATTTTCCATCCTCATGATGCCATCTATTTTGTGAAGTGCACCAGTCCCTCCTGCAGCAAAGCACCCCCACAACATGATGCTGCCACCCCGTGCTTCACGGTTGGGATGGTGTAATTCCGCTTGCAAACCTCCCCCTTTTCCTCCAAACATAACGATGGATGATCATTATGGCCAAACAGTTCTATTTTTGTTTCATCAGACCAGAGGACATTTCTCCATAAAGTACGATCATTGTCCCCATGTGCAGTTGCAAACCGTAGTCTGGCATTTTTAATGACGGTTTTGGAGCAGTGGCTTCTTCCTTGCTGAGCGGCTTTTCAGGTTATGTCAATATAGGACTCGTTTTACTGTGGATATAGATACTTTTGTACCTGTTTCCTCCAGCATCTTCACAAGGTCCTTTGCTGTTGTTCTTCGATTGATTTGCACTTTTCGCACCAAAGTACATTAATCTCTTGGAGACAGAACGTGTCTCCTTTCTGAGCGGTATGACAGCTGCATGGTCCCATGGTGTTTATACTTGCGCACTATTGTTTGTACAGATGAACGTGGTACCTTCAGGCGTTTGGAAATTGCTCCCAAGGATGAACCAGACTTGTGGAGGTCTACAATTTTGTTGATTTTCCCATGATGTCAAGCAAAGAGGCACTGTGTTTGAAGGTAGGCCTTGAAATACATCCACAGGTACACCTCCAACTGACTCAAATTATGTCAATTAGCCTATCAGAAGCTTCTAAAGCCATGAAATCCTTTTCTGGAATTTTCCAAGCTGTTTAAAGGCACAGTCAACTTAGTGTATGTAAACTTCTGACCCACTGGAATTGTGATACAGTGAATTATAAGTGAAATAATCTGTAAACAATTTTTTGAAAAATTAGTTGTGTCATGCACAAAGAAGATGTCCTAACCAACTTGCCAAAACTATAGTTTGTTAACAAGAATTTTGTGGAGTGTTTAAAAAACGAGTTTTAATGACTCCAACCTAAGTGTATGTACACTTCCGACTTCAACTGTATTTATTCTTAGTCTATTACAGATGGAATCAATACAACATACATGGTCCTCAGTGAGGAATACACAGCCCCCCATTCCATCCCTGTCAGACAGCGCATCACATTTAGCACCTTCTTACACTTTCCCACCACTCTCTCAATGTGTTCTGCCCAGGTCAGTCTAATGTCAAAGTATGCCCCAAGGAACCTAAAGACCCCCACACTCTCCAGTTCTCTCCCGTACAACCTCAGGCGTGCCTCATCTACCACTTTCCTCCTGGTAAAGAACATTGTCTGAGCTTTCTCTACAGAGAACCTGAATCCCCACATTAATGCCCACTGCTCTACCTCATCAATTTCTTCATGTACTTCCTGACTATGTATGGTACATATCTTCCCCTCTTCCATAAGGCCCCATCATCTGCAAATAAAGACCTCCCAATATCCAGCAGTACCTGCAGACAGTAAACTGTTGGAAACTGTAACATTATGAATTGATACAATGTATAACTTGTTTTGTTAAAATAGATTACAGATTAGTTTCAATTAACTCCAACAATAGCTTTTAATTATCAAAAATATATCAATCAAACACAAAATATGAGACACACATACACACAGACTGTACATAGTACACACATACAAGGCCTATACTAATAGCTACCATAAATGAGGGTTTAAAAACTGATAGGCAGTGAGTAAGCAGTAAAAGATTAGATCATACCAGAAGGTGGCAGTATAACCCCTCAGTTGTTAGCTTTGACTTGCATCAATTGATTTCATTCAAATTGTCCAGGCATATGCTATAATCTTTGTTTTACAAACATACATTTGAACCGGGAACAATTGTTGTTATATTGGAATCCGTCTACTCATCATACTGGTGTCGTAAACAGAAGTGTAATGATTCCTTCTCTCTCACCATCAGCATTGCAATGGCTTGACCTGTTCCTTCAGTATAATTTTATTGTGAGGGTAATTTAAACCATTCAGAAGACGGTTAACACACACTAACAAGTTTAGGTTGTTTGTGGTGCTGGGAGTTACTGCCCCAAAATACATTTAAACCACTTCATATCTCCCTGTAAATTTAGAAACATCTTCCAACCCAACGTTGCAAAATGATGATTTCCTCAAAACAACTCCAAAAGCAAATTAAATTGGCTTCATACATGATATCTTGAGTCATCTATATGAATGTGATATCTGTGTCACTATCAAATGATATAAGGACATGGTTTACTTTCTTCATAAAGAAGCTGTCCACCCAATCAACATTAGTGAGTTCATGAGAGCAAATGACTGCTTCCTCGGCTGTCTGTCTGCCTGTTGCCCTCCTCATCATTAACCTGGTTAATATCCTATCAGCCTCCAGCTAGACATGTCAGCAGATGTGTATGTGACTGTCAGAGGAGACAGATCACTGTGTATCTTCTACCACGCAAGGAAGGCAAAACTGGGATTTGTGTTTTGGAGTGAGTGGGAAGCAAGGAAAGGCCATTGAGATGATAAATTCAATCTCTCTTCCCCAAGAAGAGGAGCATATGTCAGTGGAGATCTAGTGTTGGGGGCCGGCGGGCTGGACTAGCACGTCATACTCTAACTGGGGATGCCACCTACTACTTATTTTACCTGTGGAACCACTTGAAAAATGTCGGCAGTCAGACGTCTACAGTGGGTGGTCAAAACACAGCGTGCGCAGACAAACCCTAGATCCATATTCGGTGCGATGTGTGCGAGCTATTAGTCACGGAAAGACAATTACGTTTCAATTTAATCAACTGTACATTACGAAATACAATTAAGACTATGATATGATGTGCTACACTGTAGCCTATACATGGGTGGGTGTTACCTCATCTGACCATTCAAACTGTTGATTGTTTGTTTATTTATTTACTGTATCTACAAATTACATCATGATGACCCTTTGAGATTTAGCATATCATTCTGAAGAGACAGCCTAATTAAATGTAAAAGCATTTCCCCAGAGGTGTCATGCATGTACATAGGCTAGTTGAGGGGCCACTGATTATAGCCAAATTCAATATCGCAGAATGAATGCTGTGTAGGAGAATGTATTCCTCCTACTCCATACTGACATACTGACGGTGTATCTGGGAGCTATGCAAGGCTAATAATAATAACACTATGCAACACATGTTACCATGCATAATATGGTAATATTAATGTGTAACCTTCATGTATAAAATATATTATGTATACTTGTGTGTCATATATTTAAGCAATAAGGCCTGAGAAGGTGTGGTATATGGCCAATATACTACGGCTAAGGGCTGTTCTTATGCACGTCACAACGTGTCTGGATACAGCCCTTAGCCATGGTATATTGGCCACACCACAAACCCTGAGGTGCCTTATTGCTATTATAAACTGATTACCAAAGTAATTAGAGCAGTAAAAATAAATGTTTTGTCATACCCGCAGTATACAGTATATGGTCTGATATACCACAGGTGTCAGCCAATCAGCATTCAGGGCTCAAACCACCCAGTTTATAAACAGTAATTACAGCTGGGAAACTTTAATCAGAAAACATTTGAAGAGGAGCAATCATAAATCAACCACACGAGACAACAATGTGAGAAGAGGTGTTAGTGTATTAGAACTACACAGCTGTAAGTAATCAAGACCCAGAGTGACAAATACATTCATGCTGTGTGAACAGAACACAAGGACAATCAATACCTAATACACTTAATTAAAAAACATCCTAATCTAATCAATCATCTAACCTCTAACCTGACCTCTAACCTATTATACGGAGACCTCTTTTGACTGGATTGTAGGAATGCTTTTCAGACAGTGGGTGCTAAGGATATGGCATTTATTTGTGACATAGGTCACCTAACATAATGTTCAAGTGAGTTCAAACATCAGACAGTACAGACCAGGGTAGGGGTCTATTCCATTTCAATTCCAGTCAATTCAGGAAATAAGCTGAAATTCCCATTTGAATGCTTTTCAATTAGAAAAATATAGAATTTAAATTTGGTTTACTTTCTGAATTGACTGGAATGTAAATGGAATTGACCCCAACCCTGGTTACAGAGCAGTGGAGACATAACTGATGAATACAGAGGCAAAACAATAGAACATCAGACTTCAGACATGAGGGAGGAGTCAGACAGGTGAGGACACAAAGACATCAGAGAGAACGTCATTGGGTTATTTAAAAGGAATCCTAAACAGGTGTGTTCTCAGCTGTGTTTTTGAGCGTGAACAGAACGTTTGAAGTGGGTCTGAACTGAAGTGGCAGATGTATGGTGGGAGTGAGCAGACCCTGGGTGCAGACCTTACTGAATGATCAAGCACCCATAGTGTGAGATGGGGAAATGTGGCTATTGGCCACCATTTGTTCCTAACATCTACATGTATTAGATGTTGTGTGCGGTAAATGTCCATAAAACTACTTAAACCCCACACTGTCAGTTTACAGGAACCTGGATAGAGCCCCCACTTGTCACAAACCGGCTCGAAGTCCATAACAAAAAGGAAGACAATGTGGAGATAAGGAATAGGAAACATATTTATTAACTGAAGTAACGTAAATACAATTAACAATTGTGTGTGTAGTCAGTAATCAGTAGTGTAAGTGAGTGGTTGTGTGCATAAATGTGATAATGAGGGGTTTTGAACGGTGCCAAAGCAAACAAACAAACAAAACAGCCACAACCAAACTCTATCAGTGTGTCTGCATGGAGAGAGTCTCCTCAATGAATGGGGAAGCTCCATTCACCCGCCAACATCCTAATAAGGAAAACAAGAGCAAAGAGAAAGAATACGGCAGACAGAGTGGGAGGGTCATCACACAGTGTTCTGCCATGGCCAGCAAAGAGCCCGGATCTTAATCCAATTGTGCACGTCTGGGACCTGTTGGATCGGAGGGTGAGGACTAGGGCCATTCTCCCCAGAAATGTCTGGGAACTTGCAGGTGCCTTGGTGGAAGAGTGGGGTAACATCTCACAGCAAGAACTGGCAAATCTGGTGCAGTCCAGAGATGCACTGCAGTACTTAATGCAGCTAGCTGGTGGCCACACCAGATACTGACTGTTACTTTTGATTTTGAACCCCCCTTTGTTCAGGGACACATTATTCCATTTCTGTTAGTCACATGTCTGTGGAACTTGTTTAGTTTATGTCTCAGTTGTTGAATCTTGTTATGTTCATACAAATATATACACATGTTAAGTTTGCTGAAAATAAACGCAGTTGACAGTGAGAGGATGTTTATTTTTTTGCTGAGTTTACATTGAATCAGCCTTCATATGTACAGTGTAAGCCCTGTTTGTTTGTGAACGATGTATCTGTTACCAAAGTTGAATATATTACATGTCAACGGGCCACACTCTAGTAAATGTTTCATTATAGACGTATAGAGTTTCAGTCAAGTAAGCTACACAGAACAAATAACAGTTTGGAAAAATGTGATACCCTGCCTACAGGAACTGTCATGACTGG
Source organism: Oncorhynchus mykiss (assembly GCF_057628025.1). Classification (NCBI taxonomy): domain Eukaryota; kingdom Metazoa; phylum Chordata; class Actinopteri; order Salmoniformes; family Salmonidae; genus Oncorhynchus; species Oncorhynchus mykiss. The sequence goes on from NC_143047.1 coordinate 30,109,308, forward strand.
CAGAACATATTGGTAAATGTCATTGAAATACAGTGGGCTAATGTTATTGATTAAGTTTATAATACAATGGATTGTCTCGGGGTAATAAAGGTGAAATATATTACATTGCCATTATAGATTGAGAAGGCCAGAGATCATCCCTTCATGCAAAAAAAGGCAGATAATAAAAAATGAGTTGGATAATAAGAGATTGAATACTTAGAGACTGGACGATACTGAGAGAAATGGTGAATGTGAGTACCACATTGATTTTTTTCAGTTTGAAGACAAGATTTAAACATTAAATCATGAATATACATTATTTATGTAAGGCGCCCACATGTAGTGTTTATGTAAGTAAGTGTTGCTTGCTTCAACTTGGTTTTTAGTACACACTTGTTATATTTCCTCGCATAAAAAGCAAGTTAGTTTCTCTCACTCACGCTGTGAGTACAATCTGTTGATTTCTCAGTCCTGCTATAGCCTAAAGAAAAGTGAAGCTTCTCTTCCCTGGCTGACTAAAGTAATCTGGTATAGGCCCCTATGGAATATCAGTCAATATCAGTGTTAAAGGGGGCAGAAACTGACAGAATTAATATCTATCCACTTGTACTGTTTTGTGCATTTTTAATAAACCCTGTTTCCACAACATAATGGGATTTCAATTCTCAAGGACAGAATCAAAACGCTTATTTATTAGTCAGAGCATTATGGTGATAATGTGATTTATTCTATTCTCAAATACAGAATCTTTGTATTAAAAATAAAAAGTTATTTATCAGTCAGATCAATTTGGAGTTTTCTCTCTGTTTCTTCAATTAAAGCTTCAGGAGACAAACACATGAGAATGTAGTCAATTGGTAGACTAGTCTTCCAGTCAACAAGTAGTAATGAGATGATTTTAAGTGAATAATGGGTCTTGTTCATATCTCTCTGTGTTCTTAAATAACTTTATTGGTCTTCTGAAGTGCCTGTTGATATCATGCCTGGAATTTCACATTGTGGAATGATTATTACGATGGTATTCTATGTTCCCCTTAGTTGTTGGTCTATGTGTGTAGGCTATGAGGGGACGAGGCATTATTTTTGTCAGTAAAACTAAAGGATTCCAGGTAGGCTAGTTGAGAACAAGTTCTCATTTGCAACTGTGGCCTGGCCAAGATAAAGCAAAGAAGTTTGACACATACAACTACACATGGAATAAACAAACATACAGTCAATAAAAGTCTATATACAGTATGTGCAAATGAGGTAGGATAAGGGAGGTAAGGCAATAAAAAGGCCATGGTGGCGAAGTAATTACAATATAGCTATTAAACACTGGAATTGTAGATGTGCAGAAGATGAATGTGCAAGTAGAGATACTGGTGTGCAAAGGAGCAAGATAAATAAATAAATACAGGATGGGGATGAGGTAGTTGGATGGGCTATTTACAGATGGGCTATGTACAGGTGCAGTGCTCTGTGAGCTGATCTGACAGCTGGTGCTTAAAGCTAGTGAGGGAGATATGAGTCTCCAGCTTCAGTGATTTTTGTAGTTCGTTCCAGTCATTGGTAGCAGAGAACTGGAATAAAAGGCATCCAAAAGAAGAATTGGCTTTGGGGACGACCAGTGAGATATACCTGCTTGTGCGCGTGCTACTTGTGGGTGCTGCTATGGTGACCAGTGAGCTGAGATAAGTATGAAGCGAGGGCCAGCCAACAAGAGCGTACAGGTCTCAGTGGTGGGTAGTATATGTGGCGTTGGTGACAAAATGGATGGCACTGTGATCCAATTTGTTGAGTAGTGTTGGAGGCTATTTTGTAAAAGCCATACTCGAGGATCGGTAGGATGGTCAGTTTTAAGAGGGTATGTTTGGCAGCATGAGCGAAGGTAGATTTAATTTTGAATTGGAGATGCTTAATGTGAGTCTGGAAGGAGAGTTTTCAGTCTAACCAGACACCTAGGTATTCGTAGTTGTCCACATACTCTAAGTCAGAACCGTCCAGTATACAGGACATACACTCTGCAACCCTGCTAAATTGTTCATACCTCAAGTATGAAAACCTTAACTTTTCCTTTTTGGAAACTAATAATTTAATGTAAGGTAAATGTCAAAGAATTTGAAAATATTTGGTTTTATTGAATATAAATAATTTAATATCAACAATACAATGCAGCACATCCTCAATAACGATAAATACACATGTACATTTAATTCACCCTTCATTTCAGATCCAGTGACATTGCAAATAGCATTTTGGTCAACTGTAAACTGAACAGACATGTTACAATCATGTTAAAGCATATGAGATTTGATTCCATATTGACCAAAACCTTTATAGACATAGACTGGATGACTTCATCTTGGTTATAAGGAACATTATGATAGACTTCTGCATCACTTTCTGTTGTTTTGAACGTAGCTCTCTAATATCTTCATCAACAATCCAGTCTCCTATGGGATATTAAGAGAATGCCATTAAATAATGCAGTAGACATGTATTTTCTACTGCACAGTTAAATCTCTTGTCAGACCGGTTGAGGCTCACCTGGTTAAGATAATGCCATTAAACAATGCAATTATGACACAGGATAGTCTCACTATAAATTGTACAGATAAATCTATGGTCATATACAGGTTGGTGTTGTTGATAGCTCACCTGGTTTTTAGAGCGGTTCTCTGTGTCATCTCTGAGTTGGGCTTGCAACGCGACCCTCAGCACATCTTGGAAGAGATTTCCCATCCCGTTCTGCTCCGGACTCAAGGCGACCTCGAACGCATCAACAGACTGTCCATCGGGAGACTGGAGCAGAGGGCTATCCATGACACTCTTCTTGCCCATAAAATGACCTTGGAGGTAAGAGAAAGTTATATTTTGGTCATTTGATTCTCAAGTGAAATGAAATATTTCCTAACATGTTGAAAGTCTATTTTGAAAGAGTAAATATAGCTTTATTTGATAAGGGCTAGACTTAATCCATTGTTGTAATTAGGAATAAAAATATATATAATTGTCAGATTTTACTTTCACAATTGTATGCTGTGTTGTAGATGAGATTGAGAATAGCCTTCGCATGCCTTACCTGTCGCCCAAAGATTCCCTCTTTGATTAACTTTAATTTTCGCAACTTTATTTCCAAGTTCGGTTAAATCAAAACTCACTGAAGTGGTTACAGAAATGTAGGAAAAAAGCACAAGGTAGGTAAAAAAACCAAGTTGGGAAACGTTCAAAAAAAATCCGGACATCTCTACGGAAGAAATAGGCTATAGAACTCTCCTCCTGGACGCAAAATGTCCTAATGGCAATAGAAGCGCAGTTATTCGTGACAGACTTTCAAACCCAATCCGATGCTGCATTTATACCATGCTGATCTGGGTGGGCTCTCTTGCGTGACACCGACACGAAGTCAGGGGAATTTTATGCAGAGCAATTCACAAGCATGGTTGTTGACCAAACCCAAACTGTCAGTCGTTCTCACAGTTTATATCGGTCACAACGTAATGATTCGTGCGTAATCTTTAACTCTATAAATTATATTTGCTGCGTAAATTACGGGCGATTAGCTCGAACAATAGGTGGCTTTAACATAGCCTATCAGTGTCAACAGCTATGTGGAAACATGTCGATATCAACATGTCAATGATTTCATAATGAATTAGTCCATAGTAAACTCAATTAAGGATACTGCTGGGGGAATATTCCAATATTCTTAGTTTAGATGACTAATCTATAGATGAATAGGCCTATTTTGGAGAACTCTGCAATGCAACTATTGAAGTGGTTGATCATATTACAGACGGTTTTCTCAATCCGTTAAAACAGGACTAGTAAAGGCACTACTTTTTTTTGGATTTTTTTTCTTCTTAAAAAAACAACAACATTTTATTCATATTTTTTATTTATTCAGATGGTTCTGGGTGTGATGCAGCAGCTCTACTAATGTGTATTATCGACAGAGAAGTCAGTATTAGCCCCTTGAGATAAATGTATATTTTGAGAGAAATGATTGGATGTGTAAATTAGGTCCATTATCAGCTCTGCCCACAACAGATCCCTTCAGCTTTCCTTACACCATGGATGCATGGCAGGAAATTCAGGCCAACACATTGGATGCATCACAAATGGAACCCTATACATCGTGCACTACTTTTGACCAGAGCACTATGGGCTATGTAGGGAATAGGGTGCCATTTGGGATGCAAACATTATTTCCTGCCAAGACACCCCCAAGGCCTTAGTTCCACATGAGTAGCCTGACATTTGGCTGTCAGTTGTGGCACACAGGCAGTCGTGGTCACTGGACCAGGGTCTCAGTCCCGTGGACCTCAGCCTCCGGTCTTAGGACAGGAGGGCTTGGACCTGAAATGGCACCCTATTCCCTATGTAGTGCACCACCTTTTGACCAGGGCCCGTAGTGCACTATGGAACCGGGTGCCCTTTGAGATGCAGAAGAGGACTTGCTGATTCTCACCCTAGAATTAAATCTGTTGAGACAGTGTCCTTTTTGACACTTCGGGGTGCTAACTGGGAAGTTAAGTAAGAGAACTAGGCCTACTACTTGGTATTGTCCCCTGTCTAATCTTTGACATCCAAGACTCCAGTCACGCTGTTCCTTCATTTAGCTTGGGTGCCGTGGGTTTGTGTGACAGAAATTAGGATATTATGAATGGACTATCAAGACAACCAAGTGCATTGATGAAGGAGTTTGATGCAAGAGAGACAAAGTACGTTCAGACATTTGGGGCGGATTCTCAGGGCAAAGATTAAGCCTAGTTCTGGAATAAAAGCATGGTCAATGTAAAATCTCCATGAAATCAAATCAAATTGTATTAGTCACATGCGCCGAATACAACAGGTGTAGACTTAACCTTGAAAATGTTAACTTACGAGCCATTTTCAATAACACAAAGGGATTCAAATTACAAGTTGCTTCATTGTCCAGGACTAAACTTAATCTGTGACCGGGAAACTGTCTCTTAATAAATTAAATTACCTTGACAAGGACAATTCTTGAAAGGTTGATTGAGGTCTATGGTCGAGCTGGACTCGACTCGCATGGAAGCCATGAATTTGAAGGACTCCCTGATTAGAGGTTATTTCATCTTAAAGTGCCTGAAGGATGTGTGAAGTACCTACAGACTGAGTCAATGCAGGTAATTCCCTAGAGACCTGGAAAGTGTTGGTGTCCCCCAAACATACCCGATTAACCTTTTAATGGGGATTAGACTATGTTGGAGAGATTTTCAGTATTCTATATAAAGACATATAGGATTCACCATTAGATAAATTAGAACCGGTATAAGCAAACCACATCTAGACTGCATGTCCTTATAAGATTGTCTGAATGTGAAGTAAAACAACTTGCAGTAACTGCTGTGCTTTAAAATCCCAGTCTACCACCATCAAACCTTCTATCACTCTACATTAGCAACATCCTCCAGAAATGCAAGATGATTTTAAGACTGTGACCACCCACGGTTAATTAGAATTTTAAGTCACACCATCAGGGAAACTGTAAAGGGTTCATCAAATGAAGACTGTGAGCAAAATCTGCCTTAATATCTGTTAATAAATAATGCATAAAATATGGTTGTATTTATTTTATTATTGGGTAACAATTTTAACGGTGTGGGAGGAATACTGTTTGGCCGCGTCTCAAGAATATTTGGATGCTGTACAGTGTTTATTGAATAAGGCCCTTTGTCAGGGTGCGTCCCAAAGCTTTAAAACACTTGATTTGAAGAGGCAAATATTTATCCTTCATAGTAACTTTGTTTATTCTTAGTTCTTCCTCCCCACCATGAGAGCATATACAGTGTCTTCAGACCGTATTCACACCCTTTGACCATACTTTGTTGTGTTACAGCCTGAATTTAAAATGGACAAAATTGAGATTTTGCATCACTGGCCTACACACAATAACCCATAATGTCAAAGTGGAATTATGTTTTTAGACATTCTTACAAATTCATAAAACATTTAATACTGAAATGCCTTGAGTCAATAATAATTCAATCCTTTTGTTATGTATGGCAAGCCTAAATAAATTGATGAGTAAAACTTTGCTTAACAAGTCACATTATAAGTTGCATGGACTCACTCTGTGCGTAATAATAGTGTTTAACATTATTTTTTTAATGACTACCTCATATCTGTACCCTCATATATAATTATCTGTAAAGGCCCCTCAGTCGAGCAGTGAATTTAAAACACAGATTCAACCACAAAGACAAGGGAGGTATTCCAATGCCTTGTAAAGAAGGGCACCTATTGGTAGATGGGTAAAAATAATAAAAGCAGACATTGAAAATACCTTTGAGCATGGTCAAGTTATTAATTGCACTTTCGATGGTGTATCAATACACCCAGTCACTACAAAGATAAAGGTGTCCTTCTTAACTCAGTTGCTGGAGAGGGAGGAAACCACTCAGCAATTTCACCATAAGGCCAATGGTGACTTTAAAACAGTTATAGAGTTTAATGGCTGTGAAAGGAGAAAACTGAGGACGAATCAACAACAATATTAACCTAAATGACAGAGTGAAAATAATGCAGTCTGCACAGAATTAAATAAAATAGCCCAAAACATTCATCCTAAAGTAAAACAGCAAATAACAGCATATGTGGCAAATAATTTAATTGTATGTCCTGAATACAAAGTGTTATGTTTTAAGGGCAAATCCAACACAACACATCACTGAGCACCACTCTTCATATTTTCAAGCATGCTGGTGGCTGCATCATGTTATGGGTATGCTTGTCATCGGCAAGGACTGGGGAGTTTGTTTAGGATAAAAATAAATGGAATGGAGCTAAGCACAGGCAAAATCCTAGAGGAAAACCTGGTTCACTCTGCTTTCCAACAGATACCAGGAGACAAATTCACCTTTCAGCGGGACAATAAAGTAAAACACAATGCCATTGAATTAAAGTTTCTTACCAAGATGCCATTGAATGTTCCTGAGTGACCTAGTTACAGTTTTTACTTAAATCGTCTTGAAAAACTATGGCAAGACTTGAACATGTCTGTCTAGCTATGATCAACAACAACTAGACAGAGCTTGAATAATAAAAAAATAAAATAAAAAGTGCAAATATTGTACAATCCAAGTGTGCAAAGCTCTTAGAGACTTTCCCAGAAAGACTCACAGCTGTAATCGCTGCCAAAGGTGACTAACATATATGGACTCGGGGGTGTGAACACTTATGTAAATGAAACATTTCTGTATTGTATTTTCAATAAATGTGCAAACATTTTTAAAAACATGTTTTCTCTTTGTCATTATGGGCTATTGTGTGTTCAGGCTGTAACACAACAAAATGTGGAAGAAGTCAATGGGTATAAAAACTTTCGGAAGGCACTGTATGTCAAAAGGGCAAACATTGGTTCAGAATATTGTAAAAAAAAAAAAAAACATGTGTATATATATATATATATATATATATATTTATACAATACCAGTGAAAAGTTTGGACACACCTACTCATTCAAGGGTTTTTCTTAATGTGAACTATTTTCTACATTTTAGAATAATAGTGAAGACATCAAAACTATGAAATGACACATATGGAATCATGTAATAACCAAAAAAGTGTTAAACAAATCAAAATATATTTTATATTTGAGGTTCTCAAAGTAGCCACCCTTTGCCTTGATAACAGCTTTACACACTCTTGGCATTCTCTCAACCAGCTTCATGAGGTAGTCACCTGGAATGCATTTCAATTAACAGGTGTGCCTTGTTAAAAGTAAAATTGTGGAATTTCTTTCCTTCTTAATGCATTTGAGCCAATCAGTTGTGTTGTGACAAGGTAGGGGTGGTACACAGAAGATAGCCCTATTTGGTAAAATACCAAGTCCATATTATGGCAAGAACAGCTTAAATAAGCAAAGAGAAATGACCGTCCATCATTACTTTAAGACATGAAGGTCAGTCAATACGGAACATTTCAACAACACTTTCTTCAAGTGCAGTCGCAAAAACCATCAAGCACTATGATTAAACTGGCTCTCATGAGGACCGCCACAGGAAAGAAAGACCAAGAGTTACCTCTGCTGCAGAGGATACGTTCATTAGAGTTACCAGCCTCAGAAATTGCAGCCCAAATAAATGCTTTAGAGTTCAAGTAACAGACACATCTCAACACCAATTGTTCAGAGGAGACTGCGTGAATCAGGCCTTCATGGTCAAATTGCTGCAAAGAAACCATTACTAAAGGACACTAATA